>NC_143012.1:171464960-171765169 GCF_055824585.1 Amblyomma mixtum
TGCCCTTGCTCCCACTCTAGCTAAAGCCCTCACTCAAGGAACTCCCTCCGATGTTTTTGATCAGCTCGCCTCTCTCTATCTCCTGCCCCCTCTGGCACCCTCCTACCCGGTGTACTGCGGTGGACCTAACCCCGATCTGGACCAATCCTTCCCTCTCCGGGAGCTCGAATCGGCTCTGGCTGCTAATGCTACACGCTCGGCTCCCGGTGAGGATGCCATTAGATACACCACACTTCGCAACCTTCCTGACTGCGCCAAAGAATTCCTCCTTAAAACCTACAATGATGCATGGGACAGCGGCTGCCTGCCCAGCTCCTGGACCTCCTCCCTCATTTCTATGATTCCAAAGCCGGGCAAGCCTCCCTCTCTCTCTAACCTCCGCCCAATCTCCCTGACATCATGTGTTGGTAAGACTCTTGAGCGAATGGCCCTGACTCGCCTCTCCAATTTTCTCGAGACGAGGGAGTTCTTCCCTCATTCTCTCATCGGCTTCCGACGCCACGTCTGTGCACAGGACATGTTTCTGGTTCTCCAGCACACGTTTCTGTCACCTGCCCCCACTCAAATTCACGCACTTGTGACCGTCGACTCGTCGACCGTCGACCTTTCCCAACTCGCCTCCCTAGACTGCGGCTCCCGCATGTACTGTTATATCCGCTCATTCCTCTCTAAACGTGTCGCTCGCTTTCGAGTCGACACCTATCTGTCCGACCCCCACAACCTCACCCAAGGCACTCCTCAAGGTGCTGTTTTCTCTCCTACCCTTTTCAATCTTGCTATGGCCCCTCTCGCCTCCCAGCTAGCTGAAATTCCCGACCTGCATCATATATTTTACGCCGATGACATCACTCTCTGGTGTTCGTCTGGCTCTCCCGGTCAAGTACAGGACACCCTGCAACGTGGCCTAGATCTCATCGACTCCTTTCTCACCACTGCTGGCCTCTCTCCTGCTCCTGAAAAAGCCGAGCTCCTTCTCCTCAATCATTCCTCATACCAGCGCTCACACAACCACTTCGTCTCTCTCCACCTTTCTGGCTCTCCCATTCCTGTCGTCACGCAGTGCAAAGTTCTTGGCTTTCCTTTGCATGCAGCCAAGAACGTGCAAGCCCTCCACCGTGCTGTCACCACTTGCCACTCCGTAACTCACCTCCTGCGGCGCGTGGTCACTCGGCGCTCAGGTCTCCACGAGGCTCATGCGTGCCGAGTTGCCCACGCGCTGGCCCTCAACAAGGTCTTGTACTTTGCACCCTAGGTTTCCTTCAATCAGACTCAACTTAACGCTCTTGAGACTGCCCTTGTGGGCCTCTACAAGGCAGCTCTCAACCTCCCTATCACTACCTCTACTGCAAAGATCTTTTGCAACAGGCCTCTTTCATCCTCTCCGTTCTCTGCTCTCTCTCCATCATGACTCGCAGATTGCCCGGCTTTCCCTTACCCGTCAGGGTCAGTGGTTACTGACTCAAGCGGGTATCTCGCCCATTCCTTGCGCCCCGTTTACCTCTCCTATTCCCACCCCGGCTCCCAATCTTCGGATACTCCCCCTTCCGTCCAACATGTCCCCCGTTCTGCACGCCGGCCGTCGTCATGCGGCCGTACAGCACCATTCCCCTCTCTTTGATACCCAGGGTGTAGCTTACACGGATGCCTCCTTCGTGGCTCCTCGAGGTTCCTGCGGCTACGCCCTGTACCACCCCCACCTCCCCGCTCCTGAAACTCGCACCAGCGGGCCGTTTCTACGCCCTCCGGATGCATTGTCCCTCGAGGTCCTCGCCATTGCGCATGCCCTCCAGTCATTTTCCCTCCCCCTCTTCAAGAGTACACAGTCTATTCAGACTCACAAGCCGCTATACACCACATACAGGAACGCACCCTAACCCCTTCTCTTCAACAGGAGGTCGAACGAGCGGTCTCCGCATTGCAGCCTTCCATCGTTTTCCTCCGCTGGGTCCCTGGGCATTCAGGGATTGACGGCAATGAGCTGGCTCATCAGCTCGCCCGTGACACACTTTTCCGGGCACCGTTGATCCCCTGGCCCAAGCCCTCGGAGCACGGTGGGAGACTCACCCTTCGCCGCACCATAAAAGAGGTCTACCTCGAGCTCCGCCTCCACAAACGCCTTTACCCTCCCCCTCATCCATCACTCACAGTGCCGGAGGCTCGCCTTCTTCGGCACGTTCAAATGAATGCAGTCATCACCCCGTCTCGCCTCTTTCGCTATCGATCGGACCCTTCCTGTCCCAACTGCCCCTGCATCTATGCGGACCTTGCCCATTGGGTTCCTACCCCCCACCTTCTTTATCCATCACCACCTGGCTCGACTGGCTTGGCGCTGAAGGGGAGGAAGAACAGCGACTTCTGGTCGCCCAGGCGGTCGACATGCTCGGCCTGTAAATTCTGGCCGAATAAACGTCTTCTACTACTACTACTACACCAAACCCACAGATGAGCTAAACAATGTGCACAAGTCACAAGCCATACAGGTTAATGGTAAAATGGTTTACCTACCTCCTTACATTGGTGCAAATGGTGGTGGTGAGATGCCGGTGCTGCTCAAACCTAGTGATGACTGCTTCATCCGGTAGCACCTTTTCCAGTTGTCCACGTATGGTGCCCAACAGCTGCAGGCAGCGTGCTGGGCTGTTTATTGTAGCTTTTACCTTCACTGAGCCAAGGGATCTTAGTGATGCCATCAGGCTGTCCTCTGCTCCTTGTGCAATTGGGTGCTGATGAGGTAAAGCAAGAAGACGACATTGGAATGTGATTATTGTCTCAACAGGAGCTGGAGCATGAGATAATTAAGGATACCATAACAAATTTACTTTTCGCACATTTTTAAGCACTCTTTTCTTGTTTACCGTTTTTAAAGTAGGTATGCCTTTAATGGTTGCTTCAATTTTCGTGTCTGCCAGGTGCTTCCCATGTGTCCATAACTTTTGTTGGTATGGTAAAACGGATGAATGAAGCGGCTGATGCCCCTCAAAGGATGCTGCCTAGCAAATGTCATTACCTTATTTTCATGAAGCTGAGGTTAATCCAATTTAGCCATGGTTAATTTCCTTTCATTTGTCACCCTGTCATGCTAACATCGGCGGCATTGGTTGGAGTTCCTCTTCTGAAGGCATTTGGTGCTTTGTTCTGAGTTGTATCAGACTAGTAAAACTTTAGTAGGTCCGCTCAAGTTAGTTGATTCATACGGCCCCAAATATCCCGCTAACTGACGGACCAGAATTCTTGAAATAGTCCTTCTCATCGCTTGCCCCTTGGCATGGGCAATTTTGTGACCTCTAATCCGGACTGCCATTGCGACCTGCCATCTACCAGCTAGTACATAGAGAGCAAGAAAGAAGTTGGCTGCTGTGGTAGCATATCATGTTGTCTGAACTTATGACACTTTAACTACCGTCCGCTTGCATTTATATTGTAGTGATTATTCTCTTGTATAGTTTTAGTCTTTTTACAACACGGATTTGTTTCGTACCAGCATAAAATGAGGCAACAAGTTTTCCTGGGAAAACGATTTGCTTTGGGGGCTAGCTTAAATGGCTGAAATATTCATATTATATATGCTACAGAAATAATGTTGTTCATTCTACATGTGGCAATAGTTTAGGGATGATTTTTGGAAGGTTTGGTTTTCTTGCCTACTACAGAGTTTTTTTTACTGTCTTGGCATGCCTCAGTTGGTGACGGTGTGTTCCTGCGGCCCTCTTCTTCACCTACTTTAAATACGGCGTCGATGTGCTTGCAGAGGTTTCTTCGCATGGTATTGTTTGTGCGCGAGCATGTCACATGGTGAACACAGACGTGGCATGTCGGGCATGCGAATGCACACTGCTCCTTGCAGGTCCCGTTTCGGATTTCAGTTTGCAGAGGTTTCTTCGCATGGTATTGTCTGTGCTCGAGCATGTGACATGGTGAACACAGACGTGGCATGTCGGGCATGCGAATGCACACCACTGCTTGCAGGTCCCGCTTCGGATTTCAGTGACCACATAGCTCGTGTTCGAGGTTGTCTGCGATTATACCAGCCACTCCTTGATACTGGCCCTTGTCACGTTTAATGGAAGGAATTGATTGGCCAATTTTGTGCCGCTCTCGTGTCTCCTTTGGAAACTGACTGTCCTTACTGCATGCAAATTTCATGAGGGGGTCGAAAATTTTGTCTCTGCTCAGGTTGAACAGAATGGAAACCAATTTGTCAATTCTCTTGTTTGTCTTTCCCTCAATGTAGACATATTTGAGGACCCTGTGGAGAGCCTCGAGCGTCATGTTGGTGTTGATTCCGGCTGCTGTCCGGAAGCATGCTGCCCAGACTTGTGGACGCTGTCCGTAATGGGCCCTGAAGTATTCTTTGAAGCTTCCTAGGCCATTGGCCGTGTCTTCTTCTTGCTCGTACATCATGAAAGCATCCGTGAGCCTTTGAAACTCTTCCTTTGTTTGCGCTTCCATGACTGTTCGTAGTGCCTGGAAAATGTGCATGCAAGGAAAAGGGAAAGCAAATTAATGATCTCCTTCATGTGGGTTTTCAAGCTGCACAGGAGCTCTTGGTACTATGTATGGGCTAGACTAGATGTCAAGAGACTGTACAAGTGCAGTGTAATTTGAATAGGGTGTCTCACCTCATTGAAGAGCCCTTCAACATATACCAATATCAACATATATCAGCATATATTATGTAATTTTCATGTTTCAGGGTTTCCTTAGCTGGGGCACATGTCACTGGCTGCTGCCCATTTTTATAATGTCATTGCTGGCTCATATATTGCCAGCTGCAGGCCTTCTCTCTAAACATAATGTTCTTGTTTCATATTTAAGTTGACGCTGCTATTAATCAATTCTGTCAGATTTTCTAATGTTTGCATTTGGCACTCGTGCTCCTTTTAGTCTGATTTTGCTCATTTGGTAGTCATACCTTATAAGTGAATGCTTGGACTTCACTTCCTTTGATGTGCTTTTTGATTGCCTCTCTCCAATTCTTATCAATGTTCCAAGCACATAGCAGGCGTTGTTCTGCGTCGCCCATGACGGCTCTCCAGGCGTTGTAGAAGGATGGTGCATCATCGCTCATGAATACACGAGCTCTTAATGTTCCGATGCTCTTCTTGATGGAGGTGAAGAAGAACTTCATCGCCTTTTGGTCTACTTAGTTTGTAACACAAAAGGCGACTGGGAATCCTGCCCCAAATTCATCTATGCAGAGCTGGGTGATGAGCTGGAAGACCATAGCCTGTGGAATAGAGTAACGATGAAATAAGTTTTCCTTTCAGAGCAGGGGTAACCATACTTATGGCATTATTGTCTGATGGGTGGTGTTTATTGAAGATATGTTCACTGTGCACCACCTGCAGGGCCCTGACAGAATGCCACCTAACAGTCACGTTCTGAATTGCGCTCAAAAAGACAATGGCCACTTTTCGTTCATTACTGTGAGTATAGCTGCATTCGCAGAAGCGCATTCTTATTGGTTTCCTGTTCCCAGTGATTCCTTCCCCAGTGGTGTGTTTCCTGTTCCCAGTGATTCCTTCCCCAGTGGTGTGCAACAGAAAATGTGGAAGACTTAACTTCACCTTAAGAGCATGATGCAATAGCCTTAGAGCAATCACTACAGTCCCTTTTGGTCCCATGGTACACCTTTTTTTCCAGTCGTCGACACGCTTGTTACCATGATATATTGCTTTATCACAGATCATCCACATTAATTGTTCGCTCTAATTGGTGACTAGAGTAGAGTAAACAATTAATATGGATTATGACGTGTAATAATGCTAATTAGTGACATTCGCCACGGTGGCTCAGCGGTTATGGCACTCTGCTGCTGACCCAAAAAACGCGTGTTCGATCACGGTTGCGGCGGTCGAATTTCGATGGAGCCGAAACTCTAGAGGCCCGTGTGCTGTACGATGTCAGTGCAGGTTAAAGAACCCCGGGTGGTCGAAACTTCCGCAGTCCTTCACTACGGTCTCTCTCATAGCCTGAGGCGTTTTGGGGCGGTAAAACCCCATAAACCTAAGCGTGATCTAATTAGTGATCTGAAATTAAATGTTCCTGGGACTGGGCCATTTGTTTTTGCGGCAGCTGGTCGATCTTTTTTAGTTTTTTCGGGACACAAGAGGCCCGTTTTTGCGCACCATATGCCAAGGTGGGCTGCGGCACATGCTGCCGGAGTACGTAGTCTCTACTACTGAGGTTTACTTTAGTATGAGTGGCTTTTACCGGCAAATTGTTGCGAGTGTGAGATTCCTTTCCGCGCGATTGTGAAACGGAAGAAGCTGTACCGTGCTTTCTGCAATATAGTTTTCCCAGTGCCCTTGTACAAGGCCTTGCACAAGGCCCAGGCAGAGATGTTTTAAAGAGGGTTAAAAAAATGCAGGTGCCGCCAGGAATAAAGACCTTCTTTTTTAAGATGCACACTGGTACCTTACCGGTTAAAACATTTTTAGACGGAAAGGAATTTTTTTTTACCCTAGCGGTCTCGGGGTTTAAAGAAAGCCGGAAACAACAGACCACGTGTTTTTACACTGTTGTGAAGGGGTTTATTTTTGGGATGTATTACAGCGAACCCTACAGAAATAATTACCACTTGACCCGTATGGCATCCGGTACTTATCTGTAGACAGTGAGAATGGGGTCCCGTTTGACTGAATAATGCTGATAGGCCTCCACTGTATATGGCGCTACCATTGGGATAAAGACGCAAGACCTGCCTGAAGTTGCTTCCGCGAAAGCATGGACTGGTTTCTGGCCATCCAGACAGCCGCTGCGGAACCTCCGGAGTGGCTCTAGAGACTAGAGTTGCTGTGCAATTTGCGTGAATTTTAATCTGACGAACCCACATTCATGATGGCTGACCGCTACAGTGCCATGTGTATGTACATAGCGTTTAGTGTGTTTTGTTGATTGTGTTTTTTTGCATGCTATGTTTCAAAGCCAGGGAATAAATAAAAGTAGGAAGGATGAAAGGGAAAGTCCACGGGCCTGCCCACTGGCTCGGGCTGAGCCACACTCGCTGCAAGTGTGAATAGCTTTCCTCGGTAGTCATGCACAGCACTTAGGTGGATGCGAAATAGTATGGTCATTTATTGAAACCTACTTTACCTTCGGGTTTCGTTTTACTTCGTTTGACAATGCTATTCTGTCCTTTAAGTTCCTAATTTTGCCAACGACGAATTTTTTTTACGACTCTTAATCTTCTGAGAAAGTTGTGTAGGTTTCCTTCGCATAGCTGTAGAAATACGCTCAGGTCAAGTAATTCCTGCAGCTAACGGTGGACACCCCAAACGGATAGTGGACCAAGGGATGAATAAGGCGTGAATGGATGCCCGATACCCAGACCAATTCTCGTCATCATGCAAACTTTTGCGGCAAACCAGGCGCCCGTACGATTTACATCATTGGCAATAAACGTTTCCACCACCACCTACGTGCTCATGCGTCAGCACATTGAGAGGCGCGCTGACCAGGGCGCGGTCCAGAAGACGCGCAGATTCGCGGCGGCGGTGCGCGGAGGCAGACTCGCCGGAGGAATAGACCGAAGAGCGCAACAGCCGTGAAAGAAAGAAAGAAAGAAAGAAAGAAAGAAAGAAAGAAAGAAAGAAAGAAAGAAAGAAAGAAAGAAGAGAAGGGGGAAAAACAGGAGGAGGACGGGCGGCGCTGCGAGGAGGGTTCTGGGACGCCAGCGAGGAAATTGCCACAACTTTTTTTGCACTATAATTAAGCAAACAGGAAAACAACAAGCCGATGACGAAGTCTGCCTCCGCCACCGGCATTCATTTAGCGAACGTGCAAGATTGCTTTAGAGCGCAGAAAAATCAAGCTCACCAACGGCTCTCGGCGGTGTCCCCACGCATGTCGGAGCCTCGGATCGAGTTAACTTCAGCAGAGCCGAGTGGTAGTCGGTTGTAAAGTTCGAGGCGTGCCAAATAAAGTATTTTCGCACCTCTCACCGCGGTTCAGAGAAGGGTCCAGGCAGGACGGCGATGGTCAACGTGAACATGGCGAGAAGAAACTCAAGAACGGCTGCCGGTCGGAGTGGTGGCGTCCACATCTCCCAAGCAAGCTTGGCGCGAGGATATAAAGGGTTAGGGTGAAAGGCTCTCTTGCTCCCAGACTGGCTACGGAGACAGAGTCGCGCTGGCTGCCACTTTCCCACCTTCTTTGTCACTGTCACTCCCTTGATGCTCATCGTCAGACTCTCCGCGATGGCTTCCGCGGTCTCGCTCTACCTTGTGCATGTCTGAATGACATCCTCTTTCCTAGAGCCCCACGCGACAAAATATGTCGCGCATTTAACCTCGTTCTCGCATTTCTTGAGCAGTCGTGCTTACGAGCACGCTTCCGAACAAATTCCTCCCAGCGCGCTTTCTTGCCCCCTGTTAACTCACCAGGCTCTCGGCTCGGCGCCGCCGCTTTCGCGGCCCCACTGCACGCGACTCCGCTCGCTTGGGATGGGCCCAACCTCTTGTCCAAGGAGGGGCCGCGCCTCTCCGGAGTCCCCTCTCCCCTCATTTCTCCTGCGGCGCGCGCGGTGGTCGGTCGCATCGCTCGCTCTCCTCGTAGACTACGCACCCCGCTCCCACCGCGGCGACTACCGGCTCTGGCCGATCTCGTTTACGGATGGCGAATGCCTCGCTCTCCTTACTTGAGACCCCTGTTCACCTGTCTCGTGCCTTGTCTTGCCCATGGCCCTGCCTCATTTGCCTCCTTCACCCTTTCTATCACTATTCTTTTAATCCCATTCCCCCAGCGAGGCGCAGCGGCGGTGATTCCCTCAACAAGAGGAGACAGCTGAACGCACCTCGTCCCCCCCTTCCCTCATCATCATCTGTAATCACTCCTCGTACTCGCTGTAGTCATGGCTGTAAGGACCGGGCGGCCGCAGGGAGGAAGGAAAACTAAGGAGAGGCCCTTCGTATTCCCAATGCATTGGCGAGAATGTGGCGGAAGTGACGTCAAAATTTAGGCTTAAAAAGTCGGGCCACTAGCAACGTTGTCGTTGTTGCTAAAAAAACTCGGGCCACTAGCAACGGCGTACGGCGTCGTTGGCGTCGTTGCTGCTAGGGACCCGAGTGTTTCTCGGTGGCGGTGGACGGGCTTTCGGCACGGTGTGTTCGGCCTTGCGTGTTAAAGTCTACATGCCTGGCGTCGTGACGTTACGCACGCATATAGGATTGCTTTTAAATGCGGCTAATAACCACTCATTTGATATTTTGTTCGTCAAACTTGGTGTCGTTACGCGGAGCGATCGATGCATTGAAATTAATCTCGCGAAAAGGTGGCACTCCGGAACCGCGCTTCGACACGCGAAGAAGCGTTGATTGTTTTGATGAGCGAACTTTTGCACCTAACCAAACAGCTCAGAAACATAAAGCCGCTCTCGGCGATGCTGAGCTGCGTTTCGAAGACCACACGGCGGGTGTACGGTAGCCCGAGGAGGATGGTGAGCTGCGCTATAAGCGGCGCGCAGTGTCGTCTTTCTTCGCCTGGCGTCGGAAAAGGTTCACCGCACCTGTGCGCCGGTCTGTATCTAGGTGCGTGTTTGCGGGGATGGAGGTGTAGGAGTGCAGTGGCGAGCGGTGCGGTTTTTTTACCTTTCTTTTACGAAGCGCTTAAACAAAGCAGCGTTGGCGGGGGCTCTTCGTCGCACGCTCCCGGTGCTGGCATCGGACCACAACGGCGCATTTCATCCTAGCCGATCTTTTGAGGCCGATTTGCGCGTCGACATTTTACACTACTGACGTGTGTCACATATTTCTTTCTTTTTTATTTGAGACAATTTGCTACAAATTGGCTGAGGAGGCAATAGCAAAAGACCCTGATGGGGCCTGACTAAGCTATGTCCCCCTGACAGCAAAGGCAGCGCAAGTGTACATATGATTATACATCATAAGCAGACCGAAGTACAACACATCAATACAGAAAGTAATATCTGAGTAACTAGAAAGTAACCAGTTGCGTCTTTTGCAATGCCGGTATGCTATTGGCGCGGAAGTTTTGGTTGACAAGGATAAATTTGCTCCCAAGTGCAGGAACGAAAACAATTAGTAAGCAACTCATGCACGTGCTAAACATATACACCTTTAAAATGTGCGCTGAGTAGTACAGCTACACTGCAAGAGAATTTCTTTTGATATGTGTGTCTTCTGCAGCACATTTAAAACAAGACCGTAATAAAAAATTTCACTCAAGGAATTTCTCGCGCATCAAGTCAATTTCTTTGCATAAAATCTCTGAGCATTAAGTGCACGTGCAACCACTGCAGAATATACCATTATTCGAAGCCTTGTGTAACAGGGACGTCTTGGAAGAGTGCTGCTGCGCGCACATATATGGGCTATTTGATTCATGCGTCTTCATCACATGCAGTCCACGTCCAATGTAGCTTAGTTCCAAGCATAGTCACCTATTTTCTACTGGCTATCGTCTAACAAGTGTGGCCGACATAATATGGAAAGTCGTTGTCTTTCAATGCAGTGGTTTAATATCTTCAATTGTCAAAGTAATGCATTGAGCACAAATGCATATTGGTCAAAAAAATTTATTAAGGCTCAGTGAAGTTCGCGGTGCTGTATTTTGTTTGCCGCATCCGGTTCGCGATATTGGAATGCCCATTACGTTCTCTCTTGGGCCCTCCGCACAGACAGAAGGGGGAGAGCTCAACCCAGCGGGATACGGGCGGCGCCGGACAGCGCTGTTACGGCAAAGGTCAAACTCCCCTCATGGACGGAGTCGTTAGGTGGCATTCTGTGTGCACGTGTGTACGGCGAGGCTGACCCGCGTCACAGTGCGTGGCTTTTGGGCTATGTCGGCAGCGGCGTGCTTTGACGTATTGTCACGCTAGCTGCAGGCATGAGGAGGGACGATGAGAAACAGATGGATTGAAGTGGCTTTCCTTGAACTTGGGTCAACCGGACGTTGGGAAAGTGAATGTTCGCGAAGCTCGCAGCAGTGATAGTAGAAAGTGTACATATGTGTACGGTGTCGCGAGGGGCTACCTTCTTCCCCCAGTCATTCATTGGTTGTATTTTCCTTTCCCCGATAAGTTATTGGGTGGATGTTTATACAGTACCTGACTGGTTATTCTCCCACCGAGGGCGGGAACATTGGTTTTAAAACAAGCTGCTTCGGCAGGACCGAGGGCTGGTTTCGTCAAGTAGAAGTACGAGCCAGTCAAGTGTAAATATGTTCTCTCCTTGCTTGTATCTTCTTTGGTGCTTTTAATTGTTATTTTTTTTTGCTGTTTCTTTTTATTTTTATTTACAAACTTTATTTTATTTAACAAATGTGCATACAGTCTTTAGGATGAGCCACAGGCCAAAAGCTAAAGAAAATAGCTTGAAAATGCCTGTGGCTCATCTAAGAGCCATTACAAAATAGTAAAATAAACACATGCATACAACGGTGGCAGATCGAATACGAGCACACTGTAGAAAGAATTTATAATATTTACGATTGAACTGATGGGTACACAGAGATGTAGTTTGTACTAGAAAAAAACAATTAAAACTGAACAAATGCATTTGAAAGTTATACACTGCTGGGTTGATGACAAAGAGGAAAAGGACACCGATACATACACAAATTACAATATATGAAAAGAAGTTATGGAATATTATTTACAAAGTACACTTTTAAATCATGTGGTCGGAGGTTATACATGCTAAGCTGGTTAGATTCGTAGCTGTTTAGAACATTAGGTATAAGGAAGTTAAGTGCTTGTTTACCATAGTTAGTTCTAGCGCGTGGAAGTGTCCATTTTGCAGTTGAATAGGTTTGAACATACTTTTCTATGGGCTTTAACATTGCGATATTAAGCAAAAAATTACATATTGATGGTGAAGAAAATTTGAGATAGTATAATAGGCGGTACTCAAGAAAAACATTGACACGAATTACTTCATACTTAGTAAATAATTCAGCCGTATGGGCAGTAAAACTGGCACCTGCGATAATCCTGATAGCTTTCTTTTGGAGAATTAGAATTTTCTGTAGATTTGTTTTGGATGTGGTAGCCAAAACTATGTGGCAATAGTTAATGTGTGATTGGAATGGGGCATGATAAATCATTCGTTTTATACAGGGAGGAAATTCAGTGCGGTACCGAGCAAGAAAACCAAAAAGTTTTACCTCTCCAGAAGTGTCCTCTTGCAATGTGATTGAGCAAAACTAATCTGCAAGACGTCAAGCATCCTACAATTATCATTTTCAACAGCAGTTCCCCTCTACGAGATCTTAAGAGAGGACTTCAAGTGGCGCAGCCGTAGAAGGGACATTTTTAACTGGCTCTCTCGACCAATGTAAGGAGCCGCTAAACACATATGGAGTGTAGTGCTACAATATCAGTATGTCACTATAAACACTGGTACCCCACACTGAAAGCAGAACAAATTTTTCGGGTAAAATATGCAAGTATGAATGTTAATTGTTGGCTGTGATCTGCAGATGTTCTGTTCTGGTAGCAAAGTGTTCACAAGAGTGGCCTGCAGACATTTCATAATTTGAAGGACAAAACTTGCTACCACCTGCAAACACAGGATGCCCTGCTGCTAATGCAGTTTAAAAATCGAGACCATGTATGTTTGATGCACAGAGGCCATGAATAAGCACTAAAGCTAAATATGCAGTGTACAGTCATCCTACTAAACCAATGGTAGTGCAGAGTGAAAATATGTATAAAAAATGTCTCAAAAGGCGTGTACATGAATGCATTACTCTACATGAAAATAGGGGGTGGGGGCATGTCCTTGACTTTGACAGAAGAAATCTTGCTGCCACCTGCAAACACAGGATGACCTGCTACTAATGCAAGAGACAGAAACCAAGCCAATGTATACAGAGAAAGGGAACGAATTAGCACTGTGATATAATATGTGAAAGTTTTCAGACATGAGCAAAGCAGTAAAGTGCACGTGCCTGGTTATATTCACCTTAATTGCTCGAAATGCTGCACAAAACTGTTAAAGAAAGCCAAATGCTTCTTCATTGGATGTGGTGAAGCAGAGGCTATAGTATTCACCTGCTTAGCATGAGTTGCAAGTGTTATATTAGCTCTAGCATTCACATTTCATTCGCAACAAAAGGCAAAAATGTCCACGTGCTGAGCGACAGTGTTAAACACCCCAGATGGGCGACTTCAATTGGTGACATGTGTTCCGTGTCGCATTTCTTATAGCTACAATGCAGCTTCAGGACATGAACTCCACAAAAAAAGACTTTACACCACTGCGCATAGATCAAATGCGTTTCTTGAAAACACATAGTGAACAAGGGAGGCTGTAGCTTCAGGGTTCTTGCCAGCATTTAGACAAGAGGACTTGGAGTGCCTAAGCTGCTAGACTACTATGCTAGGTAGACACCCGTAGTTCGTCCAGTGAAAAAATTCAGATCCAAAAAAGGAATGTATGACCGAATGGCTCTTGACCTTTTTTGATATGCTCGGAATTTTTTTTTACTGGGTTACAATGCGAAACCCGTTTCAAGACAATTGCAATGCGCAAAAGGAATGATGAAATAAACAACAACACATTGGGGAAGTCAAGGTGCCAACTTTTCTATGAAGAATTTTCCGCAGTAAGACCATTGGATGATAAGCCCTTACCAGACGTGCTTAGAGGGATGAACATGGTTTTATACAATGTGCCGGCATCTTCTGCTGCAAGCCAACAGCAAAATGTCCAAACATTATCACCAAGGGCATCTGACTTCACGCTAGAATCAAGCAGCAGAACCACCAGAACGCCGTCTCCTGAGCCTCTCCACATCGCTGGACCATCACAAAACCAAGCCTCTAAAAAAAGTGAGCGGCAAAATACTCAGATAATGAAGAACATGCTTTTCTTTTCTGAAAAGATTCGCCAGATCAACCATGAACGAGAAGCCAGAACAGAGCAGCGTGGAAGCGGAACGACCGGCACAAATACGACTTGAAGGCGCGTGCAGAGGACACGAATGTGCTGAATCTGCTGGAAATGGCAGCGCTTGAACTCTGTTTAGTGTTTTTTGAAAGCGCACAGGGTCCGCAGAATATTGATGTGTTCCAAATGTGAGTAATTTAAACTTGCAATAGGTCAGCCTTACCAAACTTACCTACAAGTAGCAAGTCCATGGTAGAGAGAGGGTGTGGTAGATGGTCCTTGGCGATCACAAAATGAACAAGGGAGGGGAAAATCTCAGGTTGCTTGCGCCAACGTTTCGACAGGCGGACTTGTCTTCGTTTGGGCGAGACGAAGACAAGTCCTCTTGTTGAAACGTTGGCGCCATCAACCTGAGGTTTTCTCCTCCCTTGTTCATTTTGTGATCTACAAGTAGGAAAGGTTGTTTATGTTAATATGCAAATCTTATTTGTTCTTAAAACTTTATGCTGTTGCCTAATGCAACCTGCAAGCAATACAGGTTGTTTACATTGTTTTTAGAATGCGTGTTTTTAATTATTCAGTATCGTTGTTCGATGTACTCCTACAACCAAGCAGCTTACATATTTTTCTGGTCAAAATTTCTTTTTTTAGGATTCAGTACCGTCTTCAGTGCAACCTGCAAGCAAGAGCGCTTGCTTGTGTTATTGTTCCATTCTGTTTTTACTCAACGATAAAGTACAAATGTTGAACTGAACGTGGAAGCAAGACAGCTTATTTCCTTATTTGTCAAATTTTTTGATAAATAAATTCTTTGCTGCTGCGCAGAAGACCTGTTTATAAGTCAGTCTGCAATGACAATAATGCAACCGCCTGGTGGAGCTCATAACAGTTGTGCTAGGCTGCTTCTGTTCAGTTCCTCCAAACGACGCAGGATCGACTCACGCAACGTCGGAGTTTTCAGGCTCGCTTTCCAGCGCTTCTGCTTGCATAATTCATGCTCTGAAATGTCTTATGCCTTCCTTTTCCAGTAACATCGTCATCCACACCAATCGCCAACATCAAGCAGATGTTATACAACACACTAAAACCAATTATAAACCTGTGGTTTTGTCTACTGTTGTAAATTCAACATACTGCAGTTGTCGAAACCTCTCCTTAAGGAGCCCAAATGCATTTTCTGTATGACCCCTTTAGAGGGACCGTTAGTGCATGCAGCATGTACTGCGGTCCTGCTCCGATAGTTTTTGAACAATGTAAGCAGCCACACGATCTGGGCATCATGCATCTTACTTGGTGTGCCAGTGAAAACATATGGTAACCTGTCTTTGGAGTCGCATATGTCTTGCATGGCCAGTGACACTTGATCGTGTTGCTTTATATACGTTGATTTGGTTTTTTTGTTCGCGCAGCAAATGGGAGTGTAAGTTCCGTCTATGCACCAAATAACATTGGGGAACCGAGCAGTCTGAAAAAAATTGTGTAGCTCATATGAAATGAAAATGTCTTTTATGAAACATGCATAAGTGTAAACTGCAGCAGTCATTTCTTGTGAAAGCTTTCAACCAGCTAGCTTTCTGGAGCAGGTAGATCTTACCTGCGTCGGCATTGTTCGCATTCCCACCGCTTAGCGATAGCAAGCAAATGGCCGACGTGTAATCCCTTTTAAGGCTTACGCTTTTTACACTAAGTTTAGGCGGTACAGGTTGCTTAGCTCACCTTTTTAAAATCATTTGCTGAGTATCCTTGTCACTGAGAAATAAGCAACTTCTGGTACAGTGCTGCATAGAAAGCCAAGCACTTAGTCGGTGACACATAATTTGGTGGATTCAGCCATGTCAAAAAGCACAGCTACCTCTCTCATTAGTGCTTTGTCCGCTGCGTACCTAGCGGAAAAGCACACAGAAACACAAAAACTTAAGCTTTAAGCATCGCAAGCTCACATTCACTCTCCTTTATTTCAAAATTGATGACAGTTCATTTCTGTGACAAAAATTATTAAGAAGTAAATAAATCACTTGATAGCACGCGATATCTTAGCTAAAGAGATTCTCGCCGTGCAGAAATCAGTCTTAGAGCATTAGCCTCTGAGCACAACTACTGTTCTGTACTCGGTGCCCTCTCAAATCAAGAGCACGGCAACAAATTGCTCTAAACCCAGGATAATCAGCCAATGACGTTGACTGATTGTCTTGAAAACGGGGATAATCTCCATTGCCGGCAACCTGAGTTGCATTTATAGGGCCAAAAGAAATTACCACCACTATATCAAAAGGCTTATACAATTCACTGGAGAGCCTTCTTTGAGAGCCATTTGCAGCCGTGCTCTTCAATCGTATGCAATTATAGTGCGAGGTTAGTGGCCCGTGAAAGCACCGCCATACTCGATCACGTCCTGGAGGTGACGCATATAGTCGCTGAAAAATTTCTGCCGTGACCTCAGGCGCTCCCATTCCTCGAAGATAGTAGCCTGAAGCTGCTCTTTTGCCTGGAGCTGAAATGGCTGTCCGGAAAGTTCGCGCATCATTATCCCGCAGATGTTTTCAATAACAGGGAATCGGCACATTTTGGCGGCCGTTGAAGCTCAATGGCACCCAGTGCTCACTTTCCTGGTGGTGAAAAAGAAAGAAGAAAACAGATTGTTTGAGATATTACAAGTTACAAAAGAAAGGCCGTTTGTGCACTAATTGTGCTCTCTATTTATGGTTACAGCAAGAATGAAAACAAGAGCACCGTGCCGCAACAGGAAGTTCGTAAGAACGGTGCATTAAAAGCGGTAAAGAAAAGGCGCTTGCTTTCGAAGTTTTGGTACAAAAGGTATAATTATTATATAAAATATGTCGTACCTATACATTGGCAACGGAGGAGTTTTGACATTGTTAATTTATATTAGTTTTCATCACGGTGCAAAAATATTTTAGCTATTGACACTGAGCGCCCGCGGCGGCGGAGAGTGCGCACAGATCATGCAATGCGGATAGATCATGTTCGCCCTTTAGTACATGCACCGGTCGCAGCGGCGTGGGGCGCTGCGGTGTAGTAGCCATTCGCTTGCGGAGCGTTGGACGCGGCTGAGCGGTTTGCACCTCTTTCATTACCGTTTTAGGCTGTGTTTGTCGATGTTTTGCGCTGCCAGACTACATCACAAGGTGTAAACGTTTGGTTCCGCTTCCATGTTGTAGTAGGCACCGTACACGAAGAAAGTTTTTTAGAGCTAGCTTTTTCTGTCTCGGTTTGTGACCATGCAGCCGCAGTGATCGTTTTGTAAACGCACGTGATGGCGCGGGCCAACGCCCTGAGCGGTCGTCGCGGCCTATGTACTATCGGGAACAGAAGTGGTAAGGTACGGACTCACTGGCGGCAAAACGCGCGCGGCACGCCGCCGGCGGCAAGCCGCTTGCCGCGAAACCTACCGCCGCGGCGGGTTCGCGTGCCTCGCAGGCATGCGCGCAGGGGATGGGTCACGGTGTAAGAATATTTTAGGTGAGAGAACGGCGCGGAGGCGACGCTTCCCGGGGAGAGGAGAGTTGAGTTCTAGTAAGAAGAGCCCTCGAGAGGTGGCGCGCGAAACTAGCGCCCTATAGAGTCGCGCCCTATAGAGCCCGCCGCGCCCGCCTCTGCGCCTGCTCTTGTGATCGCGCGCACGTGTGTTTGCGCGTCGATCTGTTTGGTTGTTTAGTGTACAGGTATGCTGCACGACGGGGAAGTGCTTTGTACCTTACTGCAACACAGGCTATAAGTCCTGTAAAGAGAAGTTATCGCTTTTTACGCCGCCGCACAACCAAGCCAGGCTCGACGCATGGAGACGTACGGGCGATCCCTCGCAAAGACCGGGTACTGCAGCGCACGGACCGTGTCTGTGAAAAACATTTCGCTCCTCACTTCATACTGAAAACGTGGTCCGCAGCTATTGATGGCCGCGTTCTGATGTCGGGCAACAGGAGAGCGGGACTTGCCAAGGATGCTCTGCCAACTATTTTCGAAGGAGCGCCGAGCTACTTGTCAAAGAAGGTGAGAAGTCCTCGCAAGCAGTCAAGACGGCAGGCTTGTCGTGCAGCTTCCTCCGCGTGTACGCGCAGGACCAGCAGTGGAGGTACCGGACTTCAAACCCTGCCAGCAGCACCATCTGCTCAAAGCGCAGACGGCCAAGTCAACGAGAGCAGCGATGTTGTCGGGGCAAGTGACCTCTGCACTTCATCGCCGTTCGAAGAAATGTTCAACACAGCATCAACTCTGTCTTCCGACACCGTCCTGGGCTGTGCATCGCATCGACGCGGAAGAGTTTCGTGATATCGTGTTCTACGACGCCTCTCTGCTGCGCGCAAGTGACGGAGCATGTGTGTTTTTTAACAGAAAGTCTGTGCATGTGAAAAGTGACATGGATTTGCAAGCGTACATATTCGGCAAGCCGGTTGAATGTAGTGCTGTAGGCATAAATAATTTTGCTGTGTCGAAATCTCAAGTTGAGGATGTGCTAAAAACCGTTCACAACTTACCATTTGCAGTGGAGGACCTAATATGAAGGAGTTTCTTTCTGTGGCTCCTGAATGTGCTTTAGTTGACTGCCAGCGTAAATGAAGGCATAAAAGATGCCCACTGCTGTTACCGGTGGGAGACATATGTCGTGCATGCAGTAGCCTATCGGATACTCTCAGAATCCATGCCGACCGGCAAGCTCTTTTGCAAAAAAAAATTCAGGGGGCACTTTGACTGTCTAAAGTGGGTAGAGGCGGAAGCGTTTTCCGCACCACCTTCGCTGTTTCTGTGGCACTGGTGGCGTCACATATATTTGAGTACTAATTATTAAGTCATGGCAAATCACTAATTAATTGTTAATTACTGATTAATGCCTGAATGCTAATTAACTGCTAATTAATGACGCTTAAGCTTCGCCTTTAGGAGTGGAACGCGACAGCGCGTTGTAGCGCTGCCAGGGAGTCCACGGAACGCCACCACCCGTTCGGCGCGATGCCTTGCCCTTTGAACGCAACGCTTTTTGAGGAAAGTAAATGGCGCAGTAATTCTCTGTCATCTCAGTGGACACCTGAACCGCACCGTAGAGGAAAGGAGGTGCGGTTCAATGAAAATTGCATTTGAGGAAAGGAAATTACGCAGTAACTGTCTCACATATCTCGGTGGACACCAGTCAAAATTCAGGGGGGGGGGGGGTGCTTTTTTGACCTAAAGTGTGGTCACTGATGTGTGATTAAGATGTTAAGCTTCGCCCCTAAGAGTGGAACGCGACAGCGTCTTGCAACGCTGCCAAGGAGTCCATAGAACGCCATCGCCCATTCGGTTCTACGCCTCGCTCGTCGGTAAATTGGTTTTTGAGGAAAGGAAATGTATCTGTCTCTCATTTGTCGGTGGACACCTAAACCTCACCGGAAGGGAATGGAGGAGGATGAGAGTGAGTGAAGACACCGTATTCACTAGACGCGCCTTTGTTCATTCGAAACCATCGAGCTGGCATGGCGGAGTGGATAGCGTGCTCGTCTCTCACGCCGAAGACCGGGGTTCGATTCCTGAGCTCGACCAATTTCTTAACCGCATTTATTTATTTATATGGCCTGACTAGTAAAGATAATTAGGCTAATTGGGTAATTAAGCAATTAACTAAGCTCAGTCCCACTTGGAGCATCACTATACGATCCCTTCTATTGGTTGTATGGTTACTAGCCAAAGTGCAATTGGCCCCGTTTGAAATTCGCGCACTGTGACGTCACGACCGTTTCCACCAATTGAAAAGCGTGACATTTTCTGTCGACAACTGCTGCTTACAACGATGAGACATTAAAGGCTTCCGCCTTAATAAATGAAATTTATCATGTCAATGCCTTTTTGCCATCCACACAAATGTATGCATTCTTCTCATGAACAACACTATAAACTGTATGTATCTTAACGTAGGAATATTAAAGCATAAAGACAGTATCGAATCTGTAGTTGTTACGGGTTATCACGGTTATCACGGTTTATTAGACGTTTTCTGGGCTGAAATGTTGCAACTGTTTCTTGTGGATTCCCTTTACTTTGACGCTATCACCAACTTGCGGCGTTATTGCCATGACGGGCCACTCGTGAGCGGTAGAATATAAGCTCGGTGTCGGTGTATAACAGTAGCTACGCTTGACCGCCTACGACGGGTGATTGGGGTAAGCGAAAACATTGCAGACGTTTATTCATGCGATAGCCAGTATCAGAGAAACTACCTAACGCATGCTCCAAAATCGGCCGGACGAACGGGGCCTAGCCCCCCCCCCCACTCGCTGTTTCGCCTTCGATGCACATAAAACCGAACGCTAGGGGTTAACATGAAGCTGTTAAGTGATACTATTTATTTTACTGGACGATTTGCTTTGGCCTCGCAACGATGACGTTGCGAGACCAAGTTGGTTTCTTGTTTACTTGTCGCACCTATTCTTATACCGTGACTTCGCCCACACAGCGACCGGGCACTACCGGGTCTGAGTTGGTAGCGCCATCTGTTGGAGAGCTGAGAAGCAGAGGTTTGTCGCGAAGCGGAGAGCGGCGGCGTCGTCTCACCTAAAATATGCTTACACCGTGGGATTACAGAGGCTAGAAGGTTTTCCTAGTGTCGTGAATGGCCGCCGTTTCAAGGGGCCCCTGTGAAACCGGTTTGGATGCACAGCGTAGGTGGCGCTGCAGCTGCCAGGCGTGCGGCTTTTGGCGCGCTATGCAAGCCGCGCCGTTCGCCCAGCCTGTTGGCAATTGCGCGCGGGCGATTTGTGACATTGAAGGTGATGCCACACATCACGCAATCACATGTGCATCCAAACGCATTCGAAAAAATGCGAGTAAACCTTGCATTTCAGCTGTTCAGTCAGGAGGTACTAAAGGGTATTTTCTTTTACCGGGACCATTTGCAAAGGGACAATGTCAGAAACATCGAGCCGACAGAACGGTTTGTAAAACTAATGGAAAGACTAATTTTTATAATGTCATCTAGAATCCCATCAAAAGGCCTTCGTGCTGATTCAAGAAGTGCACAGTTTTTGAATGAGTTCATTGTTTTTCTCAAGGAATGGGAGGAACATGCTGCAGTATGGTGGCGGCTTTTTAAGTGCAGGAACTGCCCTTGGGCTGCGTGTAAAGCTGCAAAGCACACTGTCGCTTGTAAAATACCTGACCACGTCGCTGCACTTGTTGACTGCAAACCTAAGCCAAGACAGGATGGAGAAAGTATTTGGGATTGTGCGCCAGTTCTTCGGTTGCAATGATCATCCAACTGTGGGGCAGTTTTTGATAATTATCAACAACCTTTCTTTCTACAGCCTCGCAAAGCCTCCAAAAGGAGCAAACGTACCTGCAGAAGTCGTGACTGCCCTCTTGCAACCATCTGATGTTCCCAAAGGAAAAAATGAACGAATAACTGAACTTGTCGATAATTTATTGGATGGCGGAAACTTGGCTTTTGCTGCAGAGCTGCTCGAGGAGCACAGCAGCCTGAGCGATCATCAGGGCTGTGTAGACAAAAAAAGTGACAGCAGACTAATTTTTTATGTAGCTGGGTATGTTGTAATAAAAATCCTTAAAAGATTTCCTTGCCCCGAATGTGCAACTTGTTTCAGCACTTTGCCTTTGCAAGCCGAGTCAGACAACAATGCCTCACTTACTCGAAATTTTGACTATGGATGCTTAGTTTATCCAACAAGGCCAATTGAACAGCTCATAGCTAAGCTTGAGGACGCATTTACGGTGTTTTTCAGCCGCAATGAGCTACACGCAGATAGCATGGTCAGCTTTCTGCATTTTCTTCAGGGACGTGAGCTTCAAGGTGTGGGCTGCGCGGAGCATTGACGTCGAATTACGACAGAAGTGGTCAAGTTTTACGCCTTGACTAGGATGCATTTCCTTGTAAAGTCGGTAAACAAAGAGCGCGGCGAGAAAAGAAAAAGTTGCTGAAAATGAGGCGCTGTCAGTAGCCTCGCACAGGGCACTTCGCACAAAAAAAGGCATTAGTACATTGTTGTCATGGAATCGTGTGTAATAAAGACGTTCCACCCTGCAATTTGTGCCGCTTCCTTTTCTCATTTCGGTATCATGTACAAAATGCGTTTTTACGCTTCTTCACGGCGCAGTAGGTGAGGCCCGACGTGACGCTTGCATTTGCTGCCGCGGCAAACTGTCGGTGTTACAGCTAGTCCGTGTCGAATCTAAATGAGAAGAGAACCTATGCCAGTGTTTGCACCGTCTTTAACACTTTAACGCCTTGTCAAAGCAGTGATATAGTCCAAGGTTCGACGGAACACCGTCTGGTCAGGGCGAAGCATGATTTATTCACAAATGAAAATTGGGTCACTGACCAAGTCGAAAGATGAAAAATGACGTTTCGGGTCCCATACGGGGCCCTTGTTCACAATAAGGCTGTCACAGAAGAAGGGATGGTTATATACGCTTCAGAATCTTCTGCAATCTTTTCACGTAAGTATACTTACGTGAAAAGATTGCAGAAGATTCTGAAGCGTATATAACCATCCCTTCTTCTGTGACAGCCTTATTGTGAACAAGGGCCCCGTATACTTACGTGAAAAGATTGCAGAAGATTCTGAAGCGTATATAACCATCCCTTCTTCTGTGACAGCCTTATTGTGAACAAGGGCCCCGTATGGGACCCGAAACGTCATTTTTCATCTTTCGACTTGGTCAGTGACCCAATTTTCATTTGTGAACAAAGCAGTGATAGCAACCCACACACGATCAACCGACTGAACCAGCGAGCACTACCCATAGGGGCTTCTTGCGCCCGCGCGCACGCCAGCGGGCGGCAGCGCCATCTGCCTTGAGCATAGCAAGTTACTTCAGCTGCGCCGGCCCGGTCGCGACACTAGGAAAACCTTCTAGCCTCTGTAGTGGGATGGGTCGAGGAGCCATTTTCGGCGGCTTGCCGCGTGCCGTGGAGCGGGTAGAACCAATGAGAGGCGTCTGGCTCAGCGCCACCTCTTGGCGACTGCCGAAGTTAACTTCAAGCGGCGGCGGCTAGACCAGGATCGAGCGCTCCGAGCCGGCCGCGACAGAGAGCTTTCTCCTCGTTCATGTGCAGCCGCGTTGAAAAATGAATGTCAGCCAAGAGAACATGATGGAAGTATTTCCGGAGACTATTCGCGTATTCCCCTTTTTGTAAGACAAAACTCACCCGGAGTACAAAAAAAATTCAGGGGGCACTTTGACTGTCTAAAGTGGGTAGAGGCGGAAGCGTTTTCCGCACCACCTTCGCTGTTTCTGTGCCACTGGTGGCGTCACATATATTTGAGTACTAATTATTAAGTCATGGCAAATCACTAATTAATTGTTAATTACTGATTAATGCCTGAATGCTAATTAACTGCTAATTAATGACGCTTAAGCTTCGCCTTTAGGAGTGGAACGCGACAGCGCGTTGTAGCGCTGCCAGGGAGTCCACGGAACGCCACCACCCGTTCGGCGCGATGCCTTGCCCTTTGAACGCAACGTTTTTTGAGGAAAGGAAATGGCGCAGTAATTCTCTGTCATCTCAGTGGACACCTGAACCGCACCGTAGAGGAAAGGAGGTGGGAGTGAAAGAAGATAAAGAGGAGCCGTAATGAAGAAAATGAAAATTGTATTTGAGGAAAGGAAATTACGCAGTAACTGTCTCACATATCTCGGTGGACACCAGTCAAAATTCAGGGGGGGGGGCACTTTTTTGACCTAAAGTGTGGTCACTGATGTGTGATTAAGATGTTAAGCTTCGCCCCTAAGAGTGGAACGCGACAGCGTCTTGCAACGCTGCCAAGGAGTCCATAGAACGCCATCGCCCATTCGGTTCTACGCCTCGCTCGTCGGTAAATTGGTTTTTGAGGAAAGGAAATGTATCTGTCTCTCATTTGTCGGTGGACACCTAAACCTCACCGGAAGGGAATGGAGGAGGATGAGAGTGAGTGAAGACACCGTATTCACTAGACGCGCCTTTGTTCATTCGAAACCATCGAGCTGGCATGGCGGAGTGGATAGCGTGCTCGTCTCTCACGCCGAAGACCGGGGTTCGATTCCTGAGCTCGACCAATTTCTTAATCGCATTTATTTATTTATATGGCCTGACTAGTAAAGATAATTAGGCTAATTGGGTAATTAAGCAATTAACTAAGCTCAGTCCCACTTACTTGGAGCATCACTATACGATCCCTTCTATTGGTTGTATGGTTACTAGCCAAAGTGCAATTGGCCCCGTTTGAAATTCGCGCACTGTGACGTCACGACCGTTTCCACCAATTGAAAAGCGTGACATTTTCTGTCGACAACTGCTGCTTACAACGATGAGACATTAAAGGCTTCCGCCTTAATAAGGACGCCAAAATGAACCGGTTTGCGATCATCGGCAGACCATTCGACCTGACTGGTGAGTTGTTTTCATTCTTTATCTGAGCTTCCGCTGAATGTTCACGTCGGGAGGAATGTGCAGAGGTGAGCACACTTGTTTAGTGCTCAAGCGGTGTGCTGCGGAGCAAATGTTGTGGAATCTCGGCTTCCTAGGGGCATGGTGATTTTGCCTGAGAGGTTCGCGTGTCGTATAAGGCTGCGCTTCGTACAGCGCCGCTTGAGCGCTCAAACAAGTTACTCATCTTTTTATTTTGCAACCTTGCTTGGTGATAAACTGTGACATTTCTGCACGACCGCAAGCAGGCGCAAAATTTAAAAATGTTAAAGATCTTTGGCTGAAAATTGTGTCGGCGTCGGAGGGGCCCGGAAAAGTGGCGCCGGAGAAGAGGCCGGAAAGGTCCACACGAAGTGGACACTTTTCGACATCGTGGATGGCATGCTGAGGAACACGCCACATTATGCCGAAAGGTAAAAAAAAACACCTCTTAGTAGCCATCTGGGCGAACTCCAGTCTGGCATTCATAACTTCACTGCTGTCACCCGCCCTACCACTCTTCTTTTAAGCCTCCTTCTTCGTGTTTAATATCTTTTACCTGCTTTGGCTGCCCAAGCTTTTGTGTTTTTAAGAATATATTTTCCCTTCAGCTGCGCTGGCAGCTTTGCTATTGTTATTGCTTTGCTATTGTTATTATTTTCATATTGCCTTTTTCCTGGCGATAAATCTGCAGGGATTGCATCAAAACACCTCACATTTTACATTTCAGGTCTTCAAAAAATGTGCCCCCAGAAGAGGACATGTACGTTAAGTCTTGTTTCCATAAGTGTAACTTTAATTTATAAAGCTTCAAGTGATTTAACTTGTTACACTGAAAGCAAGTGCATCTGTGCTTTTGTGCAGCTGCATTCAGCCATCTTTGCTGTCATCCAACAGCCCTTCCAGTCCAAGGCCGGTGGCCTGGTGTGCACCTCATTTTTTGCTTACCATAACGATTACTGCAGTGAAACAGTTTATGTACAGCATTGCCGTTTCATTAACCTGTGCAGCTGTGCCTCAAGCCCGGCTACTGCGCTTTTTCAAGAAATATAAGTAAGGTGTACTAATTCTGGTGTCGTTATCCGCCAATAGGAGTAACATCGTATGTCTTTAATAATGCAGTAACACTGACAGCCCCAATGACTTCACTGATGAAGATGATTTGAGATGGGTGGTGATTTTCAATTTTCCTAGCTATGGTGCATGACATGTCCCTTATCAATACACCCTTTCCTCCAGGTTTTCACGTTTAAGAGTGGGTCCCCACTATTTTGTAGTGTTATGCTGCACTCCTATAGAAATGGATTAGCTTTATGTGCATGCAGATCTTGGCTTTGTTGCTGTCATGACTCGCCACTGGTCTGTAGTTCCAAGTGAATCATACACTCAACACTGCATTGCAATGTACGAGGAAAATCTTTTCAGTGTATTGAGTTTGACCCATGATGGCCTGAGGTGGCTATGCGCCATTAAACCAAACTCAAACAAACTTTTCAGTGTCAGATTTAATGACTGCACACCCAAAAACTGCAACAAGGTTTGAAACCAAGCTTTCGGTTACTAGATGAGTGTAATGTGTCTTGTTCGTTTTCATAGCATTGCAAGTAGACAACATGTTTTCTGCATGGCATAAATGACACACTTTTTATTTTCCTATAGGCTCCCCAGTACGTCAGAAGCTGAGGCATGTTCTGCTGGCTCTTCAGGGTGAGTTAGTGTTCACTTTCTTGTGTTGGGGTATGATACAACAACAAACATTTTCTTGAAGCAGGTTCTCAACTCCACAAGCAGGAGCCGCTACCCCAGATCCAGGGTAAGAAAGCTGTTCACACTTTCTTTTAGTGGAAGCAGATATACTTTTCCAGTGCATTTCTTGAGTCCTGTCCTGCATTTGGCCTGTCGTGCAGGTCTGCCAAAAGGCGAGCATCCAATGGACCTTCCTCTCGGTACTGGTATGGTTCACATTTCCTGCAGGATTTGAATGATAATCAGTGATTGCAAGAAAACATTGTGCTGATATATTTATATGCAGGACCAAAAGAAGGCTGTCCGACAGCTTCGTGAAGCAGTGAAAAAAGTTTTAGGGAGCTGCTCAGCTACTCTGCTAGAAATAAAAAAAAGAATGAAATGCCTGCACTGAAAGACGACAGTCAAGAGGCAGCAAACTGGATCGCTGCTAAGTTGAGGATTCTACCACAAAAAAAAAAGACCCGAGGTAACATTCAAGTACCACAAGCTGCTGTATGAAGGTGAAATGGAACAATATAATTAAATGAAATGTATACTGCGACCAATCTGAAAATATATTTTTTTAAAAGCAAGCAATTTCGGTTTTCTTTCGGCACGATACTGTTTTTGCATGCTGACAACTAGCTGCCTGTTATCGGAAATTACTTGCCGTCCTGCACGGGTCACGACTCTTCGCTGCCATGGCACCTGGCCGTCACTCATGAAGTAGGATGCCAGCCTATCCCTTACTGTCAATGCAGCCCTGTAACACAGAAATGCACGAGATGTTCATCCTTTTCCTTCAGCTTATTCTGCCTGTCTAACTGTTGTCACAGCTTCTAATGAGCGTCTTTTACTCCTCGCCGCTAGCTGTACCCAAAACATGCACTAAGCATGTGTTTTTGCACCGTTACAATTCTTAAGGCAAACTCTAATGAGCAACATCTTATGTCATGTTGTGGTAAATGATCAATTTAAATGAAATGTTTTGAAGGTTTCACTGTTTGTTATTGATGAGCTTCAATTGCTTTAATATAAATAAAGGAGCAAATGGAAACTATTATTGATTTCATACTGTCTTGGAAATAATTACCGAGCAGAGTGATACCCCTGGACTGTTCATCTAGGTAGGGCACTACTATCGTTCCTACATGCCCCATTTGTGACATTCCCCTCCTAGTTTTCATGGTCGACAAATCCGGAAGGGTTGTACGTTGTTCTTGAGGACACCGAGTCTTTCATTAGAAAATTGTCGAGCGCCACACATGCCCTTACAATGTTCTCAGTGGTTTCTTCTGACGCTCGAAAGGTTCTCTTCAGTATACGCCACCTACTGGCCAGGATACCAAAACTGTTTTCTACGAGCCTCCTCGCATGACTCAGCCGGTAATTAAATACTGCCCTCCTCAAATACTCTACTGGCTGGCCCTGTAGGCATGAAGAGCTAGACAAAACCATAAGGTCAGGGCATTAAAATTACAGCAAGCATGTACATAGATGAAAAATGCAATGGCACTAACTTCAAATCATTGAAATAAGGGGCAGCTGTGCGCACCCGCTGAAATCAACTTCAAAAGAAAAAACTGTTTCGACATGTTATGTCTTCTAGGTGCTTTTTTTTTCCTGTGCAGCCAATTTAATATACTACATTACTTGATGTAGGGGTTTTTATTCAATTTTTGCATACTTAAGTTGTGCTCAAGAAATAATACATGGGGCCACCTTTGGCTACATTGCACAACTTTACGTTTCCAGTATATTATACTTTTAGAAAAACAGGTTAAATATTACTCATGCATTTGCTTGCAGTCATGCAATTAAACCATATATGTCAGCACTAGATTTTATTACTGCTTAATACCATTGCTTTCACACAAAATGGAAGCTAACATGTAAATTAGCAGTGATAAAAGTATTTTAATACACTGATATTGCACTGCATACTCAAAACTTAGTCCTCTGAACCATTTTTTTTTTTCATGCAGAAATAAACCTTTCCTTGTAAGACATGTCATGTACATTGTGGGGATACACATGAATCCCCTGCCCCATTGTAACGGCCGCGCGTAATTATCACGCGATGCTATGCGCGCGCCGTTCGGGAGGTTTTGCGAGGGAGGGCACTCTCGCCACCGCCGCTTCCTGTCGCTCCCCGCCGCGGAGACTTTCCCTCTTTCCCCTCTTACAACGGAGAGACCTCCTCTCCACAGCCCGGGAGGAGACGCGTTTCTTCCGAGGCTGGCTCGTCTTCTGGCGGGAGCCGTGCACACGCACGGATCAGAGATCTGCCACGGAGACCGCTGCCCTTATCGCCCGGCCACCGTGTGTGACTTGACCGCCGTGGGCCGTGAGCGAGGAACCACGCGAGGTGAGCGGAACCTTCTTCCCCCACATTTTTGCGTGCGTTCTGCCCTTTGTGTTTTTCACCCCCGTACGCGAGCGGAACACTCGCCCTCGTTACGGCGGTTGTATTGTTGCTGCTGCACTGTATTGCTCGGGAGCAATAAACGCTCCTCCGAGTAGCATACTCGTGTTTGTCCCCTCTGGCCCGAACCCGCCGTGGTTGCGACTCACCGCACCGCGGGTTGGGGGTCACAGCTCTGACTGCTAGGGCTGGCACGCTGGTGCTAGAGAGCGACAACTGCTTCTAGCCCTTTGAGCGTTACTACAAGAATAGACCCCCATATTCTTGGCGCCCAACGTGGGGCCAGAGGTGTGACAAACCAAGTGTCTGTGTGAGCGACTGCCGACACACAGACTAGCCATGGCGGCGAGCGGGATTGACTTCCAGTCCCTGCTGTGGTTGTCCAATACGGCTTCTCAGCAGCAACATCTTGGCACGGCAGTAACAACTACTGCAGGTGTATTTCCAGAGGCTGACGCTAGCCCCTGCGATCTTATATCGTTTGAGCCGAGCGGTGATTCACACGACACACCGGCTCAGACGAGCGGCGACGCTAGGCACTTCTCGCCAAGCGCTATGCCGCCAGGTAGGGAGAGCATGGCGCGACACGTGCAATCTTGCTCATCCCACCTGGGCCCTCAGCCAGAACTACCTGGCCAGGCCCAAGAGGCTCTGTTGCGCAACGCCTTGCGCCTCATAGAGAGCCTCACGGGTATCGTGCAGAACAACCTGCAAACACCCGCTCCAGCGGCGAGTCCGAGGCTAAGGGTGGACCTTCCCAGCTACGGTGGCTACCATGATCTTGTCAGTGCCAACGAGTACCTTGAGCGCATGCTGACCTACCAGCAGGCGACAGGGCTTTCCGATGGCGAGATTCTGGCGCGTGTCGTGCCAATCTCACCGACTGATCAGGCTGCCCGCTGGTTCCGCCTTACTGGCTATCGGTCTCGCACAATGGAGGAGTTCCGAGCGAGGTTTCGCGAGGAGTTCTTGCCCGCAGATTACGAGCGTCGTCTGCGGCGCGAGTTGGAGCTGCGTACTCAGCATCCGGACGAGTCCTTGCTTGAGTACGTGAGGGCGATGGACGAACTTTATCGTTTTGCAGACCCCTCAGCTTCGAACGGCGAGAAGGTAGAGCGTGTCACGCGACAAGCGCACCCTACCTTCGCAGCCTACCTACGAGGCGTACCGTTCAGGGACTTGGACGAACTCGCCTCGGCAGCCAAGCGCATACAGGCGGACATACTCGCCTCCCGCGCGTATCGGCCACCCCCGCCAGCGTCGCAGGCACTTGAGCCGCGATGCGCCTGGAACGGAGACACTTTTCGAAACCGTTCCCGGGGAGCCGAATTGGTTGCATTCAGTGACGGGCAACTGAGAAACGGTTGGGAACTGTCAGACCGAGCTCTCGACCCGTACACGTATGCTATGCGGTCAGCACACGCTGCGCGTGGCCAAGGTATGCAGAATCGGGACCGACATACCGACCCGAGGACGCTAGACCAAAGGGCATCTGCGACGGTTCACCCGGCACGGAGGAACGGTCAGCCGGCGCGAGGCGACAACTGCCCCGCCCGGCAACGGCCGAATACCCTCTGCTACCGGTGCAACCAACGAGGGCACTACGCCCGGGAGTGCAGTCGCCCCGTGAACCGAGAGCACGCGCTTTCGGGAAACGAACGCAGCCGCCGGTGAGCAACGCTTCGCAACCGGCGGCGGCGTCAACAGCGGTGCTCAGTGAGTCACACGAACTCCTAGCCCCGCTGGCTTGTCGTTTGGAACCACCCAGCGACACGCCAGTACCGCTTATTGAGCTTACAGTGGCACAACGTAAGTTCATGGCGTTGCTAGACACAGGAGCGAGCGCATCCCTGTTTGGCGACGAGGTATGTGAGCATCTCCGTCGGAACGGACTCCGACTGCGAGCGAGCAACCTCACGTTCCGATTAGCCAGCGGCACTGCACACGCGAGCGGTGCTGCGCGGCTTGTGGTGCGGTGGGAGAAACGAGTGAGGCGCCAGCGCTTCGCTCACCTCCCCGGCCTATCGGTTCCAATTATTCTTGGTAGAGACTTCCTCGCCAAGACGGGCATTGTTATTGACGTCTGCAACGGAGGATATAGGGAGCGAGCATGTGGCACCCTGAAACCTTTCGTTCAACCCCAAAAAGCGTCGAAAGCACATTCGCTTTCCGATGCTTCGCGCGCAGACGTACGCAACGATCGCCCGAAAAAGAGCCTCGAAACGCCTTCGGCCCGGCTGAACAACCAGCCTGTCGACCGCGCCGAGAGGAAAAGCGCGGAAGGGAACCTCTCCCCTCCCGCGCGACCCCCTGTCCCCCCTGCGGTTGCACTCTGTGCCGCGGCGGCATGCAGGCCTTGCCACCCGCTGCTGGAAAACTCAGACAGCTTGTCGCGGGAGGAAAAAGCGCGTTTGTCTCTGCTCCTAAACGAGTACGACGCCGTATTCACGGAGCGGCCTGGCTGCACTACGCTGGTTAGGCACAAAATTGAGACAGGCGACGCTGTTCCATGGAAGTGCAATCCTCGGCCAGTCAGCTTGGCTAAGAGGAAAGCGCTCGATAACGCACTGGACGAGCTTCTCGATACAGGCGTTGTGGAACGATCAAACAGCCCCTGGGGGTTTCCAGTGGTGCTGGTGCCCAAAAAGGATGGAACAACCCGCCTTTGTGTGGACTATCGACGCCTGAACGAGGTGACACGGAAGGACGCATACCCACTTCCGAGCATTCCCTCGATAGTGTCCAATGTTGGTGGAGCGAAGTACTTCACTACGCTCGATGCTAGCAGAGGATACTTTCAGGTGGAGATGACCCCCAGTGATCGAGAGAAAACTGCCTTCACTTGTCACAGGGGACTTTTCCAGTTTACCCGAATGCCGTTCGGCCTGGTCGGCGCGCCCGCGACGTACCAGCGTCTGATGGACCGTGTCCTAGGCGATGCAAGGTGGCACCACGCTCTTGCTTACCTGGATGACATTGTCGTGTATTCGGAAACCTTTGATGAGCACTTACGCCATCTCAGGGATGTACTGGAAAGGCTGAGGTCTGCGGGAATCACTCTGAACCCGAACAAGACCCAGATAGCGGCGACCCGAATAACACTGTTGGGGTTTACGCTAGACAAAGGACGCCTTCTGCCGTGCGAAGACAAGCTGCGGGCTATTTTGTAGTTCCCGTCGCCGGCAGATATAGGCGGACTAAGACGTTTTCTGGGGCTGGCGAACTTTTATCGACAGTTTATCCCAGATTGCGCAGCTCTGCAAGCCCCCTTAACAGCGCTGTTAAGGAAAGGTGTGAAGTGGCATTGGGGACCCGAGCAAGAGGCGGCACTACGCCATCTCACTTGCGCGCTCGCGGAAACCACAGAGCTAAGGCTGCCTGACCTGAACAGGGAATTTGTGATCCACACGGACGCTTGTGACCTGGGCTTAGGAGCAGTCCTGCTTCAAGAGCACGGAGGTAGCCTGAGACCGGTGGCGTTCGCCAGCCGCTCATTAACTCCCGCAGAGAGAAACTATTCCGTGACAGAAAAAGAATGTCTCGCGATTATCTTCGCTCTGCGGAAGTTCGACTACTATGTCGATGGAGTCGCTTTCGTGATTGAGACTGATCACATGGCACTCACTTGGCTGAGACGCCTAGGCGAGCCGTCCGGACGCCTAGCGCGATGGGCGCTGCTCCTCCAGCGTTACGACTTTACCGTGCGCTACAGGAGGGGCAAGAACAACGTGGTGGCGGACGCACTTTCGCGCGCGCCCGTTGACGGCTTGGGAAGTAACAACACTGCCCATTCCGCCGCGCCCGACAGCCAGAGCAGCGCGACTGCCGCGCAGCTCACACAACGCCCCGAGGGAAGGGACACCCCGCCTTCCCAGGGCGAAAGCGTAAACCACTTTGAAGGCCTCAGTTCAGTGGTGAGCGTTTTCAGCAGAAGGGAGCTGTTGGAGGCACAGCGGGAGGATCCATTTTGTCGAAAAGTGTTCGATGGGCTCAGGGAGCCGGGCGGCGCGGCCGCGGCGCACATGGAGGCAACTGGTATTGTTGTCCGTGCGGGGCGCTCGAACACAGCTGGGAATGCTGTGAGCGCGATGGATTCCTATCTGCTCGACTCCGATGGCATCCTGCTGAGATATATCCCCTCCGAGAAGGATACACACGAGTCCTTCAAGGTGGTGATTCCACGCACGTTGAGAGGAGCACTTTTAAGCTACTTTCATGATACGTGCATCGCTGGGCATGCGAGTGGCCCTAAGACTTACCTCAAGTTGTGCCGCCTCGCTACCTGGCCTGGCATGAAGCGGGATGCGATACGCTACGCCCGCTCGTGCGACGTGTGCCAAAGGGTCAAGCCACGTGGTGGACGCCCACCTGGGCTTATGCAGCCGATCAATAGCCAGGGTCCTTGGCAAATTGCGGCTTGTGACGTCATGGGACCTTACCCCAGGACTCCGAGTGGAAACCAATATCTGCTCGTTGTCACAGACCATTTCAGCAAATGGGTGGAACTGTTCCCACTTCGAAAGCTGACGGCACGCGTAATCATGGGGAAGCTGATCGAGGTGTTCACACGATTCGGCTACACCGGGCAGTTGATAACGGACAATGCATCGTACTTCACTGCCAAACTTTTCGTGGACTCCTGTGCGGCCCTTGGCATTAAGCACAGGAGAACAACCACGTACCACGCCCAGGCGAATCCCACGGAACGCGTAAACCGCAACATCAAGCACATGCTCGTTGCATTTGCGGAGACGCACATCGACTGGGACACCTGTCTCCCCGAGATTGGGTTTGCTCTCAGGTCGACCGTGAACCGCTCGACTGGGTACACATCTGCCGCTCTCAACCTTGGCAGGGAGCTGCCGAACCCGTTAGAACTTACTCTACAGGTTCGCAGCAACACCCCGATTGCTTGGTCGGCACGCGCCGACTATGCGACCGGGCTGCGCGCGAGGATGACGGAGGCTTTGGACAGAGCACGCCGGAATCTGAGCACTGCTCGGGCCCAGCAGAAAGAGCAGTATGACCGCTCTCACCGGGAAGTTCACTACAAACCGGGTGACCTGGTGTTGAGGCGCAGTCACGTTCTGAGCGATGCCAGTAAGCGGTTTTCTGCTCCTCTGGCGCCGAAATGGACGGGACCATATGTAGTTCGGGAGAAACTTTCCTCTCTCGTCTACAAGCTGGCGGACTTGACGCTAAGACCGACCGGCGGGCCAGTGCATGTCTGTGATCTCAAACCCTACTTTGACAGAGGGAGCGAGTGGCCTGTGGAGAACACCCTCCCCCGCCAGCAGGCAGCCGCACCGAGAGGCAAGGCTCGACAACAGAGCCCGGCACCTCGTTACAACTTGCGCCCACGGCAGAAACAACTCTGACCAACGCGCATGCAGGGAGTAATTTTTCCTGTTCAATATGGACGGAACACCCCTTCCATATTTCGCAGCACGGCTTCCGGAGAAAGCACACGCTTTCTCGTCGGAAAAGACCGAGCGGGGTTAGACTAGCTCAAAAAAAAAAATGTGTAAATTGGTAATGTAACTAAAAAGAAAAGATAGCCTTGCAGCCGCAGGCTAGCCTTCACAGCGTGCCCGGAGGAGAGCCAGCGGACGCCCCAACGACCGTTGCTGCTTCGAACACCGAGGGCCAGGCCGTTTGGAAGGCGGCCGCATTCCGGAGCCAAGAGCCCGCTGTCGCCACCAAGTTGCGCAGAAGAAGAACAGCTTCCGGTCGGCCGCGGGACGAGCGAACGAGAATTCGGAGAAACCGGGGCCTGTGTCTACCATGGCGAAAACTGCAGCAGAGAGGCCGCCTTGGAGTCCCCCTGTCTCCGCGGCAGCGGCTTCGCCCACAAGGGAAGCTTGGTGCCCCGCTGGGCCCGCCTCGCAAGTTCTCTGCGGCAGAGGGAAAATGGGTCGGCGCGCCTTTGTCACCCCCCAACCAGAGGAAAAGAGGGCGAGCCAAGAGCAAGCGGTTCATCCAGCTGAGTGGGGGCTTGCCGTACGCTACGACACGGTGCGTAATTGCCCTGAGCCTGCCTGCCGCCCGCGCGTCCCGGCAAAGCTGCCCTGGCCGACTCACGGGACCTGCGGTCATCGACCCCCTTCAACCCTGGGCTCCACGGTCGTCCATGGCGGTCGTCTACACTGCCTTCCTGCCCTGGCGTCCACGGCCTTCGACGGCGGCACTGCTGGCTGTGAGCTGAATATTTTCTTGATTAGTTTTAAAGTTAAACGGCGTTTCGCCGGCCCCACTCGGTATACCCTTTTGTGTGAACACGGCCACTTCTCGGCCGTAGGGCAGTTTTAAGGAGGGGGGGATGTGGGGATACACATGAATCCCCTGCCCCATTGTAACGGCCGCGCGTAATTATCACGCGATGCTATGCGCGCGCCGTTCGGGAGGTTTTGCGAGGGAGGGCACTCTCGCCACCGCCGCTTCCTTTCGCTCCCCGCCGCGGAGACATTCCCTCTTTCCCCTCTTACAACGGAGAGACCTCCTCTCCACAGCCCGGGAGGAGACGCGTTTCTTCCGAGGCTGGCTCTCTTCTGGCGGGAGCCGTGCACACGCACGGATCAGAGATCTGCCACGGAGACCGCTGCCCTTATCGCCCGGCCACCGTGTGTGACTTGACCGCCGCGGGCCGTGAGCGAGGAACCACGCGAGGTGAGCGGAACCTTCTTCCCCCACATTTTTGCGTGCGTTCTGCCCTTTGTGTTTTTCACCCCCGTACGCGAGCGGAACACTCGCCCTCGTTACGGCGGTTGTATTGTTGCTGCTGCACTGTATTGCTCGGGAGCAATAAACGCTCCTCCGAGTAGCATACTCGTGTTTGTCCCCTCTGGCCCGAACCCGCCGTGGTTGCGACTCACCGCACCGCGGGTTGGGGGTCACAGCTCTGACTGCTAGGGCTGGCACGCTGGTGCTAGAGAGCGACAACTGCTTCTAGCCCTTTGAGCGTTACTACAGGAATAACCCCCATAACATGCATGCACGCTAAACTGCATTTCTAAATTTTTTGTAGAAATTGTTTGACCATTTTTACTGCATGCATGCATTGCACAAAACTATCTGCTATGGAAAACAGTGGCAGCAGTAGCACAGTACAGCTGCATTGATGTTTCATCTCGGCAATCAGAGAAACATGTCAGCATTAAAAGTAATTAGTGCAGCTTGCCACGTCGAGGATAAGGCCGCATGAGGAAAGGCTTCAATGGAAAGGCCTCGTCGCCCACAATCAAGTATGATATCAGACCAGCTGAGCCCACTGTTGCTGCTGGGGGGGTACCAAATCGGCGCTCACCCAATATGCGCGTCAACGTTGTTCTTAAGAAAACTCCCCCATCACTTTCTCCCCTGTAGTGGCCAACGTCCACATGCACAAATCAGAAATAAAGCAAGTATCAATGTAACCCATTTAGCATGTGATATAGCACATGACTTTCACCTTGCTCCTTCTGCAGTCACTACTGCGTTAAACTCTCGTAGTCATTCCTGTGCTGCATTATAGTTGGACTAAATATACATGCCACACACAATCAGAACTCGGAGATTAAGATCTTGAAATCTGTTGCAATTTGTGCACAATCAAATATGTTTACTGTCAACCTGCGTGAGCAAACCATGGTCATCATACGCCTGTCACGCTATGCCCCTTAATTCGTCATGTAACTTATAGCATTGAACTGTCCTCTTTTCTTTCAGTGCATATAATGGCACGCTCTTTCAATTAATATAACACACTGTTTTCATGATTCTCAAGAAAAATACCATTAGCGAGCAGTTTTACAAAATCTTTGTTTTGCCATAATGAACCATACTTGTAATGTGCATCGCATGTTGCCATGAGGACTGTAATGAATGACTACTTGTAGACCCTGAATTTGTAGGACATTCAATGCTCACATGCTTTCCGTCAGTGCATCCAATGCAGTTGGGAAAATTTCACTCTGCAAGCATGTCTGTGGCAATCTGAAAGAGTGTTCGAGAGGCAATATAATATAGACTGTGACAAGAACAATAGCGTAGGAATGCATAAGGTAACATTTAATTGTCTTATGCGCGTTATGAGATGGAGGAGTTCCACACATTTCTGAAGTCAGTATGCAAGGGGCATTGGGAAAGTCAGTAGCATAACAAATAAGGTAAAGAAATGCAAGGTGGACGCTTGTGGACACTATATACCCTCTCCGCAGTAAGAAAACGGGCTGTAGTGCACTTACTTTCTCCATTCTTCTGCTGTTTGTTGAAACCTTACATAGATTGGCTGAAGTATCTCCCATAATGCAGCACAAGTTTCTCTTACGATCATTCCAGCAGTTGATCGCCCTGTCAGGAAGTTGAATGACAAACTTCTCATCGTGTCGCCGTTTGCGAGAAATCTGAAAAGCGTATTCTCATAACATACCTCTGAAAGGATAAATGGGTAGGAGGGGGGCGTGGCTGAGTTGTATCATAGTGTTCATGTGGTACGTTTTAACACAATACTGTCCGAGGGACTGCTGATCAGGCACTATGACAGGACGGTGCCCGGTCACGGACTTTCGGACTTACCTTACTGTTATGGCAAGTCGATCGTGTGCGGATATCCACTGCCTGAACGGAGTGTCTTGCCGCTCAATCAAAGGCCGAACTAGCTGAAGCAGTGTGTCGAACCAGCTAGGCGGCATCCGAAGGAAGCAATAATCAAGAATCAAAAGCAACATCACTATATGTCACGCCACACACGGCACACTACGCGTTTAAAAATGTTGTAATCACTCACTCTCTGACGAAGCATTCATCTCGAGCGCGCAGCCGGGGCAGCAAAGCATTCGCTTGCCCGTCAGCGTCTCGGTAGCGCCAGCAGGGGTGCACCCAAAATCTTCGCCTACGTGCCGTTTGCATGCGCCGCCGTCGCAACAGCAGAGAACACAGAATGACCAAAACGCTCATCGTCGTCAGAACACCGTCGTCTGCATCTGCCATTGCAGAAGTCAACGCGATCAGCGCGGTAGATGACGAGGGACGAGGAGGTATGCGGTCGCGGGTCAGCTATCCGAGCAAGAAAAAAGCGCGCGAAAACAGAGCAATCACGGGTATACTCGGCCAGTTCCAGGCACGGCGAGATAAGCGCTGTCACGTGACTCCGCGGCGGCCTCCGCGCGCACAACCGATGTGGCCTCTCTGTCGCGCGGCGTTCTCGCCGCCGGCGGCGTGCCGCGCGCGCTTTGCCGCCAGTGTGTTCCGGAAAACTACGTATACAACGTCATCTACAAGCTAAATCTGTGATCGAGACAGCCAGTGAGTGAACTTTATTATCAGCAGGCATGTCGCTTGGTTCGTTTCAATGTTCCGTGCTTTAGCTCGCCAAAATGTCGCAGTTTTTCGTTTCTCCGGCTCCCGCCGCGTGGAGTATACCACTTTTGTCCCCAAGAGTACAGGGGGTGTTCACACTTAGCGTGAACACGGCTCCGCGTGGCACCGCGCTCCGCGCAGCGCCGCTTGCAGCGCCCGCAGGAAGCGGCGGTGGATTCTCGAGCAGGCGCAGAGAGCGCGATGGGCGGGGCCACCAGCGCGTCGTCTGCTGTTTTGTGGAGTGTCGCAGCGAAGAGCGCTTGCCTGAGGTGCTGATAGGAATCCGTCGACTGTTTAAGACCGATCAAAATGCTCGTTACGCACACACTTCTCCACAATTTGTACTCTTTTGCTCCTCTGGGACACGAGACATTACGACGTGCTTCTCTGTTCACAGATTAACTGCTTCTGCACTCAGGGGCTGCAATTTCTGACTGCAAGCTGCCAGTGATAAGTCGATGACTGCCTAAAATCTCTGCAAACTCATCACACAATCTTTCCGCGAGTGCGCCATTCTGCAGCTCATTGCGCTGACTCGGCTGGCCAGCCGCCAGCGGCGCTTGGTCTCGATCAGAGCGATAACCACGACGTCTATTTATGCCACATCGAGTATTTACCCTTAATAGCAACGCCTAGCATTTTTTTCGTGCAAGCGCGCTACATGCAGCTACCGTGGTTTGCAAAGTGATCTAACCTCACCATCAGTGCAGCTCCCGGCCAAGACAGCGCAATGACTTGAAGAATGCGGCACTCCGCGTTGCGTGATGATTTTGAAGATATTTTGTTCAGCTATTTGCTTGTCTTTGGTGGCTTCTAGTCTGGAAACTCAGGTCGACTGCATTCTCGTGTAACGATCACTGAAATGCAGTAGTACAACTCGGAGATAAACATGCTTCGTGTGAGAGTTTCGTGCACCATTCTCGTTCGAAATAAAACAAAGAAGCAATTCAAACTCTTTTTTTTCCCTCGCTGCTCTTCAGAGATAGGCGAGGAAGGGAGCGCGGCATGCGGCTGCCATTCACCAGGAATTTCGCATTCCTACAGTATGAAGTCAGAGCCATGCAATTGCCTTATTACACGCCGAGATAGTTTTAGTGATGTTGAGCTACCGTTTTAGAGAAGTGTATGCTGCGTACCGAGCATTTTGATCGGTCTTAAACAGTCGACGGATTCCTATCAGCACCTCAGGGAAGCGCTCTTCGCTGCGAAACTCTACACGAGAGCAGAAGACGCGCAGTAGCAGACGACGCGCTGGTGGCCCCGCCCATCGCGCTCTCTGCGCCTGCCGGAGAATCCACCGCCGGGCGCTTCGGGCGCTGCAAGCGGCGGAGCGCGGTGCCACGCGGAGCCGTGTTCACGCTAAGTGTGACTGACCCTGTACATAATGGCAATGGTGTTTGGTTGTTGTTCAGGCACACCTGAGGTGTCCAGCCGGCCGACTAGACGCGATTATGCTTCGTACCCAACTGCTCATCATGGTACCAGAGTTGTCCGAACGAAGTGTCACTTCTTAAAGCTTCGTCGGAGGCTGCTCGCCTAGAACTTTGGCGCCAGGCAAACGTCAGAGCAGATAGCATATTACAACTGAGCGACCGCATCTGCGCGAAGCACTTTCCCAAGCATACAATAGTAATTTCACTACATCAAGTTCAATACCAAGGCCCTTTTAAATGCACTGAAGAAAGCAGTGCTCTTGGCGGATGCTGTGCTCAGTATTTTCTCGGGATCTCCGAAAATATCAGACAAAACAGGCAAGTTGAAGAAAGCATTCCAGAAAAGGACAGCCTGCAGTCACGAGTGCCAAGCAGGCAAGCAAGCGGTCCGCGCCCGCCGCTGCCGCACAGACCTTGGAGACGGCCTGTGAAAACAAAAAGACACCGATCCATCATGGAGCCCTGAAAGGAAACGGTGCACAAGTGGCTGGAGTACATCGTGCGTGTCTGCTGATCAGGAACATGCCTTTCATGCACCACGAAACTTGGAGGCGCCTCTTCAATTAAGTGCAAGCTTTGTATTCATCGTTATTCATGGTCCCAAGGTTTGTTCTCTTCTGCACTGGTCCGAGTACTTAACATTCGAAGCGCTCAGCGTTCCCTGTACATGCCATTGAAGCAGATCAAATAATTTCGGTCGGCGGTACTCTCGTGGCCAGTTTCAACTCGCTGTACATTTTGGTGCCATGATACATGGTAAGACATGCCCGTAACATTAACAAATGCGCAGCTGCATAATTTGCCGCCCTGCCGCGGTGGCTCAGTGGTTACGGCGCTCGGCTGCTGACCCGAAAGACGCGGGTTCGATCCCGGCCGCGGCGGCCGAATTTCGATGAAGGCGAAATTCTGGAGGCCCGTGTGCTGTGCGCTGTCAGTGCACGTTAAATAACCCCATGTGGTCGAAATTTCCGGAGCCCTTCACTACGGCGTCCCTCATAGCCTGAGCTGCTTCTATAGACGTTCAACCCAAGCATAATTTGCCGGACCCTAGAACGCTCGATGGGGATTTTTGTGACTCAATATTATTGAGGTCAAAACGTCGCTTTAACATGCCAACTACATATATGACATCCGCCAATGCCAATTTAGATTCCCGTAGGTATTTCACCTCTGGGCGTGCACGCCGGTCTTTGAGGGAGAAAACAGCTCGCCATACTCAGTGCCGGCGTAAAAGATGAGCATAGCAGGAGGAATGCCAGGGAAATTTCCACTGACTATTCTTACTTTCCGTAGCTAAACATGCACTGCACTAGCCATTAAAACGTCGCAAATGCACACTTGGTTTCCTGTCGGTCCCTGTGCTCGTTCGTATAGCGGTGGAAGCTTTCCGAAGCACAGCACAAGAGCGCGAGTTCTATTCGTGGCTGTGCAGGCAGTATTTCTGATGAAGGCGAAATGCGGAAACGTCCTTGAGGTTTCTGCCCAGTTGGCCGCAGTTAACCATGTTCTCTTCATGGCGGGCATCATCGCACAGCGTCGGCGCATTACACCGCTCAAGCAATGTCTGAATTTACCCGTAGGATCTTTGGCCCAAAGGGTAGAAGTGCACACCCCATTATGGGCAATGTCTTTTTGTGGCGTCAATACGTACATATTGTAAAAAAGAAACTATGCTGCCCGAACCGGATCATTTCTTTCATATATATTTTGAGTGGAGCACACCAGGGGAAGGTAGTGTCAAAGCGCAAATGGCTCAGTGATTGCTTTTCTTTTTGTAGTTTAATCTTTGTGAGTGTCTGATTGTCGAGTCTATGCGCCTTCAATTTGATGGATTATATGAATGGCTTTGAAAAATAGCAATCTCTGCCTAGTGTGCTACGTTTAAATTCACATACAAGAGCTTTCGGCTGACATATGTAAGCTAGCACTTTATGGGACGCGAACAGTCATGGTAGGACACATCGCCACACCATGAGACAATAACATGCGTCTCGTTTGCCTCGTTATTAAAAAGTTAATAGTGATCATAGTAATGCTCTTTCAACTCCCAAGATTTGGAAATGTGATCCCCTTTATATAATATCATTGGCGTAATCGAACTCAAATCCGTTTCTTTCTAACGAGAAGGCTGCTATAGTTGCGCAGTTACACCAGCATGGTATTTATGCGCCTGCAACAGGCTTACAAATACAGTAATTACCCTTGTGGTGTCCGCACCAGGCCCGGTCCCAGACGGTATGGAGGATGCACTGCGTGGCTTCTGTCGAAGACATTCGCTGGCTCTGTGGACATAAAAAATAGCAGGTAATCATACAAGTTGCACGCCTGCTCGTATTAGCACGCAACAGACAGCGATCCTGCTACCTTGGCAATTTGTGCACTATTAAAAGTTATATACAGCCAAATTTTCTATGTATCGAGATGTTTTCTGCCTCACTGCGGTGGGGGGCGTGCTAGTAATTTCTGTATTATGTTCTACGGCCAGTGTAAAGCCTGAGGAGCCGCCCACAGCTCCTCGGGCGGCTCGAGATCAGCCGTACCAGCAACGTTTGGCTAAGGCAAGTGTGTTGGGACGTCCACGGGTGGCTCCAGGGTTGGTAGGCGGTCAACAGGTTGCTGCAGGGGTGATGGGCCTTCAACGATGGCTGCGTCCGACGGCTCGGTGCTGTCCTCTGGCCTGTCGTCTATACAGCCGCGGAGGCCGTCTGCAGACCAGAGCCCAGTCGAGGTGATGCGAGCAAATGTACACATGACGAATGATTCGAATCTGCTTCACACAGACCACATACCTTCCATTTCATACAGAGGCAGGCCGTTCTCAAAAAGCTGTGTAACTTCCTCGTTGGCTAGTGGGTACACCGCGGTCTGGACGCCGGCAATAACCACGACCTTCGCCATTTTTTTCTCTGGAAAGAAAAACGTGAGTAAAATGTGAGCGGACGAGACCTCAAAATCACGCACAATTCGAGAACCTCGCGTGATGTGTGTCGTCCGTGAGGAGAACACCGTAAGTGAGCAAACATCACCAGCACACTAGTCGCTTCACTTGGGGAGAAAGGTTTTTATCTGCCGATATATTACACTGCACTAAATTAACACTTCGCCGATTAAGCTGTAAACGCAGCGAGCAACTCATCGCTGAAAATCTCCATCTTCCACATGTCCTCGTTCCAGGACAAGTACTCACTACAGTATTCGAGGCGTGCTCGCTTTTCCCTTGCAGTTAGAAACAGACGCCTGCATGCAGCCGAGCTCAAGTTCCTGTTCGAACTCGTTGAGAGTAACGACTCGCAGTTCATCACCGCACTGACCTCCATATCCTCTCCAGCGGATGTTATTCGCGGCTGTCCGTGCCGCGGGGCATTGCTGACGCTTCCGCGATCCTCGTACAGCTCTATGGCTCGGTCCATTGCAGCCTAGCACCCAACCTCTCTATCTATCACTCTTCGGCTTTGTCCAGTTATGCACAATGCTACAATTTTTAGCCTCGTTGCATCGTCTAAGCGCACCGTTTTGCCTCCTCTAGTGCAATTTTTCTCCGGGCTTCCTCGACGGCAGGGAAAGAACTGGGGAAAGAAGAATTACGTACCGCTCTCAATACTAAAACGCTCGTAATGCCCCGCTCCTATTGGTCGGGCTTGGCCGGCGAAAGTAATGAATTTTTGAGTCACGGGTGGCTGCTGTTAACCTAGTGAACACGGCTGAAGTGATGACGTTGCGTACCTTATTATGCGAGCTGAATCTGACTGAAACTTGCGTGCCAAAAAGGTAGCCGCTAAACCTCCCTCAATCTTTCTGATCGAAATTTGCGGCAAACGTTGCAGCGTTACTTCGTGATACCCCGGTTGCGTCGGCGCGAGCAACGACGTAGGAGAGTCCACGAAGACGGTTTCGGCCACGGAATTGCCGGTGAAATAGGAGGTTTGCGAGCAGATGGGCTGTCAGTGGAGCGGCAGGGCCTGTGTGCGCGCTGCTTTTTCGCCACCGGCGGTTTCCAAAGCGCCGTGGGCAACAAGACCAACGTCGGGATAGCGCAACCGACGGTAAGCAAATGTGTGCGGCCGGTTGCCGAAGCCATCGTGAAGGTTGGGTCGCGTAACAGGTGGGTTTGCTTTCTGGCTAACCCCGAATAGAATGCGGCGGCCATGGTAGCATCCCGAACCCGCAATGGCTGTAATACTCCTTGAACACCATAATAGTGAGTAGACTTCATCCTCTGCTGGTTTTCACTGCATGTGTTGTGATGCAAGTCCGGGTCGCGACAGCGAAACTACATGTCTGAGCTAGTGTTGTAACTGCTTTATTTTAGGTCTGCGACTGCAACCTTCGACTCCAGGCCATAGAACCCCGCTTCCCCAGCTCGTGCCACGACGCACTATCCTGACACTGCTCGTGGCTGTGGCGTAAGATGGTAAGAGGCGTGTTGGAGGATGGAATGTTTCTTCTGGGTAAGCAGTACGACAGCCCTATCTCACTTACATATACAGAGCTACAGATTGTCCTCATGAACTTAAGCTACAAGAATGAGGCGCGCTAGTTTCCCTTAGGAATACACTTTACAGTACGATACATGCACCTTATGCGAGTTGTCACTCCTGTCGTAACTGAATGGAGCAGAAACACAACACACATTAAGCATTGTTGAAATGGAGGGTATTTCAGGCTTAAACCAAGCCAGAATTAAGGCTTTTATACGACATTTGTGGCATGTTGGAAATAGTAGCGAACCCTGTACATCAATATGGTTTAGTTGGTTTGGTTGATGGCCTTTAATGCGCAAAGCGACTCAGGCTATGAGGGACGCCGTAGTGAAGGGCTCCGGAAATTTCGACCACCTGGGGTCTTTAACGTGCACTGACATCGCACAGTACACGGGCTTCTAGAATTTCGCCTCCATAGAAATTCAACCTCCGCAGCACAGATTGAACCCGCGTCTTTCGGGTCAGCAGCCGTGCATCATAAGCACTGAGCCACCGCGGCGGCCTGTTTGCATCAATATAATATTGCAAGTGTTCGTATAGCGGTGCTTGCCTAAACATGAATGTCATGTTCAGCAAAACCAGGCAGTAGGCTTCTTCACCTGAATCTTCCATTGCATATAGGGTATACCTGAAAACTTTTTATTTATTATTATTATTTTATTTATTTAGAACATACTGCAGGCCTACAGTAGGCCCAAGCAGGAGGGGCGAATACATAATATATGAAAAAAAGAACAGGTTTAGCAAAATTGAAAAATGTTAAATACAAGTTGTAACACAAAATACAGCAATAAATACAAGGCTCAGATGCAAAATACAAAAAGTAAACGTAGAAATAAATGGCTCTCAAATTAAATGCTGTGAAGAAAACATAGAGTCAAAAGAATCAGCTCTGGTTAAGAGATCTGGCGGACACCTGTTCCACTCCTCAATGGTGCGTGGAAAAAATGAGTATTTAAAGGCGTTAATCCTAGCACTGTAAGGGATTAATGATTGTGTATGATGATTTCGTGTTTGGCGCGTAGTGTTAGGTTTGAGGAAGGGGTCTGCATTCATAGACAGTTTATGGTTTTTTAGTAAGAAAAGTAGTTTCAGTCTTTGAATTTTCCGCCGCAGCTGTAATGTTTCAATACCGTGAGTTCGCATGAGGGTCGTTGGTGAGTCAGTTACACGATACTTTGAAAAAATAAAACGGACGGCTTTGCGTTGAATCATTTCAAGGGCCTCGATGTTACGTTTAGTGTAGGGATCCCAGACGGTGCACGCATATTCTAGTGATGGTCTTATTATCGAAAAGTAGGTTAATTTTTTAAGTTCAGGTGGGGCAAGTTTTAGTTTATGTCTAAGAAAGCAGAGTTTACGAAAGGCTGAGGAGCATACGTTTGATACATGTTTATTCCAGCTAAGGTTTTTCGTTATTGTAACTCCTAGATACTTGTACTCGCTGACTTCGGTCAGAAGGTGAGATGAAATATTGTAAGGAAATGAGAAGGAAGCCTTTTTGTTAGTTATCGTCATGTATACTGTTTTCTCTAAATTTAGCTTCATGTCCCATTTATTACACCATGTATGTATGTTCTGAAGATTGGAGTTTAGTAAAACTTGATCATCTTGGCAAGTAATTTGGTGAAATAAAACGCAGTCATCTGCAAATAATCTAATTTGAACAGGGGTAGTTATAACGTTAATAATGTCATTGATATATATCAAAAAGAGGAGAGGTCCGAGGACGCTTCCCTGTGGGACGCCTGAAGTGACCGGCAGGTGGTTTGAATAGCAATCATCAATACAAACAAATTGTGTGCGGTGAGAAAGGTATGAGGAAATGCAACGAATTATGAAATTAGGGAGACCAATAAGTTCAAGTTTGTAAATTAGTTTGGCATGAGAAATAACATCAAAGGCTTTGCTGAAGACTAAAAATATAACATCCATTTGACCAGCGCTATTTAGTACACTTGCAAAAGCATGAATGACAGAAGTTAGCTGAGTGACAGTGGAAAAGCCTTTTCGAAACCCGTGCTGATGGGAGGTAAGTACCTTGTTATCGTTTAGAAATGTAGTAATATAGTTAGCTATGATATGCTCAGCTAGTTTGCAACATGTGGAAGTTATTGATATGGGACGATAATTAGCAATCAAGGCAGGATCACCCTTTTTCAGCACGGGCACAATCCGCGCTTTCCTCCAGTCGGAAGGAATGTTTCCTGTTTCAAATGATTTGCGGAAAATAACAACCAGGAACTCTGTGATGGCTTCTGCATAACGGCGCAAAAAAATATTTGGTATCCCGTCAGGTTCAGCGGACGCTTTAGGTTTGAGGTTAAGTAGCATGGAGAATACGCCAGATGAAGAAACAATGTCGGGGGTCGAGTTGGGAAACATGGTACTGGGTTGAACAAATAAACTATGATGGGAAAACACACTCTGAAAATACTTATTGAATGCCTCAGAGATTTGCGATTTATCAGCAAGCTGCACACCTTGACATGAAATGCGCGTAATTGCTTTTTTCTTTTTCGATAAAAATTTCCAGAACTTATCTGGTGAGTCACGAAGAAAATTTGGCAGGCTATGCTGAAAGTAATTTTGTTTAGCCTGGCGCAAAGCGCTTGTGAAGTTAGCCTGATGTAGTTTAACTATATTTCGACAGGCACCCCCACGCTTCAGACGTTTTATTTTTCTTTTCAAATGTATTATTTCTCGCGTGATCCAAGGAGTTTTTTTACACGTTTTCTTTGTTCTATTAGGAATGTAGTTATCAATGCAGTACGTACAGATTTCTTTAAATTTATTCCAGAGTTCATCAACATTAGTTCCTCGAAACATGTCAAGGTGTAAGCTGAAGTAGTCTAACACACTTTCATCATTAACTCTGGAGAAGTTTTTCACGGAAATAATTTTTGCAGGTTCACTGTCGACATATTGTTGAATGGGACAAGTAATAACCACCATGCAGTGATCAGATAACCCAGTTTCAACTGAAACAGTAAAACGTTCTGTTTCTTGGCTGAGAAAGACGAGATCAGTCAGGGCAAAGAACGTGCTCAACAGCGCATCATTCTGGTTTTTGCAGCAAACAATGGGCACCCTCTGGAGCCTCGGCTTTTGACACCTGTGCCTGGCCACCCAAGTGCATCGTCACCAGAGGGGTTGTAAAACGCGGCACACGTCTGAATGCAATCGGTGGTCGAGCGAGCCATTGGCGGGCTTAGAGCCGCTTCCGGTACCTGCAACGGTAACGGAAGCTCCATGTGCAGCGTGTGCCGCGCGGCATAACCTCTCCTTGGAGGCCCCTATGCCAACGGACGACGAGGTTGCGCCTGCCCCAAAAGACAACTACCCGCATCTGCCTGCGGGCTATTTGCCAGGTACTGGAACCTGCCTGACCTACCTGCGGGGGCAAGACTCGCGTGCGCATGACGTCAACGAGCTGCGGAGAAACCTTCTCCAGCAGCGACTCGCACGGTTGCGCAGACTACAACAGTATGGGCAGTGAACTAACCGGCCAGGTCGTCGCAGGCACTGAAGGCAGTGTCCAGCCACTGCTAGTGTTTTTGTAGTGGTTGTTTCCGTTACAGTTAGCCAAGTGGCGACTTTTTATTGCTTTTTGTTCACGGTGTGTGTCTGAAAGCCTGCAGTGGCAAAAAAAGAAGCGTGCACACCAGCTGCCACTTCACTGCCACTGCATTTGCGCGTACACCTTCTCCAGTCGGAACTCGCGCCGAAGCCACTAGTGCCGCAATCCAAAGCGTCTTGATGCGCACTGCTACACCGTTGCCCGTCTGGACCAACCTGCCTCTCCACTGCTGTCATCTTCCAGCCTCCCCGTGCCGTTCTGTGTGTTGAGTTACCTGTGGTCGCTGTTTGCGTGATAAACCACGTAAATAAATAGTGTAACGTTGGAGGAAGGCAGGAAATGTTCGTAATGTTAGTTGTAATAGGGAAGTACCACCGAAGCATTTAATTGGTTTTACGAATTCGAAAAACAGCGCAATCAAAGACGAGACACAAGAGAAGGACAAAACACCAGCGCTGGTGTTTTGTCCTTCTCTTGTGTCTCGTCTTTGATTGCGCTGTTTTTACAATTCGTAAAACATGTACCAACCAGCCCGTATTTGCCCTCTTCTGGAATTTAATTGGTGCGCACTATTTTTTTTACTGCAGATTGCTCCATTTCACACATGGTTGCAACAGCACAGGCGTTAGAAAAACATATTGCATGCCTTAACAACGACAGTCAATTCCATATGTCTTGCCAAGTGCAGCACAAATCGTCGCGCAGATATGATAACAGGTTTGCAAGACTACAAGCTCACATGATAATCATTAGAGCTTCGCACAGCTTGTGCAGGCAGGAAGCCCACTTTTGCACATAAGCGTAGAAACATGGTACACAACTAGCGTAATGTTCAATCAATACTACAAAGACATTTTACATCGCTCGAAACCTCTGATATGTAAAAAAGTGTGGATATCACAAATGCCCATTATCACTACATACGATGAACAATGGAGCAGTTTCAATGAAAGTGGTCCACGACTAAGTAGTTGGCACTTATTGCTCTTCAGGTGCAATGGACAGCCCGGAACTGGCGGTGCGGGAGGTGCAGTAGGCTGCTGCTGGTGGGTGCCTGTTGAAGGGAAACACTGAATATAGACTCGTAATAGAATACAGCAAGATCTGCAATAAGCAAACTGTTTCGTCCAATGTCTGAGGTTAGGAGTAGTACATAAAAGCAGTTACAGTCAGTGATACGACAAGGGCAGCATTTTTTCAGTGTACGCAATGTGCATATCAGCCTCGTCCCAGCTCCCGCCGTAAGAGGGAAAAGCTTGCACACCGTGCCAATGCCGGATGTGAAGGAAACTTTTGTGGTCATTGTAAAACAACAGTGACTGTATGACACTTGCGCATATGCTATTCATTTGAAGCATCTTGCGAAAAGAGTAATATGGAGCCTGCATACTGGCAAGTCAACTCACTGGCTGTGTCAGCACGCTGCTGCTACACTCTAAACACAGTAACCTTTAAAGTAACTTTTGGACATGAGTAACTTTTGTCACAAAGGTTACAATTGATGTTTTTTTTTATGTTTTCATTACGTTTTCTTCATTTTTGTGGAGCCCAAAGGTTACAACGGCCAGAAGTCAACCGTTTCAAAGGTTACGGTGAAAAAATTACCAAGTAACCTTTGCGCAGTAACTTTTGGTCAGCACGGTAACCTATATCCGTCGTCAAGCCAGGAGATATGCACATATAGAGGACGTATGCTGCTTTATGTGCGGGAATGTGCTTTTCGGATGCAATGGGGCTGCGGTTTCGACCGCAAAGGAGATGCTTTCATATGCCGGAGACATCAACGTAAGCTATCGCATGAGACCGATACTGCTGTTTTGGGTCGCAGCCACATTGAATCGCGCGTTATCAGATATCTAAGTAAGACATGATGTTGGGCTAGTCGGTTCATGGTTAGAGCGAAACAAAACTGCGCGAAGAAGACGGGACAAAAGAAAGGCACGAATACACACACACAAAGCGCAGACTCTTGACTGGCACGTTGACAGTGCGATGAGGTTAACATAGGTAGTTGCCGCTTGTCCCTTGTTCATAGGAAGAGTGGTAGAGCCCAGAGTAGAAGAAATGAATCGATGTAAGACATGATGTTGGGCTAGTCGGTTCATGGTTAGAGCGAAACAAAACTGCGCGAAGAAGACGGGACAAAAGAAAGGCACGAATACACACACACAAAGCGCAGACTCTTGACTGGCACGTTGACAGTGCGATGAGGTTAACATAGGTAGTTGCCGCTTGTCCCTTGTTCATAGGAAGAGTGGTAGAGCCCAGAGTAGCAGAAATGTATCGAAGTAAGACATGATGTTGGGCTAGTCGGTTCATGGTTAGAGCGAAACAAAACTGCGCGAAGAAGACGGGACAAAAGAAAGGCACGAATATACACACACAAAGCGCAGATTCTTGACTGGCACGTTGACAGTGCGATGCGGTTAACATAGGTAGTTGCCGCTTGTCCCTTGTTCATAGGAAGAGTGGTAGAGCCCAGAGCAGAAGAAATGTATCGAAGTAAGACATGATGTAGGGCTAGTTTTGTTTCGCTCTAACCATGAACCGACTAGCCCAACATCATGTCTTACTTCGATACATTTCTTCTACTCTGGGCTCGACCACTCTTCCTATGAACAAGGGACAAGCGGCAACTACCTATGTTAACCTCATCGCACTGTCAACGTGCCAGTCAAGAGTCTGCGCTTTGTGTGTCTGTATTCATGCCTTCAAAAATTTTGTCCCGTCTTCTTCGCGCAGTTTTGTTTCGCTCTAATCAGATATCTCTCTTCACATTTACCAAAGGAGGCTGCGAATGCAATGCAAATGCAGTATTTTGCGGCTGAATATATATGAGAACACATCTTGAATGTTCGATTCCTATCCATGAGCTTTGCAAAAAAACCCAACGTGCTACTTCTCTAAGCATGGTCTGTACCGATTTTATTGCGCGAATAAACGTTAATAAACAAATATTTCAAATTGCATGTAATTTCTCGATGACTATGATAGAGCCTATTTCTTATCTTCCTCGAACCGATGCGCGATGACAGCGGTCGCAATTAAGAGTTAAAAAGCAGACATATGGAAGGGCAGCACCTGGGAAGGCGACAGCGGACGTAACCGCATTTTCAGGCCGCCGAGTGCCCGATTCGACTTCCCTTCATGTGGCTCTGCATACGCCTCCAATTTATCATTTCAGGTGGCAAATATGTATCACAAATCAAAACGTAATGCGCCCACGGTACGAACGGCGGCGCCTATAAGAAACGAGTAATTTGCAAAGAACTACTCAAAATATGGCATGACGGCCGCTCCAGTATGCGTGAGACGCGCATGCGCAGACGGCCGGCGCTTCACACAATGAAAAGCGGCGCTTCTGTTTCAAAACGCTTGGCATCGTTGCACGCCGGCAGGCACGCCGGCAAGTCTGGACGGCGGGAAGGCTCGGACGTTGCAGCGTTGCGGAGGCTGCTTTGTTCTTGGAACCGATAGTTGGAACCGTTCGTGAACCACGCAGTCTTTTGGTTGCGTTTCTGCAGTGGTTTGTTTGGGGTAATGTCGCTAAGCAGCAGGGACCTGTGGGGTACGCTGCGCGGCAGCTGCAACGAACCTCAATGTGACTGTAGACGCTACGTCGTTGTGTGCTCGGCGGACAGCTCCGCGCCCAGCGCTATTCGTTGCGACTACTGCAATCACGTTCCAAGGGTTCATGGAAGAATAACGGACTTGGGTGAGTGTCCATTTTTTTTACCATATGCACAGTAACGACCTGAGAAGTAATTTATTTCATGCTTGTCAATGTGCGTACTTTGTTTGCCAAAGCAGCTTCATTTCTAAGCCTCGTTGAGTGCACTTCGAAGCGAAATCTGGTTCAGTAGTTTGAGTGCCTCATTCACCTATTGCGCGGGGTTTCGTGCCAATAAGTTTGGTTATCCAGAATATTGGTTTTAGACTATGGTTGCCGTACGTCATTTGGGGTCATTAGGTGCGATAATGCGGGGGAAATCTAGCGCTAATTCTTGATCGTTTGCATGCGTGTGCGCGCGTTTTTTTTTGTATACGTACAAGAGAGCACGCTTAAAACGCACGCGGGTACTTTTTTAATTAAGGATGCGATTTGGGCGAGTTGGTATCGTAAGCTATCTTATGACGCAATTCCTCATCAGCGCTATGCTCTCGCCCAGGCGACGGCAGTCGTCTCCTCGACTCAAGTGGCGATCACGTGAATCTGGCTCGGTGCTCCAGTCGGTCCCAGTGCCTACCGCATTTCCTGCCTATGCTCTTTCCTCTCTTCCCGGCGCCGTCTGGATGACGTTTGTGTTAGTTATGGTGGTTTTTCGCGAGTGCGGCGCGTCGACTCATCAGCGTTGGCGGCGGGAAGTGTAGCGCAGGGTGTGTGGTGCGCGAGCGATCTGAGCTGACCTGCGTAAGACAGTGTGAGCCTTATTGAAGTGCGCTAACGAGAATTAAGTTGTAACTTTAATATATCCGTTTTTTATTCTCACAAATTTGTGTTAGCGACGAGTGTTTTTACTCGCTCCCCCTCCCGTTTTGCTCATCTCTAATAGTATTGATTCATGTATTGAAAACAGCGCGGGAAAACGAGACGATGTGTTGTGTCTTTCTTTGCTCGTCTCGTTTTCCCGCGCTGTTTTCACTATGAAGCGGTACTTTTGTTTTGAATCTGAATTTTGGAACTTTGCACGTCGTTTCATTGATTATCAATTGATCGGTGCGCCGTACGATTTTGGCAGTACAATTGGGCTCATTAAAAAAATTGGCTGTGGTTTGACCAATGGCCATCCTGAGTGAATTGCGGAAGCAACAGCGCAGCAATCGCAGCAGCGGCGCTGCGATGCGGTAGGCACAGCGGTGCTCTTTGCATACCATGTTTCACTGTGGTGAGAATATCAGCCGTGCTTTAAGTATGAATGGTTGCTCACTGGCTCTAATTTAACATCCCACAGATACCACTGCCGGAAGAGTTGCAAATAACTGCACCTCATGTATATACCTGCGCTGAGTGTTTACGCTGGAAGTATCAAGAAGTGATCTCGATCAGCAACGGCAACTTAGAGCGTGCCCTCATCTTCTGCCTGGTGACATATTACATAAAATACCTCGACTATCCACCGGCATTTTCCGCCATACTCATCCTGCTGCAGAAGATTGCCCTGCCAGACACTTTAGTGCCACGTGGACTACTGACGAACCGACTTAAGAGCTTGTTCATGCTCTTGAAAAAGAATAATTTGTTCTAATTTCTTGGAAAGAAATGTGTTTCAGTTGTTCACTTTCTAATATGTTGAAGTATATTTTCTACAGCTAAATTGAACAAGTTTTTTTTTTAACTGCATTACACAAGTTGATGTAGCGTGGCTTTTTGGGCTTGTTGGTACATAGTTCCAATACACTGTAGCGCATCAAAAGACGAGGACACAAGAGACGAGAGACGAACACCACGAGCGCTAACTTCCAACAAATTTTATTCTCCTGAAGTATCGCATTTATACGCCAGAAAACAGTAATCACACGTGCGAACAGTATCAATTTCTTAGAAAAACGAGCTCTTTATCTGAGAGGAGACTGGAAGGTGTGCTTACACACGAGCATCCTGACCTATTTATTTTTTCGGCTTCAATGATTTCGCGCGTTACCCTTTCTCTGCTTTTTCCTATTACCAGACTTTTATCAAAAAAATGCTGACAGGTTTTCGACTTGCATACGAGAATGTGGTCAACCAGCGATCCGCCTTGCCCGTTTCTGACGTTGCGACCGTGTTCCATTAGGCGCTGGTTCAGACGCTGTTGGTATACCAACAGCGTTAGTTGGTATACCAACTAACCACAGATTTTACTCCAATACATTTCAGGCTTGCTGAAACTATCCACTAGGAAGTAGTCTTTTGTGTACTAATTTCATGTAGAAGACAACAGTGAAACATACTGGGTGAAAGAGACGGGGAGACATCTGCTCAACTGCTGGCAGAGAAGCAGCAAGAGCAGGAGTACACTCTAAACACGGTAACCTTTGGGTAACCTTTGTAAATGTGCACATTTTCACATTGAAGTATACCTATAATTTAAAGGTTACAGAATGTAACCATTCCACTTATAACCTTTGTAAAAGTTACAAATGGTAAAGGTTACTTCTTTTTACGCATAGGTTACGCGACTTTTTAGCGCTGTAACCTTTATAAAGATATACATCATTGAGTTAGCCATAGGTTACGTGCTCCAAAATGTGTAACCTTTGCAAGCCGCAATGGCTGGCCTAAAAATGGCAAAAATGTCGTTCCAACTTGCTGAAGGTGATGCAATACAGAGCTCTGCTGGATTTCAATTTGAATGTAACAAAAAATGGCCAAACAAGAGAATGGTTTAGAAAAGAGAAAAATTGCAAATATCGGCATATGATAGGCAAATTTTTAATTGACTCCAACAACTTCAAGACCAGAGGAAATACAAAACAACAAAACGTTCAAAATATTGTCTACACTGAAGAAAAACTAAGGAATGTAACAGATGCAGGTATGTTCAAGGCACCAATTTTGCAAACTTTTTGCAAAAAGAAATCGCAATAAATGGGCATGCAAGCCCCTAAAATATGGGCCCATATTACAGTATTGCTGTTGGCATGCGAAACAGAACCACGTTGAACAAGCAACTCAATAAAGCATGCTGAGCTGAAGTCTCGCTTCGAATAGAGCTTGGCTAGGCATATCACTCTTATTGCAATGCAAATAAAAACATAGGCACTGTAATTGTAGTACCAAAAAGAACAAAATAAAAGCTCTATTATTCAAGACCAAGTGCCAAGTCAACTTGACATTGTGTGAGGGATACAACAGACAAAATATGAATGGCAAAAATATCAGAGAAGGCAATATTTTGATCACACATTTGACCACACTTCTTAAAAGAGACTAGCATGACTATACAATAAGAAATCAAGAAAGGTGGTTCAAGCAGTGCAGATAACATAAGTTCTTTTAAAACTCGCGGCCACATAAAAACGCAAACAACAATCAATCGATTTAAACATATTGGCTAAACAGCAACCAGAGATATACATGTACCTAACAGCTTTCAGAGGTACACAGCATCAGCAAATTCAGTACAACTTGCCTAGATCATATAAAGAAAAGCCCTTTCTGACTCCTCCAGTCACTTCATTAACAAAGATGCACAATGACATGACCAATAACTTGCAACATTAACAGTGCTATAAGCCTCACAACACTCGCATAAGTACCGTCTTTGTCAAAAGTAACCAGGCTGCATGGTTTGCTTGTAGCTTGTATAGTGGAACCCTCTTGGCTTTCCTTAAGATCAAAAAGGTGCTGGAAGATAAGAAGACCCCCAGTCGTTACCTTTAACGACCATTTCAGCTTCAGCGAAGCTGTAAGAGCTCCACTGTATGAGCTAGAAGTAAACCATGCAGCCTGGTTACTTTTGACAAAGACTGTACATCAACCTGTGTACTGCAGTTAAAAAACTTGCTCAATTTAGTTGTACAAAATATACTTCAACATATTAGAAAGTGAACAACTGAAACAAATTTCTTTCCAGAAAATTACAACAAAATATTCTTTTTTAAGACCATGAACAAGCCCTTAAGTCGGTTCGTCAGTAGTCCACGCGGCATTAAAGTGTCTGCCAGGGCAATCTTCTGCAGCAGGATGAGTATGACGGAAAATTCCGGTGGATAGTCGAGGTTTTTTATGTAATATGTCACCAGGCAGAAGATGAGGGCACGCTCTAGGTTGCCGTTGCTGATCGAGACCACTTCTTTACTACTTCCAGCGTAAACACTCAGCACAGGTGTATACATGAGGTGCAGTCACTTGCAAATCTTCAGGCAGTTGAGTCTGTAGAATGTTAAATTAGCGCCGGTGAGCAACCATTCATACTTAAATCATGGCTGATATTCTTAGCAGAGTGAAACATGGTATACAAAGAACACCGCAGTGCCCACCGCATCGCAGCGCCGCTGCTGTGATTGTTGCGCTGTTGCTTCCGCAATTCACTCAGGATGGCGATTGGTCAAACCACAGCCAATTTTTTTAATGGGCCCAGTTGTATTGCCGAAATCGTATGACGCACCGATCAATTGATAATCAATGAAACGGCGTGCAAAGTTCCAAAATTCAGATTTAAAACAAAAGTACCGCTTCATAGCGAAAACAGCGCGGGAAAACGAGACGAGCAAAGAAAGACACGACACATCGTCTCATTTTCCCGCGCTGTTTTCAATATATGAATCAATACTTTTAGAGATGACCAAAACGGGAGGGGGAGCGAGTGAGAACATTCGACGCTCACACAAATTTGTGAGAATAAAAAAGGGATATATTGCAGTTACAACTTAATTCTTGTTAGCGCATTTAATTGTGCTCGCACGTCCGCTCAGATCGCTCGCGCACCACACACCCTGCGCTACACTTCCCGCCGCCAACGCTGATGAGTCGAAGCGCCGAACTCGCGAAAAACAACCATAACAAACACAAACGTCATCCAGACGGCGCCGGGAATAGAGGAAAGAGGATAGGCAGGCAATGCGGTAGGCACTGGGACCGACCTGCGCACCGAGCCAGATTCACGTGATCGCCACTTGAGTCGAGGAGACGACTGCCGTCGCCTAGGCGAGAGCATAGCGCTGATGAGGAATTGCGTCATAAGATAGCTTACGATACCAACTCGCCCAAATCGCATCCTTAATTAAAAATGTACCGTCGTGCGTTTTACTTATGTTCTTTTGTACGTATGAAAAAAAAAAACCGCGTTCACACGCATGCAAACGATCAAGAATTAGCGCTGGATTACCCCTGTATTATCGCACCTAATGACCCCAAATGACATACGACAACAATAGTCGAAAACAAATATTCTGGATAACCAAACTTTTGGCAACGAAACCCCACGCAATAGGTGAATGAGGCACTCAAATTACTGAGTGCACTCAACGAGGCTTAGGAATGAACCTGCTCTGGCAAACAAATAAAATGCGCACTTTGACAAGCATGAAATAAATGGCTTCGCAGGTCGTTATTGTGCATATGGTAAAAAAAAAGCCACTCACCCAAGTTCGTCATTCTGCCATGAACCCCAGGAACGTGATTGCAGTAGTCGCAACGAATAGCGCCGGGCGCGGAGCTGTCCGCCGAGCACACAACGACGTAGCGTCTACAGTCACATTGAGGTTCGTTGCAGCTGCTGCGCAGCGTACCCCACAGGTCCCTGCTGCTTAGCGGCATTCCCCCAAACAAACCACTTCAGGAACGCCACCAAAAGACGGCGTGGTTCACGAACGGTTCCAACTCTCGGTTCCAAAGGTTCCAAGAATAAAGCAGCCTCCGCAACGCTGCAACGTCCGAGCCTTCCCGCCGTCCAGACTTGCCGGCGTGCAACGATGCCAAGCGTTTGAAACAGAAGCGCCGCTTTTCATTGGGTGAAGCGCCGGCCATCTGCGCATGCGCGTCTCACGCATACTGGAGCGGCTGTCATGCCATATTTTGAGTAGTTGTTTGCCAATTACTCGTTTCTTATAGGCGCCGCCGTTCGTACCGTGGGTGCATTACGTTTTCATTTGTGAGATATATTTTCAACCAGAACTGATACATTGGAAGTGTATGAAGAGAGCAACATGAAGGGAAATCGAATCGCGCACTCGGCGGCCCGCGAATGCGGTTATGTCCACTGTCGCCTTCCGTGGTGTTCCCCTTCGATATGTCTGCTTTTTTACTATTAATTGCGGCCGCTGCTATCGCATATCGGTTCAAGGAAGGTGAGAAATAGGCTCTATCCGAGTCATCGAGAAATTACATGGAATTTGAAATACTTGTTTATTAACGTTTATTCGCGCAATAAAATCGGTACAGAACATGCTTAGAGAAGTGGCACGTTGGGTTTCTTTGCAAAACTCATGGATAGGAATCGAACCTTCAAGATGTGTTCTCATATATATACAGCCGCAAAATACTGCATTTGCATTGCATTCGCAGCCTCCTTTGGTAAATGTGAAGGCAGATATATGATGACGCGCGATTCAATGTGGCTGCGACCCAAAACAGTAGTATCGGGCCCATGTGATAGCCATAGAGTTTCTTACTATTACCTAGAGGGAAAGCTGGCGGCGCTGCACTTCAGCCACCATGGACGCCCAAAGCATCATGGGGCGGTGAGCTACCGTATTTTCCGGTGTACAAGACGCACCCTTGTATAAGACGCACCCGTCATATATGCAGGCTGTCATTGAAAAAATTGGTATATAAGACGCACCCCAATTTACCCAGTTAGGCTAGTGAGGCTTAATTAAACATGCTTATGTGACCATCGCAAAATGCACCGTACGTGTTAGAAGTTCTTAAGCAACGCTAAGTGATCGAAAAAGGCAATACTCACGCCATACCAGCCCACGTTTTAGCACAAAAGAAAAAAAAGCGAAAGAACTCTCTTTATGTCCATAACAATTTATTTTTACATAAAACCTTCAAAGTCTTCATCTTCGGATGCGCTATCGAAAAGGCAACACGTCTGAAGCATTCTCTTCGCACTTCGTACTTGCAAAGGGTGACTAAAAAAAAATATCGGCTTCTCTTGGCTTGTCTTGACAAAGGCGAGAAGCGCGACTGTCACCATCTTTTGGCATTTCACATTACCTTTGCTTGGGGCCTCCGAAACGGCCGCGTGTTTAAGATCCCGGAAATGGTCAACCCCGTCGTTTCATGATAAAGTTCACCTAAAAAAGCTGCGCGCGGCGGTCTCCGTATTGAAGTGTTAACCATTTTACAACCGCGTTATGGGTAGTAATATTTTTTCCGTGAAAAAAGCTTGAACATGAACCTGAGTAATTTCTGAACTCGCAAAAAAAACGGAAAATTCGCATATAAGACGCAACCTTGATATAGGACGCAGCAGCAAGATTTTTGCAAAAAAAAAAAAACGCGTCTTATACACCGGAAAATACAGTACTTGTTGCGGCACAGTCGTAATTTTTCGGAAACATGGAGTGGCACTACTAAGATGTTTCATTCCGAAAACTCTGTTCGTGTGTGCGCAGACAACTTTCCCGCGAACGCAGTGTGCAAAACCCATAGCAGTGAAAACGCGACGACACACGACGCCAATAAAAGGCTTCACTTTTCCGAAATGCTATAAAAAAACCTCTTATAGTATTTAAGCAACAACATCTTTTTTGAAAACATATTTACTTTTAAAAGTGCGCCTGTTAATTACAAAATATTAGTTTTTATAGTGTTCATTACTAGGCCAATAGGAGAGCGAGTCGTCTCTTATTTTGGGCAAACTTTGCACTTAAATGCTTTTCTGCTCGTTTGTTGCAATCATTAGACAAGATATTGAATATTAGGACGTTTGTAGTTATCAAACAGCTTAATTTTTCTATTATTTTTTGGCCGAAAGTTGCAGTTCCGCAACAAGTAGCTCACCGCCCCATGATGCTTTGAGCGCCCATGGTGGCTGAAGTGGTCTCGAGGGGTCGCCATGCAAACTCCCATAGACGGGCTGCCAGCTTTCCCTCTAGGTAATAGTAAGAAACTCTATGGCGATAGCTTACGATGATGTCTCCCCCTTGCGGTCGAAACTGCAGCCCCATTGCATTCGAAAAGCACATTCCCGCACATAAAGCAGCATACGTCCTCTATATGTGCATATCTCCTGGCTTGACGACGCATATAGGTTACCGTGCTGAGCAAAGGTTGCAGCGCTAAGGTTACTCGGAAATTTTTTCATCGTAACCTTTAAAACGGTTGCCTTTGGCCGTTGTAACCTTTGAACTCCACAAAAATAAAGAAAACATAATGAAAACATCAAAAAACATGAATTGTAACCTTTGTGACAAAAGTTACTCACGTCCAAAGGTTACGTTATAGGTCACTGTGTTTAGAGTGTACTCTGGCTAAAAGGAGGTGAAAACGCACTACCAGAAAAGAGAACGTAAAGTTTAAAAATTCCTCCAGTTTATGCAATTCTGCACCTTCCAAACTTAGCAGAAACACGGATCAAGTCGCAGCAGTGTACACAAGCTGTAAGGTATACACATACAATGGTCCCCGGCTCGCTGCCCACTGAACTGGTGAAGAGGGGGGGGGGGTGCTGGGAGGTCTAGGTGGGCTGGGCTGCTCCTGCAATAAGGCGGCACCGTGCCCCATTTTCAAAGCATGAATGTCTGGACGTTCCTCATAGTGTTACGTTCTTTGCAGCCCATGGCCCTGAGGATCGGTCAGGCACCCTTCATTAGCAGCAACCTGCAAACTTTTCAGTTGTCAGTAACGCCACAGCAGTTGAATAAAGACAGTGGGCATACCTGCTGTTGGCGGCTGGCAGCAACCTGCCCAAAATACGACGCCGCCGCGACCATGCCGCTGACTGGCCCCATGAGCTGAATGCTTGGCCAGCCAGCGCCGACAGCGCGCCGCCACCGGTGCTCCTGCGATCGCATGCGGAAAAGTACAATCAAGCAGCACTCCACAGACCAATGTTGAAAGGCTCTCTTGGCCAGCTTGCCCCGCGCCAACTCCGCGCGCCGCCAGCAAGCCAGTACAGAGGGCAAAATGCATGTCTTGAACGGCCGACCTGCGTGCTCCGGGCCGCTCGGAGCCACGTACTCGATGTTTAGCGATAACGCCTTGCTCGAGACGACAGAGTGTAGGCATGCGTGGCCAACTGATAGCGCTGCCTGTCTTTTCGGGGCTCGCAGGCGGCCGCGGATTTACCTGCTGTTTTTGACATCAGGGGCGCGATTACGAGTCGCTCGAAATCGTCTCAATCAGAAAGTGTCTCAAAAAGTGTCTCATTTGCCCCGTTCCTATTGGTCGGTCGTGACCAGCGGCCATATTGGTTTTTTGCGTCACCGGCCGACGTCAAAAGTGTGCCAGAAGTGTTGACGTTGCTTGCCTAATTATGCGAGCCGATTGAGACGATTTTTTGAGACTGGGACGGGCGATCTCAAACCGTTTCAGACGCAAAATGGCGGCTGTCTATCATGCGTTGAGCGGCGGTTGGCCTCGCGATCAACGGCGTAGGAGGGTGCTCGAACATGCGTTTGACATGCCGGACGAGCTATTTCGTCGACAATTTCGACTGAAGAAGGAGACGGCACTGTGGCTGTGCGACCAATTGGAGGACGAACTGGGAGGGGTGCTGGTGAGCGCGCTGTCTGTGCAGCGGCAAGTGTTGTGCGCGCTGCGCTTCTTCGCGACAGGGGGATTTCAGGGTGCCGTGGGCAGCGAGGCAAGCGTTGACATCGCGCAGCCAACAGTTAGCAAGTGTGTGAGGCGGGTGGCAGCGGCTATAGTAAAAGTGGGGTCGCGGGAGGGATGCGTACATTTCCCGGCCAGCACTGAAGAGAAGGCGGCGGCGAAGGAAGGCTTCCTCGGCCACGGCACCATCCCCGGCGTCGTTGGGTGTGTGGATGGCAACCTTATCGCCATCAAGGCGCCGCGGGGCAATGGGCAGCCTTTTGGAGCCGCAAGGGCTACTACGCTTTAAACACGATGATAGTGAGTACGCTTCGTTCTCCTTTTTTTACTGCATGTGTTTGGCTGCAAGCTCGGGCCTCGACGGCGGGCGTTCACAACTAAGCTTGTGCTGCTGTTTTCTCTCAGGTCTGCGACTCCACAATGCGGATCTCTGCCATCGATCCGCGTTGCCCTGGATCAGACCACGATGCTTTTTCGTGGCGCCACGCGTGGCTGCGCCGTGAGGTGGTGGAGCAGGGCCTGCTGGCAGACGGGGAGTTTCTTCTCGGTAAGCAGTAAGAAAGCCCTCTGACCTCGGTTACATATATGGAGCTAACGTGCATGTGCGGAAGCTTGAAAAATCAGGCATGTTTACGCTTACGAAAGCATGTTGCAATACGATACAGACGCTGGCGTGTATTGTCGTCGTTGTGGTAATTGTTGCCGGTGAAATACAACACACACAGGTTTTGTTCAAGTGCTTACTTACTGCCTACGAAGCCAAGGCAGCAGGTAGACGACGGTATTACACTTCTGTCGTCATTTATATCAGTAAGAAGTTAGGCTGTTCTTACAACGGTGCTCCCTTAAACATCTAAATTATGCATTGTCTGCACTCCCATCACTGTCAAGTTCAGCAAAGCTTGACTGTGGGCTACCTGCTATGAATGTTCTATTGTATCAAGGGTGTTGAGAGTGACAACTACAAAGGCCATGCTTAACTGAACGTCATTTCTGGTTTACAGGGGACAGTGGGTACCCTCTGGAGCCCTGGCTGCTTACACCTGTGCCAGGGCATCCCAGTCCAGCCTCTCCAGAGGGGCTATTCAATGCAGCGCACGGCTCCATGCGTTCCACCGTCGAGCGCGCCATCGACGTGCTGAAGAGCCGCTTCCGGTGCCTGTAGAGGTACCGGACGCTCCATTACGAGCCGGAGCGAGCGGCCTTCATAATTGGAGCCTGTGCTGCGCTGCATAGCCTGTGCCTGGATGACCCCCTGCCGGACGAGGATGCCACTGCCCCCGACGACAACGGCCAACCCCTGGCTGCAGGCCACGTACAAGGCTCAGCAGGCCGCCTCACTTTTCTGCGGGGGCGAGCCGTGCGCGATAGTGTTGTCAACCTCTTCAGGACAACCCGTCTTCAGAGGCTGGTGTACTTGCGCACGGTTCGCCGTCGGTTGCGCCGGGTGCTCCAGCATCGCCACCAGTGAGGCTCCTCGCGGCGTAGCCGGCCGAGGTGTTCGTGCAACACACCAGCCACTGTTACTGTTGGCAGCGTCATCTCTTGTCAGTGTACATTTGTGTGTGAGGAACTGTGCGACGCGGCTGTGTGTGCGCCTGGAATCCCCCGGTGGCAGAGAAGCAAGCACGGACACCAGCTGCAACCCACTGACAGTGTGCCCACCATTACACCTCCCAGTTCATCGGTGAGCTTGTTGTACAGTCATAGTGCAGCCTCCTTCCTGAGTCGAAAATGGCGACGAAACAGCTCGTCCAGCAAGTCAAAACCGTCTTTGTACACCCTCCTACGCCGTTGCTCTTGTCACCCGCATCCCGTGGTGTGTGTTTGTGTGTGATGTGCACACCACACTGTCGAGGGATTTATGGAACGCGGCGTGCCAGCCCCGCGTTCGCGTGTGCGCGAGGCAGGCACGAGGAGCGTAAGTCTACGTGTCAGGAAACTGAGGTGTAAAGGAAGACACCGCACCACAAGTCTAGTCGTTCAAGAGTGGAAGTGGCAGCTGTCTTACGTTGGGTTCGAGCTGCCAATGACTTCCCCTGGGTCACCGACGCATGAGCATTAAGCTTCATTCAAGCGTGGAGGTGGCAGCCGTCAACTTCGGATCTGTGCTGCCGTGGACCTCCCTGAATCAAGGACGCAGGCCTACTGCATCCATTTCGAGGTCGGAAGAGGCAGCAGCCAAGGCTTCCTGGGATAGGCTGCACAAGCCTACGGTGTTTGCAGAATGCCGTCGGCAAGACCTGGCTAGTTTTCCTACTGTAGCTGCCCATGGGGGGGAAATCCGACTGTGCGGCCTGCCCGTGGCCCCCCCTGCCACCAAATACGGACCGGTGCGGTTTCGGCTGCTAGGTTTTGTTTTGGTGCAACGCACAGCGGTGAGTGGAGCCGCCGAAGCCCACTCTTGGGGTTGCGAATCCCCAGGAAAGCTTCAGCAGACCTTCCGCGACATTGTGAGCGTATCGCGCCCACGATGCCCGTTGCCTATGTGGGAGGGCAGGTCCGAGAAGGGAGACGGACTGGGCACGTGGAATCCGGCTCAAAAGCAGAACTGGTGACTAGAACGACTTGTTTGCTTTTGGCGTGGTCGCCGCGGTAGACGCGGTCGGGACTTTGTCGTTTTGCCGTTGGTGTTCGCGCCTCGGTAGACGCGGTTCCGACTTAGCCGTTTTGCCGAGCGACGAGATCGCCCGGGTAGACGCGGTCGTTCCAAAATTCGCTGAATTGAAAGTCACCCGGTTCCCTCTCGGTACGAGGGCGTACCACCCAGCCGCGGACGCGTTGGTTTCCGATCACGAAGAGCTCGGTGCCTCGCGGGGGCATGCGGCTGGGCGAACCAAGCTTTGGTTTTGGGAAGCTGCCTTTGGCCCGAAAACACGAGAAGTGATGGAGTAAGTAGCACGCTCGGGAGGCCAGTAAGCTCCGAAACGCGGGAAAGCCCGGCGGTTGTCTGAGTAACGTTAGTAGACCTGTCGAAATCGCAGAGAGACAACATGCTACCTTGTGGTAGCATGTGATGATAACTGCGGACATCAATTGAGACTTCAACCATGAATGTGTGGGAGAATGGATTGGAGTTTCACATACTATGCTAGGGCGATCGTCAGTGGGCACGAACGCCAAGAAAACGTGAAAGGATAACTGCTGCGTGTGCGAGTACCAGTGGAGTAAGAGCCGAAGTACCGAACGAGTGGTGTGAAAAATCCGTCATCTTAGTACTGTGGGACCACGACCGGCTGTGTGGGACGGTCGGGGTGGCGGAACCTGGCTTGGGGGAGGGGATCCTAGTCGAGCCCCTGTAGGTTTTCCCTGCCTCAGACGGTCGGAGATTGCCCACAAAACATTCTCTGTGGTGTGGGAGTACGCTCGACGCCGAGGGCCCACTACTGGTGGACTGAGTGCTCGCCCTTCAAGGAGGCCTGAAAAGGAACTCACGGTCAAATCAAACCAAATCTGGTCAAAATCCCTGCTGTCCCCAATCCCACCTAAATCCCATAACCCAATCCAACTTCCAATTTCCCATCCATTTGCCCATCCCTTCCGCTACTTCCCAGGGGAGATCAGGGGAGTCTCCCCGGGCCCGCTCCCCCGGTTGTGGGTCGCTACATTTTCCCTTTTATTTTATTTTTCCACGCATGGGTGGCGAAAATATATTTTGCCTACGGGCCTATTCTTTTATTTTCCAATTGGGTTAAGCCTGTTGTGCGTACGCGGTGCAGACAGGGGCATATTATTTTTATTTCCTTTTGGTTGCCCCAACCTAACAAATGTAGCTGCCCATTTCTTGGGGGCGACAGACAGGAGTTCGTCAGCGTCTCCCGTGGCCACCTCCGTTCCTCATCTCCTGGCTCTCTACCACCGCCTCCCTCAACGCTACGGCAGCGACGCATCGCAACTCGCCAACCCGCGTCTGTGCCACCTGCAAGGCATTCCCGCACCACCTGGGACACTTTGCAGCTGATGAACTCTCTCCTTTTTATCTGGTGTGTTTAACGCGTGCGTAGTGTGTGTTCTCCTTAGTGTTTTCGCTTCTTCTATTGGCTCCCTTTCCTTTAAAATATAAACACGGCTTCGTTTTGGTTTGTTTGATTTCTTTGTTCCTTTCTTCGAACCTGCCCGCGAAAGCGTTCCCCTTCACCAGTCGGGGACGTGTCCATCCGATTCGCGACATTGTGCTCAAGTGGAGAATTCAAAAAGTGTGGCGTTAAAGGGGCCACCAAATGTTTGTCGAAATGAGAAAGTCCCACTGAATCAACTTCTTTGAATGACATGCAATCAAGGGACCTTGCAATGATTTTGATAAGCGTATTCTAGTTGAACAGATCTAACATGTGGCCTTTGTAGCTATTCCGAGTGAAATTCAAAAACTGGACGGACCCTGTAATTTAAACTTTTTTTAAAATCACTACTTGCAGTAGCTTGCAACCCACTAGGGCGATACACCTCTTCGTGCGTCCCCTGCCCCATTGACGTCAGTGGGCAGAATAGCCAGCTTTGAAGCGCGCCTCGTCTGCCCTACGTCATAAGGGTAGGGGATGTGCGGAGAGGTGTGTTGCCCTAATGGGTTGCAAACTACTGCAAGCAGCGATTTTTAAAAATTTTTCAATGGCAGGGTCTACCCGCAGGTTTCGATTTTCACTCTGGATACCCATAAACACCTCCTCTACAGATCTGTATGACCACATTATGCCCATCGAAATCATTTTAGGGGCCCTTTCAGCATGCTCCTTTTATTTTTTGGAACAACATTGCACACAAGTGTTCCTATTTTGAACAGATAACAGCGAAACACAGTGCTTGCTATAACATGAACAGAAATAACATATCTCATCTAGTACGATAAAAAAACTAGCAGCCTGCATGTTATCACAGCTTCTGTGTCATTTGGACATATAATGAAGTTGAACTCAATGGCAAACTAGCAGTCCCACCAAGAATGGCGCATAACAGACTGGATCGTGAATATTGCTAGTTGCAGTGCTGAGAATGATTGTAACATGACAAAATTCTCATTTATATGCATCACCATCAGCCTGACTCCATCCATTGCTGGACAGAGGCCTCTCCCATGTCTCTCCACTTAACCCTTACTTAGTTATTTTCCCTGAACTCTTATCTCCAGCTGTTTCCATTTGAGGCCCCGGAATGTCTCCTGTAAACAGGTGGTGAGCACAGGTTATTACTCAACAGCAAAATGTGCCACCACTGTGAAGAACAGTACAAAAAGTATGCCACGTCAGACTGCACACAGTGGACACTACATGGGAAGCCCTGTCGCGGCACCTCAGTGGTTCGAGCGCTTGGCTACTGACTGGAGCAGGTTAATTACCAGCCATGGCGGTCATGTTTCGATTGAGGTGAAACAAACAAAACGGAGCAGTAGCTTGCAACCAACGTTTCATCCCAATTTGGGCACAAATGTAGCCGGAAAAACTGGAGCCACATTGAGGTCAGCCAACATGGGGGTACATAAGACAAATGTCATGTATATGACTGTCTGGAAGGACAGTGCTCGGCTTGCTGTGTGCATCATGTGACCACTGGATGTCATCAACGAATTTATCTATTTTGCCATCACTGGGATTTTCTGTGCCGTCGGTGAGTACACACACATGGCGCCAACTTTTCCTGTAATGGGACTAGTAGGACTCTCGCATTAACACACAAACTAATTAATGCATTTGCACAGTTTCTGTACCATAGAGAAGTTTAAAAAAGTACGAAAAAATGATGTGTAATACACACATCGTGTGCATCATGCAGGAGGCAAAAAGATGTCATTGATGCACATGGCCTCTGTGTCTTACAAACGGCAAGAATAAAGCAGATCGATACACATGACCTCTGCGGCTTGCAGGAGGGAGAAAAAAAAGAGCTACACATGGCCTCTGCGGCTTGCAGGAGGAAAAAAAAGAGCGACACATGGCCTCTGCGGCTTGCAGGAGGGAAAAAAAAAGAGCTACACATGGCCTCTGCGTCTTGCAGGAGGAAAAAAAAGTACTACATATGGCCTCTGCGTCTTGCATGAGGAAAAAAAAGAAATGTAAACAGAAAAAAAAAACCGCCTTACAAAAAAAATAACCGAACAAGTTACTGTGGCGGCTGCACTTACTGTGGCTGTTGGGAAAAGCAAAATAACTGAAACCGCCAAAACAACTTGTTCGATCAGGCGCAAGGTGTCTGCCTGCGCCACCTGCAGTGCCGCTGCCACCTCGGCTCCACTGGTATGCACAGCAGTAGTCAGGTCATGCACTGCCGCGGTGAGGCTGCGCCCGCAGTCAATGGTCTAAAGTTGTTGCTGCACATAAAAGGATCTTCGATTACACACTTAACGGTCACAGAGTGCTCGTTTCACATTAAGGATGCCCTAGTGAAATAGGGACCATGTTACTCAACAGGCGGTCATACAAAGGTTAAGCAAAGGTTTTGAACAGTGACTGTAGCTACAATATGCTGCATGCAGCTGCTTCTCTTTTACGAAATGTACAGAGCGCTTGCTGTCTGCACATACCTCCACGCGGCGCTCCTGATATTACCCTTGCTGCCTGGTGTGGCCCACGAGAAGGTCCCCAGTGCGCTTGGTCTCGTACAGCAGCTGGCGCACCTCCTCCGCCCGCATTAGGCTGCGCCGCGTGGGGTGGCCCGGTGCTTTTGCTGGCTGCTGCTGCGTAGCTGTCAGGGGGAAAAGTGACTGAATATACACTTGTTATATAATACAGCAGGATGCGCAATAATCTGACTGTTTGGTGCAATGTCTGAGCAGACTATTGACATGCATGCTGGGGATAAAAGTTGTCATAATCAGCGGTACGACAAAGCAGCATTGTCTCATTGTACTCAATGTGCACATTCGCCTAACCATCACAGGCATCACAGTGCCCTCTGTGAGGGGAAAAAACTTGCACAGCGTACCAATGGTGAATATGAAAGAGACCTGTGTGGCTATTGTAAAACGACACTGGTAGTGTGCTCCTGCAAATGGTATTATTTTCAAGCAGCTTGCAAAATGGATAATGTGGGGCCTGATATTGGCAGACCAACTCACAGGCTGTGGCACGAGGCTGCTGCTGCTGCTCCTCCTTCTCAGGTGACGCTTCCTCCTCCTCCAGTGTCACCTCCAGCAGCTCCTCCAGCTCCTCCTCATCTGGGGGGAGGGGGGCTGTCTGTCCAAAGTCATTCCACAAGACACCATTGCTTAGTGGACAGTTTCAGCACACTGTATTGTATTGGGGTAAAGTGCACGGTTACTCAGTACTGAGTCACAAGACAAAAAAACAGCACTAGCAAAAGGGCAAGAAAATACAAGGTACGTAACTTGAGGTTGCATTTGCTACCTCCAGCAGTTTAGGCATTCATATCAAATGGTTAAAAATTCACCTACCAGCTGGTGAGCGCGCCTATGCCTGCTGCAGGGCGCTCGTTCCAGCCACCTCCCCGACACACACGCGGGGCTGGTACTGCAAGACGCACAGCGCCGCACGTTCATGCACGAGTGTCTCGAAGTTCATTCTGTGGGCGCATTGCTCAGAGTACATGGCTCTGAGGTTCACACAAGAACCCTTCATTATCAGCAAACACGAAACTGTCTGTAACGCCACCGCGGCTTATCACATGCCTGGGAGGTTGTGAACATGGGCGGCGCCACGCCTTGCGCGCTCACCGGCGACCGCAGCTTTAAAACCCGGCCTGACATCCCCGGCAGCCTGCCGCCTCCAGTGCCCCTGCGATAGGATGTGGAGAGGCATGTTCAAGGACCATTCGACAGACCGATGTTGACACGCTCACCTTCCCGCGGCCAAAAATTCTGCCTCCTCCTTCTTACAGCGGCTGGCCCACACCTGCCAAGTGTGGCGCCAGAGGGGCACAGCCTTAACGGCCGGGCCCATCTCGTTTAGGCGGTCTGCAAGCTCGCGCCACAACTCGCGCTTGCGAGCCGCCGTGTAAATTGCGGCAGGGGTGACGCCGGCTGTGGTGGTGGTGGTGGTGAAAAACTTTAATCAAAGAGAGCTTGAGGGTTAAAAAAAAATAAATAAATAACCCTGCTGCATGGTCGGTATCCTTAGTCCGGGACACCGCATGACGAGGCCCCGTCTCGCGCCCGCTTGACCAGAGCCCTTTGGGACTCCAGTGTGGAGCAGTTGAGGAGGGCAGTCTCCCATGCCTCTCGGGTGGGGGTGGGGGAGGGGGGAAGGTGAGGATTCTGAGTACATGCCCACACCATGTGAAAGATATCGCAGATCTCTCCACAGTGCGGGCAGCGCCCATCTGTGTTCGGATCGAAGTGTTTTGCTATTGCAGGACAGAGAAGGGTTCCTGTCTGCAGGCGCCGCAGAGTTCGCTCCTCCGCCTTACTCAGCCCCTTGGCAGGTGCCGGGTAGAGACGGTGGCTGTCGCAATAATAAATTAGGATTTCGCGGAACCGCAGAAGCGGTGCCAGAGCCGGGTGCTTCTCCAAGAACTCCAGCATGAAGAGGTACTGTGCGCGGGACACCCGGACTGACTTAGCCGACGCCATTCCGAATGCTAACTGTTGATCATGCTAATTCCCTGTGTCTCTTTGTTTCGATGTCGCTCAGGGAATGAAATAGGGAAATAATGGGGAATGTACAACTTGGGTTAACAAAGCATAGACGTGCGCTATCGATGACATGGGTTCACACAGGAGACGATCATACGGCCATACAACATTATTTTGCCCCACACTTCACGCTGCACGGTCGTCTTGTACTTCCCAAACAAAAAAAGCACAACCGCAGATCACACACGTCTCCCTAAGAGCATCTTTGGGCCATTTTTGCCATCGATAGTAAGCACCGAAAAAGAACACACTTACCATTGTCTTCACCGATTTTCGAACCCAGCACTGCTTGTTACTTCATCTCTGCGTACTCATATCATTCTCTGTCTTCAATCAGATTTTTCTGCGCACTACAAACATCCGCAAAGTGTTTTGATTTTAAACTACACGCAAAAAAACGAACTACTCCTCCATGTACTCGAGCAATCAGCTGTTTCTAGCAGGCCGCCGTGTTCACGCTTTTCCGCCGTCAGCGCACCCTCGCGGCAGCAAAAGCGACTTTAGTATACGGTCCCTTATTGCGCAACTAAATGCTTCCTGGGTGGAACCCTATTATTAGACACCACAACCTCGCTGCTGATTGGTTGATTCCGCGGTCAACGACTCGCGGTGTCGTCATTTTGACGTCCGAGTCTCAAAATTGAGACAAGAACTCGTAATCGCGCCCCAGTAGCGCTGATTTGCGCTATCGTCTGCGAAAGGACATACGCGGCGGAGCGCACGCCACTGGCTTCTTTTTTTTCTTTCTTTTTGTGCACTTGCAAAGCTCTGGTAAGGAGCAATTCACCGCATCACATACGCGCCGGTGTACTGCATCGTGATCGCGGCGGCGAGCCTGAGATGAGGGAGCGAGGTTTGGAAATTTGCGTTCTTCGGCAACTGCAGGAAGGCAAATTAATGTTGAAGGTGCCGTGAAGTCAGCATAAGCGGCGGGTTCATTTTCATTGCTATGTTTTTTTTGCGTAATAAAAATTACAACAGATCTCTGGCTTCTCATTTCCCGTTGTTTTATTTTTTTCCACAGGTTTAGAAGCGGGGGGGGGGGGGGGGTGGAGGAGACAAACTAGTAGCGGGTTGGGGCTCCCCCAGACTTCTTCAGGCTCTCGATTCTCCTCGGGAGTGATTCATAGAGGGAGTCGAGGAGAGCGCCGTCATTGCGGGGGCGTCCCCGCTCCTTTTCTATGGCTTGCCGCAGCTGATCTGGGTTGCTATTAGTGAGCCCCGATTTTTTATATAGGCTTTTTTTAACTGTCCCCACACGTTTTCTATAACGTTTAGGTCGGGGCTTCTCGCAGGCCATAGCATAGTCGTAACGCAAAGGCTTTGAAGAAGGTCTCGGGCAGCCTTGGCTGTGTGCATAGGCGCTCCATCTTACTGAAAGTGATACAGCCCATCCGGAAACGGCCCATCAAGCACATAAGGCAAGAGGAACATTTCTACCACCTCCGCGTAGACTTCGGACGTCATACGTCCAGGAATATGGTACAGGGGTCCTATTCCATTGTAGCTGATGGCTCCCCACACGCTGACTGAAACACGGCCGCTGTTACGCACACTTCAAGTGTATTATATAGCATGAAATGCTTTTAGATCCCGTTGTCGGCAGTGTGGTGACATCACGCCGAGACCGAGAGCCAACATCCGGGCACTGATTTCCACTCATTCGGGCACTGAAACGAGAGCATCCGGGTAACGTACGAGATTTAACGAGACTTTCTAAGAGAGAGGGCCGCGCTTCCGCGCCGTCCCCAAGGATGGCGCTGCGGTCCCACACTCACGCATGTAAAAGACCGGCCGCTGGGCCTTCAGATCATGACGTTTCCCCCTTTGGCAGGCAGATGTATACACGCTCGCGGAGTGTTCAGACACGCTGCAGATACATTCTTGTCAGGCCTGCGTCTCGTCGTGCCCGCGTACGCTCCTGAATCGTCCTTCATTTCATTGCCGCCACCGTCACAGCTGCTTAAGCCGAGCAATGGAGCCTGATGAAAACAGGGATAGGAAGCGTCCCGCGGAAGGCGATCGCTTTGCGACTGATACGGCACAGCAGAAGACTGCTCGCCCCTGCAGACAACGCCATGATTATGCGGCCGCTCCCGAAAGCGACAAGGCCACCACGGTTCGCGGCTGCCTACCTAATGACCGTAAACATTTCATGCTTACTCTACACTCGGTTACGGGAGGGGGAGATTTTTTGTCTTCGTCCCTGCATATAGCGAAATCGGGCGTTATTACAGGAATGAAATTGTCATTAGACGTAAGGATACCTGATGTGGTAGCAGTGAAGGACAGGAGACGAGGAGAGAACTACGCAGCATCAAAGCGTCCGTCCGCGAGCTCGTTAAGCTGGCTTTCCAGCTTTGTAGATTTCAATATGGTGACGCAACGCACAGTACAATACCCGAAATCAGTCTACTGCATTTTATATCACAAAATACGCGCACTATTTAAGCTTAAGAATACATTTTTGCGAGTGTACAATGCAAAAAGGTACCTAACGAACAATTAAAAGCGCGATTTTGACGTTGTCTATTTCAATACCACTGTCGATTCCGAAAACGTAAAAATTGAGCTTGTAGTATAGATTCACAATCTTCAATTTTTCCAATTTATCGTTTCACTCTGAATTTGAAAGTAAAATTAGTATTTACGTTATTGATCCGTCTTTCATCTCTATTTCCTACATAATGTCCACTGTCCTATACAGTATAACAACTCAGACTGCACCCACCAGCTTTCACTGGTTTTAAAGTATAAATTGGACAAGTTAAAAGAAATCGCTTTGTATATTCCCTAGCCTGCAAGCGCATTGAAACACACTACAATCCTACGGTGCATTTCCCTCCCGCCACACCCGCTTCTGTTGGTCCCAGCGTGTGCAGAAGGTGGCATCATCGCTGAACGCCACTGCCCCCCAGTTTTATGGTGGCCAGTCCTCCGCCACTGATGCAAGTTCCAGGCGCATGACCCGATCCGACTGTCGAAGTCGCGTTTTCTGCGAAGCTATTCTACCTTTCACACCCGCTGCATGAAGTCTGTTCCTGATTGTCTGAGCGGATGCATTCAGAGCGAACATGTCACGAAGCTCCGGGGCGCTTAAGAACGGATCATCTGCTGCTCCTGCGACAAGTCTGTCTTCTTCTTCTGTCGTCGCTCTTGATGGCCGGCCACGCGGAGCATCCTTGAGTCGGCCTTGTTTGTAGAATGCCTGCAGTACTCTGTTGACAGTGGCTAAAGGGCGCCTTATAGCTTGAGCTGCAGCTCTTTGGGACATTGTCCATCCGATCTCCATGATGGTTCTCCTTTGGCCTAGCGTCAGTCGCGGCGTCATCGTCAATGCCTTCACGCATCTGGGGCCCGATTTTCTATATTCACATTCGCATTGCCTCTCTGATCGTTTGTCAGAAGTGTCAATCATCGTCAATGGGTGTGTCAATCAGCGTCAGTTACAGAAGCCCATTTCGCGTTGACGTCGATTTCACGTGGCATTGAAAATGTATTTTTGCAGCGCTATTCTTTGTTCCCGGCTGGTACATATATGTAATTGTGAAGGGAAAAGCTATAAATGGTCCGTAAAAGAACACTTGCGCTTCACTTGCCAGTTTGGGGAAAATAGCTGCGCACCGAAAATGGCTACTTCCTAAAATCTGACTGGTTGGATCAATGTCACGTGAAGCACGTGATACGCACACATTTTGGAGTGATGTGAGATTGACGTTTGGTCACGTTTACATTCTTTACATTAAAATGGCTGAAATTCCCCGCCATAATTTCGCCCAGCGAAAGGTACCCGAATCATGCAAATGGGTAAATGAAATTCGTTTATACGACGTTAGGTAGCAGCATTTTAACAGGTACTTATTTCAAGCCAAAACTAGGCTTACAATTGTCTTGTTTTCATTGCACAATGCAATGATATGGCGTTATAACGGCACATCTGAAATAAGCAACCCTTGGGAGCGTTAATTGTGAAGGCTTAAGTGTACAGCCGCATAGGGGCGCTAACTGCTCTCCCGTTGCAAACACTTCGTTCGCAGTGAGAAATCATCGGTCTGTGCGGTTAGTGGAGCCCGGAAATTGCCTCAATAGCGGTGCTGGCGCTGCGATTTGCTGCTCGTTGCATTTATTCGTCGTTTGTTAAACCCTAGAAGTGGGAAAGGTGAGCGACTTGCGAGGTCACGACGATTCTTTCGAGTTGTCTCTGATTGGACAGCTAGTCTGTGCAATCACCTAAGGAGGCATATGGTGTGGTGGCTATGCAAGGATGCATGGCGGCGAGAAGCTGTGCCGAACTGGCGAGCTCTGAGGGGCAATCGCCAGCAGTGAACGACCCTGAACGGATGGGCTTTGCGCGTGTGATGAGTGGATGACACGACAGGTTTCGTGCGGCCGAGCAACAAACTCCAGGAATGTGTTGGGCTTCCCGACGAGACATCCTTGTGTGTGTAGCGTCATTCTCATTCCTTTTGCATGCAGGCTGGAAATGACTTTAAAACAAGCATAGGAGTATGTGCAGGATGCATGCTGCGAATCCGAAATTTGTATTCTGCATTTCGCGCTGCTTTTTGCATCATATTGTGTTTCAGTTTTTGCGCACAGCGCCAATTTGGAAAAACAAAGCCCAGCATGCTAGTACGTTGCTCGATTTCTTTGTTTTTGGTGTTGCTGAATGTGAAAGGCAGCCTAGGTGATATGAGCTGGAAGGCGCTGCTGTTTCCTTAGCTGTGGAAAAAAATTGCGTGAAACCCTAAAAGAATACTATAACCTGGCTTACGGATTATTAATGAAGCAAACAAAAGTGATTTCCCTATTCGAGCTGAAATTTTCGTCGAAAGTTTTACATCCTCAGTTACACAGCAGTCACATGGAAATGACCGTAGGAGGGTGAAAAAAACTATTTTTCTAAGGGCATGCGGAAAACAAATATATATGCGTCTTCTGCGTTTTATTTGCAGGCGTGCTTTTCCTGCCGCTAAAGGTTCCAGCTCGCAAGAAGTCTGTTCGGGAACCATTCATGACTCATTTGTGACTAAACTCCATGTGCTGCCCGCGTGGAAATCATCAAACTGGTGAGCCCGTGTGTTGTCGCAGGCATGAAGGGATAACATGTTTGCCTGCAGTAAGATTGCATATCGCTAATGATATTGGATTGCATTTATATATAGTTTATTGATCAAGGACGAACAGTGTAAATAGAACCACATATGAAAATAATGTAAATTAATCACGTCTGTATTTTCAGGTGACTGCGGAGATAGATGTGGGTGGCACGCATTGCAGGTCTGTGGCTTTGTGTGTGTCTGTGGCTGTGTGTGTACAATATCAAGGTAGCCTCATTTCGATTGGTGCAAATTGCAGAAGTGCGCATATACTAAAATAATCAAGGTGGTCATAAACAGATAAACTTGTTCCCTTCCTTGCAGTGCATTCTGTAGTGGTTTTCTTGAGTATAAAACGAGTCCTATAATTTTTTGTGTCCATCAGTTTCAGAAATCTGCCATCAAATACCTCTAGCTATATGGCAACAGTTCGTTTTGATACTAATGATTGATTTTGCAGTGAGCGTATTTTACATTTGTACGTAAAATTAAACTAGAGTTGAACTTGGGGCTTCAACAATTTCACAGATTTGGAAACGCAATGTGTAGCTCGTTTGGAGATTTCAGTGCAGAGCGTTGATTAACGTGCAGGAGATGGTGTGCATCTTATGCAGATGTGGCGGACCACTCTCACCATGGGGTCTCATGTGCTCGGGAGCCATGATGCCAGATTCATGTTCGCTCGCCTCTCGGCTGGGCTGGTTACCCAGCTGGGTGGTCATACCGGGCTCCTGAACGATTACATGAGGTGTCTGCAAAGGTGTCATGGTCGTGGTACGGCATGGTCAAGAGTTCTCTACGAAGGTCAGCACAGCTTGCATTGTGCAACCCACCATATTTATCCACACTCCGCTCCAGGACCATGACACCACTGGCAAGTGGTGATAATAGCAGGAGCACCAACATCTCCGACAAGGAGGAGGACACAGCACCATTTGGATTCTACCTGACAGACAGGAAGTGCATGATCAGCAGCTGCGTGCGGGAATTGCACTCACTGCCGTGGTTGTCACGTGTAACTATGCTACAAGTAATCAGCGTACATTTGTCTGCTTCAAGTTAGATAGCATACTGCTAGGAAGCTGGTGAAGGCTTCATCATTTTGGTGCTCTTCTTTAAATAGGACCGTATTGGTGGTATCCACGACAGTAGAAATCAGTTGTCCGTTGCTGTAATTCTTTGTGAGTCAAGTGCATTCAGCCTACCGTTGCCAACTTGCTGAGTGCGTGCTTCAACACATGCTTTGGTGATTGTGAAGAAGTGCCGTTCGTTCGTGTGGTGCCTCCCTATGTGTTCTACTTGTACAGAGCGCACATGTTATTTGGTGCTTAAGTTCAGTGAAAGACAGGAAGGCACCAAAGTGTTTTCCTTCTAGCACCAGAGTGTTGACTGGACATGCTTTCATCAGTGCTTTTCTGTTTGCTTTGGTGTTTGTTGAGAGCCAGCAGTCCACAACATGCTCAACATACAGCATGGTCGCTGTTTTTCTAGTCATTTACAACATCTCTTATTCAGAGTGCAACACGTCTTGTGTGGCACTGTTTGTGTAAAAGGATCGCAACATGCTTTGCCTGATAGCACTTGGTTTCCTCTGTGTGCTTGCTTTCGACAGCTTCTTTCGCATGCTGCTTATAGTTATACAGCAGTGAACTATTTTTCCAGAAGGAAAAGTCATGTAATTGTCTCATTGACTTTTCCCAGCTGCAAATGCAAGGCGTGGTCAGCGTTTGACACGTATACCCATTCCCATCTTCTAGCTGAAATGGTACCCCTGACGAAAACCTACAATTGTACATTAATTCAGTTGAAGGTAACTGGAAGTACATGAAGCTGGACGTAATTTGTGTATTAATAATAAAGCTCCAAATGCCATTTTGTAGCTAGAAGGGAATGATGCAGTTCAAAAATTCATCTGGAAATGGATCATAGTAATAGTAGTAGTAGTAAACTTTATTCTTCTTTTGGGGTTACTAAGGTGGTCTTCCCAGGTACGGGGTTTTCTTCTCTTTCCAGGGTTCGTGGTCTTGGTTCTTTTTCTTTGCTGGGCTATCCACCTTGAATGCATGCATTGGAAGATCACTGCCCACCTGTGCTCCTAGTGAAACTCTGTTAGATCCCATTTTAACTGACTACAGGCCTACACATCTACCCTCCTAAGTTTAACTGACTTGTCCCCGTGCACGTTTTTTTATATAAATTGGGGGTGCTGTTTGGTCATTTTAAGAAAAATCCTAGACAACCTGTTTACACTCTGCAACCTTAGTTTGACTGGATCATATTGTGACGAAGACGAAGCTGGCAGTGGCGCGGGACGGAGCGCTCGCGCTAGGCCAGCGGCCATTAAATCATCTCTGGTTCATGGTTCACCACGCCTCATTTTTCGGCTGGCCGCCACGTTACATTTGGTGTGAGGTGCTGTGGTCCCTTCATCGCCATCCTGTCCCGGAGCTTCGGTGTCCTGCGCCTGCCGTGGACGTCGGCCGTGAGTGCCTGGTCCACGCCGCCCGGCCGTGCCCCAGCCCGCCGGACCTGCACCGACCTCGCCGCTCACCCCAGCCCCGTCCCCCGCCCGGACCACAAGACACGACGACCCAAGACCCCACCGACCCGAGACCCCACCGACCCAAGACCCACACGTGAAGACACCGCCCCCCTGCCCCTGCCGTCCGGTGCGTCCACGGACCTCGGCCGTCAGCTCCTGGCACACTCCGGCCCGGATGCTTCGTGGACCGGGACTCATTCTCTCATCTTTCTCATCCGCTGTGGCGGCCAGCACTGCACCATCTTCTACATACTGTTCAACCCCACACTCAAGACCATCGCCATTTCGCCGTCTGTTCGTCACCGATCGGGACGATCGCTCGGAGGCCCCGGGTAGTGTGACGAAGACGAAGCTGGCAGTGGCGCGGGACGGAGCGCTCGCGCTACGCCAGCGGCCATTAAATCATCTCTCGTTCATGGTTCACCACGCCTCTTTCTTCGGCTTGCCGCCACGTTACAATATCACTGTACGTGCTGCCATTTTTCTGTTTAGCAAAGGCGACTGCTAGCTAGTTCAGTTTGAAAACTAGGCAAACGTAATGTGTATGTACACCACTGTCAAACGTTTATGAAAGACGGGTCTGCCCCGAAAAAATTCTTATGTTTGCACGCGAGACATTCGTCAATATGTAATGTTGCGCTAGGTAATGATTCGCAGTTAGGCTGCATAATGAATTCTAGGATGCATGAAGGTCAGTGATGAAAATAAATTATTTTTCTAATACTTGCTTCCACAAACTTTTCACTGTACGTGTAAAAGACATCTCACTGCCTTTAGGCAATTTGCAACACCTAAGGGCATGGCAACTTGTCTCGCTCCCCAAAAAAGTAGGGGGACACTTAAGCCCAGCATTCATTGTTACGACGCGACAGTGCTTACGACTCCCTGAAGCGGTTTCACTTCACACACATGGTCACTGTTCTTCATTCCTGTTCACACATTTATCACAATTGTCTCAACACATGTTCCCCATTCTTATTTGAACTCTTCCACACAGCAGTTCACCTACAAAATGTTACTGTAATTACTTTCTCACTAATTGGCACATATCTATTTCACTGCTGTAATTACATTACTAAGCTTCAGATTAAGCGTGCAGCACCCACACATCACTTCCCCACCCCCTTTGTACCTCAGCAAAGTCAATGTGCCTGCACAGCCTAGTTGGTAGCGTGCCTGGCTTTTTTTTTTGTACGTAAAATCTATAACTATAAAGTGCCGCGCCGCGGTGGCTCAGTGGTTACGGCGCTTGGCTGCTGGCCCGAAAGACGCGGGTTCGATCCCGGCCGCGGCGGCTGAATTTCGGTGCAGGCGAAATTCTAGTGGCCCGTGTGCTGTGCGATGTCAGTGCACGTTAAGAGCCCCACGTGGTCGAAATTTCCGGAGCCCTCCACTACGGCGTCTCTCATAGCCTGAGTCGCTTTGGAACGTAAAACACCAATAAAACAAAACTATAACTATAAAGTGAAGTAGTTTTCAGACATGTTCTGACGTTTGATTAAGATTACAAATCTTCTTTTCAGTGGCTTTCACTGTAGACATACACGCGTGAAGCACGGTTTTGGACACAATCCCGGCTGTATAACACTGGGTTTTCTGCTGAATGGCAGCCTTAATGTTGTCGTGTTATAAACTTCTCTCCTTGACAGTAGTGTGTGCACGCTTTCCATACCTTTCTTTTCTGGCTGCACATGTCACCCAATAACTTCTTAGCACTAATTACGATGCCATCACATGCCATGCAGCACTAATGACATTACTTCGCAGTAATCAGAAAAAAATTATACTTGTAGTGTGAAAAATGAATAGCAGCCTATTTCACCAGTCTTGGTTTGGTTTCATACTTCTGCTTGAAATTGAAAAGAAAGTAGCCAACAAAGCTGGGGGCTTAAATTTTATGCACAGACACTTGCAATTATTTCAATTTCATGAACATTTTGCTACCTGTTGTATTATTATATTGGTGATGAATAGTTTCTGTTCATTTAACGCTCTCCTCGTGAAAACTCCGAGTCAAACTTGCTTACCATTTTTCAACCTGCCTTAATCATGTTCTAAAAACCAATTTACCCTCCATATACACATACCACTGGGAATTTTAATTGTTATATTTTTTTATGCAGTAAAGGATTGTAATACATACATAGAGGGGAGAAATCTCCAACCTGTCACTTATGCTCGAGCACCATAGCAGATTTTAAACGCACATATAAAATTTTCCCAAACAAACCGAAACCTCCTTTCCAAGGGACGGATTTACAGGAGCAATGGGTGGCTGCTCCGCGCAGCTCATAGGGAGAGCTACATCTTCGCATCTTATCCTGGGCCTTGAAGGTCGCCGCATCCAAACAGTGCCCGGTCATCTAGAGCGACCTGAGGGCCCGTTGTCATCCTGTTCAACACCTTTCCACCCGCCCTCACCTGAACCACTGAAGTGGGACTAATAAAGTTATTACCAACCAAGGGCTGTAATAGCCTCGTTGCCAACGCAGTTCACCATGATAATTTTGAACTCCTTCTTTAAAGAAATTATCTCTGAGCAGTACACAAGCTTTGTTCAAAGTACAGGTAGGCCCACTGTTATTTGAATGTGGCAGTCTACTGTTGCAGAGCAACTTCGATTGGTCCTCAGTGTTCTTTCAGACATCTGCCCACATTTCAACGCCTACACATGGTATGGTGCCGTTCACTGAACTGTACATGTCATGTTTTGAATGTACATGAGGGTTGTGTATTGTAATGCACAGTGAAGGAAACTACTTTAAAAGTGAACGCATTTCAATAAGCATTACTCTCCTGTAGTGCACAATAGTGGCATCACAGGGTATTCATTGCATCAGTGTAAATGTTGCCTAACGGCATTGTGATCCGCCGCTTAAAAAGAACCGAGAATGGCCCTGATAAGTTTGTGGTCAGCAGTGTGCACAGAGGGAAGGTCATGCACTAGGACATCAGGCTAGAAGGATTACTGAGGCCTCTCTTGTGAAAACCAATCCACAGCATCCAGTGTTATCATGCTGCATTAATGAACCTTTTGCCAGAATACCACTGCCTGTGTGTGATGCTGCTTCCCTCAAATATTGTGCTGAGGGCCATGTTAGCCTTGCATTTCTTGCCACCTTTGTGTGTTATCTTGCTGCTGTGCACGCTTGTGCGTTTCTTGTGTTGCTGTTGAAGAAAATAGGAGATGGTCCCCAAGTTGCGGAGCGCGGAAGGCAGAAAATAGGGAGCATGCGGGCTTCCAGACAACGACGAGGTTCGCGCATCGGAGCCCGCCTCAAGGTCATGAGCACGGCCGGGCCGAACCTGCAGGTTGCCTCTCTTTTCAGTGCGCCCCCCCGCTTTCCTTCTCCTTCTTTTCCCTCTGTGTGTGTTTTGTTTTTCTTCCTTCCTGTCCTTCTGTCACTATTGCAAATCAACCGCTAGTCTCAAAGTGGAACCCGTCGAGTGTGCATCGTTCTTTGGAGGCTCCCGCGTGCGCGGGCCCCGCCGCCCGAACGAGCCTACGCGCAGTATAAGAACACTAGTGCTGCTCAGTCGTTTTATATTTGTGGCGCTAACTGTATTGTGAGAAAGTGACTTAAGTTTCAAATAAATAAAATTAATAATAATCAACATTTGGTGCCGAAACCCGGGAACTTAGTCAACTGTCATCAAAGACGCCATGGGACGACTCCAAACGAAGCAAGTCGCACTGCGTCAAGCCATCGAAAAGATCATCGCAGCAGCCGCCGCCCTCCTACAAGATCCTGTAGCACGAAGCGGTGAGCTTGAAGAATAATTTGACTTCCTTATCGAGCAAGCAGAAGAGCTCACTACATTGAGAAGAAAATTGACCTACAGGATCTCGACGCAGAATTAGCCGCCGTATCTGCTTATAGGGACAAGATTAGCATCACGAAAGCACGAATAAAAAGAGCCCTACGAAACCAAACTTCTTGCGAAGACCGGTCAAGAACTCCATCCGTAACGGGGGACCCTTCCGAGCCTAGTTCTCAGCCTTCAGTTCACGACAGCGTTACCACGAGCCAGCTTCCATCGGCAACAATCAAACTTCTGAAGTTGGAAATCGCCGAGTAAAATGGAGACCTGAGATCATGGCAGAAATTTTGGAATCAATTTGACTCAACAATCCACAAAAATGGCTCTCTTTCATCAGTCGATAAATTTCAGTACCTGACTAGTTATCTAACAGGGAAGGCGGCAGCGGCTATCGAAGGTTTATTGCGAAGCAATGAAAATTACGGAATTGCCATCAGGACCCTCAAAGAAAGATTTGGGAGTGAAGAGGGTTGGTTGGTTTATGGGGTTTAACGTCCCAAAGCGACCCAGGCTATGAGAGACGCCGTAGTGAAGGGCTCCGGAAATTTCGACCACCTGGGGTTCTTTAACGTGCACTGACATCGCACAGTACACGGGCCTCTAGAATTTCTCCTCCAAAGAAATTCTAGCCGCCGCGGCCGGGATCGAACCCGCGTCTTTTGGGTCAGCAGCCGAGTTCCATAACCACTGAGCCACCGCGGCGGCGGAGTGAAGAGGTCATCATCGAAGAACACATGTCTCGCTTGCTCGGTGTTCGCCCGGTAAACAACCTCCATGACACGGAAAGGCTCAGGACCCTCTATGATGAGGTACAGTCGGGAGTCCGAAGCCTCGAAACACTGGGCGTGACATCGAGCACGTACGGCGTGTTGTTGACTGTCCTTCGGAAGAGCATCCAAGATCAACCTAGCCTCGAATACTACCGAAGGAAGGCTGCCACTTCAACCGTTCTCCAAGACGAGCTCCAAGATTTCCTCGAATTCTTGAGAACGAAAGTGGAGAGCAGAGAACGAGCACAATGCAGCAGCCGACAGTCATTTAACAGGGATGTTAAACGGAGGGAGCCAAGCATTAAGGCGAAGCCACCATCTGCAGCCGTCTTCGCTGCAGAGGGCATCTAGTCACAGTGCTCATTTTGTGGGGCAGAAGATCATGTTACGGCAGCCTGCGTGGCGTCCGTTGCGGCAGAAACCAAGAAAGAGATCCTGGCCAAAGAAAGACGATGCTCTCAATTCACGAAAGGAATCATCGAGCAGCCGATTGCCGAAAAGTAAAGTGGCTCAAGTGCGCGAAATGTTCCGCCCGGCACGCTACTGGCGTCTGCGATCTCAGCAAGTCTACACCACCCCTTTCAACAAACGGTTCTGCACCTCTCGATGTTGTCGTGCAGTCATCGTTACACAGGTGGCAGAGAGTGTCTGCACAGCCCTCCTGCTCCTACAGATAGCACAAGCATGGGCGGAATCGAAACAGAAGCGCGCCTTGGTGAGGATTCTGTTCGACGGTGGCAGCCAGAGAACATTCGTAAAGCGAGAAGTATCCCGGCGTCTAAAGCTTCAAGTGGTAGAAGAACGTCTCGCCATTCACACCTTTGGGACCACTACGCCAAACGTCACAACATGGAACAGAGTGGAGTTGTGTCTACGAAGCCGGCATGACGACCACGTAATAAGAATCGAGGCCCTCGAGGTTCCAGAGATTTCCGGGGACTTCCTGCTACCACCCGACGCCTCCGCTATCAGCCTGGCTGCAGACCAAGGGGTTCAGCTTGCTGACTTGGTGCCGGACGACCATCGACATAACACCGGAGTCTCTCTCCTGATTGGCGCTGACCATTACTCGGACGTCGCCAATGGAAGTGTCAAGCGGGTCAACGACAAGCTTGTCGCCGTGGAGACCATCTTTGGGTGGACGCTGCAAGGTAGAGTGGCAAGAAACACAGCGACGACCTGTTTGACAACCACCGGAGTCACGCGCATGTTTGTGACCACTGAGCAAGAAAACGACGACTGCTCCAGGCAGCTGAAGTCATTTTGGGAATTGGAACATCTTTAAATCGTTGAGACAGAAACCACAGAGAAGGGAGACGAAGTTCTTGGAAGCTTCCAAGAAAGCGTCACCTCCAGAAATGGCCTTTATCAGGTCTCTGCCCTGAAAATAAAATGCCTCAGCCTTGGCCGACAACAAGGCCATGGCTGCGCAGAGACTTCGGTCGTTGACGCTGATAAGAAAGGACGGCGACATGCAAGCCTACGACCGAGCGCTGAGAGAATACCTGGTTGCTGGGCACGCTGAGGAGGTCGACGAAAATGGTGAGTCCACAAAGGGACCTATTTGTTACCTCCCGCATCGAGGCGTTCTCAGACCGACAAGCGAAACAACTAAGCTGAGGGTGGTCTTCGATGCCTCCTCGAGTGCACAAGGCGCGGTTCGCTAAATGATGTTCTCTCTGCGGAACCCAATTTGAACCCAAACCTCTCGGACATCCTAATCAGGTTTCGAACCCACAGAATAGCTGTCATGGCCGATATATGAAAGGCTTTCCTCCAAGTGCAGCAGGTCGAAAGTGACCGTGACGCCTTGCGCTTTCTCTGGTACGAGTGACCTTCCAAGCAGTCAGAAGCTCTTCCTCCTATCAAGGAGTATCGAATGACACGAGTGCCCTTCGGGGCAACATCAAGTCCCTTTTTGCTCGCGGCCACTCTGACGTATCACATTGAGTCAGTGCAATATATCTATCCGAGCACCGCGAATATCCTCAAGAACAACCTATATGTGGACGATTTGGTGACAGGCGCTGACACAGTTGAGGAGGCGGAATCCATCTGCCAAGAATTGCAGCACGTTCTGCACAAGGCAGGCATGCATCTACGCAAGTGGCGATCGAATTCGTTTGAACTTTCGACAATGTTATCCGAAAATGAGAATGCACGAGGCAGCTTGCCGGAGCTCACAATGACCAAGATCCTGGGTGTCGAATGGAGGCCTCACCCAGACGATTTCGTGTTTGAGATGAACACCCTGATATAATTTTTGAGATCGCGGCAAGACACAAAGAGGTTTTTGCTGCAAGCGTCTGCGCGTTTTCTCGACCCCTTCGGTTTCCTCGCACCAATTTCTACTACAACGAAGATCTTCTTTCAGACCCTTTGGGAGCGAGGTACATGTTGGGATGAGAAACTGCCTCCAGATGTACTTGACCAATGGTAAATTTGGTGCCAACAGCTCCCTGAGCTTCGCCACATTTCCGTACCTCGTAAAGTCACCTTGAAAGAAGAGCGTGCCCAGACGGAGCTTCACATTTTCTGTGATGCCAGCCCGAAAGCTCACGGTGCCGTCGCTTACACGAAGACAACAAATGAAGACGAGAACTTCACTGTATCTCTTCTGATGGCTAAAACAAGGGTGGCGCCATTAAAGCGTTTGATATTACCGCGGTTGGAGCTGATGGGGGCCCTACTTAGGAGCTCGGTTGGCCAAAACTCTTCTTCAGCAGCTGGATGTGATAGCTATTAGAGTGCACTGCTGGAGTGACTCGACCGTTGCCCTGAGCTGGATAAAAAGCCCTGCTTTGAAGCGGAAACCTTTCGTTCCAAACAGAGTGCAGTAGATTCAGTCTCTGACTGATTCTGCAGTTTGGAAGCATTGCCCTGGAAAGATTAACCCCGCAGATCTTTTAACAAGGGGTATTATGCCTTCCAATTTGGTTGAGATTGAAGCGTGGTGGAATGGGCCTGATTGGCTGAAGGCGACCACCGAGCACCCTACGGTTATCCCGAACATTGATTGGAACTTTTGCGCCAATGAGGAAAGGGTCGTGCAGGTGCTCAATGCCGTGACCTGCAGTGCACCGGAGCCACTGTTGGATATTGAGAACAACAGCTCCTTATCCGGAATACTTCGCGTAACAGCATGGGTTCAGCGCTTCCTGCATAACTCTCGGAACCATTCCCAGAAAAGAGAGGGAGACAGCAACAGAGCTGGCACAGGCCGAGAAGTATTGGCTTCGAACGTCACAAACCACAAGCTTCTCGGAAGAAATAAGCGCCCTAAAGTCGTCAGCTACACTGGACAAGAAATCGCAAATCCTAACTCTCTACCCTTTCCTCGACGCTGGTGGCATACTGAGAGTTGGCGGCATACTCCAGCATAGCGCCGAAAAGGAGGACACAAAACATCCCGCTATTCTATCTTCAGCCCACCGGTTCGCACAGTTGCTCGTAACTAGAGAGCACAAGCGGTTGCTACATGCGGGAGTTCGAGACATGCTATGCCATCTTCATTAGCGCTACTGGCTAATTAGAGCGAGCCAAGCTGTAAAATCCATAATCCGCCGCAGCCTCCAGTGTCAGAAGCAAACTTGCCGCCCAGCTGTAGAGCCCATGGCCCATCTTTCATCAGAGCGCGTCACAAAGGCTGACCCATTTCAGATCACAGGGGTCGATTATGCGGGCCCACTATTATACAATGACAAAGGTACGGCACGCAAATGTTACGTAGCTCTTTTTACATGTGAAGTAATCAGAGCAATCCATCTCGAACTTGTCGGTGACCTGACATCCAGCTCATTCTTATGGCACTCAGAAGATTTGTCTTTCGCCGAGGAATGATCAAAGTCATGTATTCGGATAACGCTCTAACCTTTAAAAGAGCATCTAAGGACCTCACAAAAATGTTTCAAGTGGCGCGGGGAGCAGAAGTCCAGGCATACATCGGAGAAACTGGAATATCGTGGAAATTCATTGTAGAGAGAGCGGTGTGGTGAGGCAGCTTTCGGGAAAGGATGGTGCGCATCGTGGAAACCTGCCTTCGCAAAACAGTTGGAAGAACCTCCCTCGATTTTGACAGCCTCTGCACAGTTCGAACAGAAGTCGGGGGTTGTAAATTCCCCTCCCCTGGCATACGTCCACTCGGATGCGGAGGAGACAGCGCACCTAACACCGGCTCGTTTCCTTGTCAGACGTCGGCTCACAGCTTTGCCATCCGCAGCGGCGGCCACTTCTGCGAGGTGAACACGTGAAATACTGCGACGGAAATGGAAGTACAGCGTCGCGCTGGTTGATTTATTCCGGAAACGATTAAGGCGCGAGTACTTTCTAGAACTGAGGTCCGCGCACTTAACAAGAGCCACCCAGCAGCGAAGCGTCAAGAAAGACGACATTGTGCTGCTCGGCGACGAGCGGACACCCTGCCAAATGTGGCCGGTGGCGCGACTCAGGGAGATCTTCCCAGGGAGAGACGGCAATGTACGCGCATGCAAAATTGCCCTCCCAAACAAAAGGGAGCCTCGGCGACCAGTGCAGGCTCTTTTCCCTCTCGAACTAACTCTAAGGCGAAGATGTCCCACAGACAGCACAAATGAGCTGAAGCCACGGTGCATTCTTACACCGTGGCTGAAGCTCATTGCGGGGGAGGATGAAGAAAATATGAGACGGTCCCCGAGTTCCGCAGCGCGGTAGGTAGAAAATAGGGGAGCATGCCGGCTTCCAGACAACGACTAGGTTCGCGCATCGGAGCCCGCCTCAAGGTCATCAGTGCCTGGTCACCTAGAGTGGCCTGAGGGCCGTCGCCGACCTGTTCAACACCCCTTCACCCACCCTCACCTGATACAATGAAGTGGGACTAATAAAGTTATTACCAACCAAGGGCTGTAATAGCCTTCTTGCCAACGCAGTTCACCATGGTTATTTTGAACTGCTTCTTTGAACAAATAATCTCTAAACTGTACACAAGCTTTGTGCTCAGTACAGGTAGGCCCACTGTTATTTGAATGTCGTAGTCTACTGCTGCAGAGCAACTTCGATTGGTCCTCAGTGTTCTTTCAGACATCTGCCCACATTTCAACGCCTACACATGGTATGGTGCCGTTCACTGAACTGTACATGTCATGTTTTGAATGTACATGAAGGTTGTGTATTTTAATGCACAGTAAAGGAAACTACTTTAAAAGTCAACGCATTTCAGTGAGCCTTACTCTCCTGTAGTGCACAATAGTGACATCACAAGGTTTTTATTGCATCAGTGGATGGTGCAAATGTTGCCTAACGGCATTGTGATCCACCGCTCAAAGAGAACCGAGAATGGCCTTGATAAGTATGTGGTCAGCAGTGTGCACAGAGGGAAGGTCATGCGCTTGCACATCAGGCTAGAAACATTACTGAGGCCTCTCTTGTCAAAACCAATCCACATCATCCAGTGTTATCATGCTGCATTAATGAACCTTCTGCCAGAATACCACTGCCTGTGTGTGATGCTGCTTTCCTGAAATATTGTGCTGAGGGCCATGTTATCCTTGCATTTCTTGCCACCTTTGTGTGTTATCTTGCTGCTGTGCACGCTTGTGCTTTTCTTGTTGTGTTGCTGTTGAAGAAAATAGGAGATGGTCCCCAAGTTGCGGAGCGCGGAAGGTAGAAAATAGGCGAGCATGCCGGCTTCCAGACAACGACCAGGTTCGCGCATCGGAGCCCGCCTCAAGGTCATGAGCCCGGCCGGGCCGAAGCTGCAGGTGGCCTCTCTTTTCAGTGCGCCCCCCCCCCCTCCCCCGCTTTCCTTCTCATTCTTTTCCCTCTGTGTGTGTTTTGTTTGTCTTCCTTCCAGTGCTCTGCCACTATTGCAAATAAACCTCTAGTCTCAAAGCGGAACCCGTCGAGTGTGCATCGTTCTGTGTAGGCTCCTGCGTGCGCGGCCTCCGCCGCCCGAACGAATCTATGCGCAATACAGAACACTAGTGCGGCTCAGTAGTTTTAAATTTGTGGCGCTAACTATTCTGAGACAGTGACCTAAGTTTGAAGGAAACAGAATTAATATTAATCAACAGCTGTTCTTCTTTCTTAACTTTACCGTTGTTTTTATTCTCCTTCAGCTCATTGACCTTACCCTGGACATTTTCAGGCTTAATATGACATGTGCACTAGATAATACGCGTGTATGCAGCTGTTTGTAATGAGGTGTGACGTTCCGTGAGTGAAATACCAGGGCCCATACCTGAGAACATTCTTCTGGAGGGTGAGCGAGTGTGACGTTCCGTGCGTGAAATACCAGGGCCCATACCTTCGGCGGAATTTTCTTTGTGCTCAACCGTCCTACTCCCTTGTCTCCCCTTAAACGGTCCGCGTTCGGCGGCGCCGCCTAGACGGAGCCCCCAGCGGCGCCAAGCCACTGAAGGGGTACAATGGTACAAAGGCGCCGGCCGGAGGGAAAGCCAGCCCAATTAGGCATGCCTGGCCGTACAAGGACAAGAGAAGAAAGCTGCCGGCGGGAGACAAACTACATTCCAACGACGGATGTCGGGGATGCCGCAGGGCGCCGCCGTGGAAAGGAGGAAGAAAGAAACATTCCAGTCGGGAAGACAGGAGATCGGGCGTGGCCGGCGGGGCAGATATAGCTGGCGAGTGCGGACGAAAGGCACGCAGAGGACGAGATCGTTCACGGAAAAGGGTCCTTCAGCGCCGAAGCCGGACCGCGCGCAGCTTCTGCCAGCCACCGACGGATCGCAACTCCGGAGACCATCCATCGCCCCCATGACGGCGTCGCCACGTAAGCTCGGACACCCCAGCCTCTGATGTACCATGTATAATTATTGATTACATCATTTTTGTTTAAACTGAGCCATACGGTGTCTTCTTGCCTCTCCGTCCCGTGTGGACCTGCGCATTATGTGGGGTCGTCACACTGGTGTCAGAAGTGGGGTCTCAAAAGCAAATGTCCTCTGAATGCTGCGACATTCATGACTTCAAAATTGTAATCAAAGGGGAATCACGGGACTGATTGTGGGACTTCGACCCCCATTTGAGAGGCTTGAGGCACCGGAGGGCTGGAGCGGAAAAAAATGTCTGTAACTGACGGAGCTCCCACTCCACAGCCGTCGCTCGGAGCAAGCATGCTGGCATTAGGAAGCGTCATTCCGACGTTTACGGGGGATAAGACAGGGCTTCCAATCTGCGATTTCTTTTCCATGCTAGAAGAGATTGGGAAAATGGGAGGATGGTCCGATGCTCAAATGCTGGGAATGGCGAGGTGTAAGATGGCAGGAGCTGCTCATGATTTTGCTTGGCGAGACGAAAAAGTAAAATCCACAAAATCATTTGCGGAATTTAAGAAGCTCGCGTTCGAGCATTTCGACACTGAACCACGTCATGTGCGGGTACAAAGGTTCCGTGACGCCGGACAGATGGTAGGGGAGGACGTGCGAACATTTGCGTCGCGGCTTCAGCGCCTAGCGCGCGATACGCTGAGTAGGGAGGAGGAAGGAGACCAGCTAAATAAGAAATACGCGGAGGAACTACTTAAAGAGGAAATGACCGCTTTGTTTGTGGCTGGTCTGCAAGACCCCGTGCGCCGGTTCGTGCTCTCGCGCAAGCCGAGCAATTTCGACCAAGCCGTGGCGGCCGCATTGGATGAGGAACGAAATGAGGCGCTAACGGCGGCCGCAGCGAGAGTTCGCGTCATAGAGAGAGCGGTGCCCAACCCTGAGGTTGCTCTCTTGACAGAGCGGTTAGATCGCTTAGAGCAGCTGCTATCTCAGCAGGTGGAACGCCAGGTTGAAGCGGGCGCTCAACGGCGCCCATTCGCTGGAAACCGGAGACCGCCACAAAGCTACAGGCGCGGTATGCGAGATTTCGAAGAAATCGCGTGCTTCGCGTGCCAGGGTCGCGGACACATCGCAAGATTCTGCCCAAACGTGCGCCGTGGGGAGCCACAAAGAGAAGCAGGCGAGACACGCCCTAAGCAAGCCTATAGCGAGGCTCCAGATACAGGGACAAAAAACTAGGTTGTCCTCCCCATCCTGGTGAGTGTGGGGAGGGAGCAGTAGGTAATGAGGTGGTGGTGGTTTGTGTGGCCGACGAGGCATGTCCTGTTGTGCGTTGCAAGTTAAATGGTTGTTGCATGGAATTGTTGATAGACACGGGGTCAAAGGTGACCTTGCTTAAGGAAAGCAGCTTTAACACGCTTCGAAGGAAAGGGGACCGCGAGGTATTGGAAGCGTCTGGTGGTATGGCAACCAAATTTGTAGGCATAACGGGGGATCCTCTTGGCATAAGTGGGCTCTACCGGTTGCACTTCACTCTTGGCGGAATTGCATTGGAGCACCCCTGCTACGTATGCCCGGACTCGGTGTCTCTGCCAAACGGAGTGTCAGGTATATTAGGGCAGGATTTTTTGAGAAAAGGGAAGGTAGTAGTCTCATTCTCTGAAGAAGAAGTTAATGCGGGGGGCTCAAAAGTTCCGTTTTTGAACAGGAGCAGGGCTGAGGTTCGCAGTACCGATATTGACACCCGTCAAACAGTGGGATCATTGGAGAAGGTATATTCGCGGGTTGCCGTGAAGCTGGTCGATGAGGCTGTCGTCCTTCCGTGGTCGGAGCACATTTTGTACGCTTATGTGCCTGCAGATGTAGAGAGCGGCGCCGTGGGAGTGCTTGAACCGGTCGACTCTCTTAGTAATGGACTGAAGGCAGCCGCGTGCCTCGTGACTGTTAATGACGCCCACAGAGTGCCCCTACGGGTGGTTAACTGTAGCCAGCAGCCACTGAGCCTTCCCAGGAACAAAACATTGGCTTTCTTCACCTCTGCGATAGAGACACATGAGCCCACCGATACGGTACTCGCAACTGTAGAGCATGCTAGTCCTTCGGCTCCTCCAAATGCGTTGTTCGATCTTTCCCACGTAAAATCCAGGGAGAGAGAGGCTCTGGCTGGTTTGCTGAACGACTACTCAGAGGTATTCGCCGCGTCCAACCTGGATTTGGGCTGCTGTGGCGTTATAAAGCACAGGATAGAAACCGGCACTTCATCGCCCGTTTACCAACGTGCGTACAGGATTCCTTACTCCCAACGTGAGGAGATGGAGCGGCAGGTGCAGGACCTTATTGATCGCGGCATTGTCGAACACTCAAAGTCACCATGGGGAGCACCGGCACTATTGGTGGAAAAGCCAGATGGCTCGTATCGATTGGTGGTGGACTACCGCAAACTAAATGCCGTAACTCGCATCGATCCATACCCCATTCCCAATATACACGAGACGCTTTCTCAGCTGGGCTCTGCCAGGTACTTCACGGTAGTGGACATGGCGGCGGGATTCTGGCAGATAGCAATGGATCCGGCAGATGCTGAGAAAACGGCATTCAACACGCCCTCAGGGCACTATGAATGGAAAAGAATGCCGATGGGTCTGGTCAACAGCCCTGCTGTCTGGCAGAGAACCGCTGATGTTATCCTGGCGGGTCTTCTGGGGAAGCTGTGCTTCGTGTATATGGATGACATAATCATATACAGTGACAGTTTTGAGAACCACTTCCGCGATATTGAGCAGGTTTTGGTGCGACTAAGAGGAGCTGGTCTCAAGCTGAAGCCTTCTAAGTGCCAATTCCTCAAAAACGAGGTGAAATACCTCGGGCACATTGTTTCAGCTGACGGCGTGCGACCGGACCCTGAGAAACTAAGGTGTGTCTCGGATTTTCCATCCCCGGCTAGTGTCCGCCAGGTCCGGCAGTTTCTCGGCCTGATCGGTTACTACCGAAGGCACATAGAGGAGTTCGCCAAGCTCGCTAAGCCGCTCACTGCCTTAACAGCCAAAAATGTCGCCTTTCGCTGGTGCAAAAACAAGGAGGATGCTTTTGGGGCCCTGAAGAGGAAGCTAATGAGTGCACCGCTGTTGCGCCACCCGGATTTTAATTTGCCCTTCGTTTTGGCCACAGATGCGTCAAAGATCGCAGTTGGTGCTGTGTTATCTCAGGTTATCGAGGGCAAAGAACATCCCGTGGCTTTTGCTAGCCGACAGCTGAGCCCCACAGAGCAGAAGTACGAAGCTACAGAAAGGGAGTGCCTCGCCGTTGTCTGGGCAGTAAAGCACTTCAGATGCTACCTTTACGGCCGCCAATTCAAGCTAGTCACAGACTGCCATCCTCTGAAATGGGTGATGAGTGTCAGGGACCCTAGCTCGCGACTCGCTAGATGGAATCTACAGCTGCAGGAATACTGCTTTGAGGTGGAGCACAAATCAGGAAAGACACATCTGAATGCTGATGCGCTCAGCCGTACAGCTGCCGTGTCAGCTATAGATGAGTTTGTCCCCGTAGTCGAACCCGCCGAATTACGCACAGAGCAGTGCAAAGATCCTGACCTGAAGCGAATAATCGAAAGCTTAGAGGGCGCACCATCTCACCCCGAACAGCTAGGTTATTTCATTGGCAAAGACGGCACCCTGTGTCGGCGCACGAGGCCAACCAGGAAAGGGAGACCAGAGAAAACCGCTTGGGAGAGAGTCGTCATACCTCGGTCGTGGACAGAAAGGGTTCTTCGCGCGTTCCACGATGCGCCGTGCGCCGGTCATTTTGGCGTAGCGAAGACACGCAGGCGCGTCGAGCGTTTGTACTTTTGGAGTGGCATGCGACAGGATGTTAGAGACTACTGTGCGAAGTGTCATTCCTGTCTGGAAAGAAAAACACCCAAGGGACGCAGGCCAGCACCAATTCAGCCGTTCCCTGAGGTTTCGGCTCCCTTCGAGCGGACAGGTATGGATATAATGGGCCCATTGCCCACGACCACTTCTGGAAACAGGTACATTTTAGTATTTGTCGATCACCTTTCAAAATACGCGGAAGCGGTAGCACTCCCAGATCAGAAAGCAGACACGGTTGCAAGAGCATTTGTCGAACAGATCGTGCTCCGACATGGATCTCCGAGGCAACTCTTGATAGATCGGGGAACGAACTTCGTGTCGCAGCTAATGAGGAGAGTTTGCGAGCTGCTTAAGATCACTAAGAAGCAGACAACACCGTACCATCCGGCTTGCAACGGCGCGGTGGAGCGACTGAACCAAACCGTGGCCGGGTTCCTGTCGCATTTTGTTTCGCGCGACCAGCGGGACTGGGACTTGTGGCTCCCGTATGCAATGTTTGCCTACAATTCCGCAGCACACGAGAGCACGGGCGAATCGCCATTCTTTCTTCTCTACGGCCGAGACCCGGACCAGCCTAGTGAAGTGCCAGAGGGCCCCCGTCGTGTCCCATACGCTTCACTGGACGACTATAAGGTTGAGCTAGAATCGCGCTTGCAAGTGGCGAGGGACATCGCAAAGGAGGCCTTAAAGAAAGCGGCGAAGCGCAGGAAGGAGGTGCACGATCGCGGTGCTAGAGACGCGCCGTTTGATGTGGGGGACAGCGTGTACATCGAAAACTGCCAAAGACAGATTGGGTTGGCTCGTAAGTTCCAGACGAGGTGGAGAGGACCGTGCGAGGTTGTCGAGAAGCTTTCTCCGGTAAACTTCAGGGTCCGAGACGTGAACCGCCGCTTGATAAGGATACACGCAAATCGCCTCAAGTCGGCACCGGTTCAGTATTCACGAACTGAGGAGGGGGAAAGCGCAGATTTTGATGGGGACCGAAGTGAAGCGGAGCGCGCAGATTGTTCGCAAGAAACGCCCTCTCCTGCATTTGTTCGGCAAGCGCCAGAGGTTACGGCAGGAATGCCACCGGATTTACTTCATGCATTGCTGGAGGAAGGAGCGCGCGAGGTTGCCGCGCAGATAACGCCAAGAGAGGCTCCTGCCACGAGCCCTCGCGAGTCTCAAAGCAGACAAGGGGTCACAGAATTACTTGGTACGGCTCATGAACACCGATATCCGCTTCGAAATCGGAAAGCTAAGTCGGACTAATGGCGTAAACAGAGCGGAGTTGGGGACTGGTTAAGACTGTGTAATGCTGCAGCTCATAACATTGCTATGTGCTTATGTGTTAAAATATCGGAGTTGCTAGTTAAACCTTTCTGCCATTAGGTAACACTTTTACAGGATGCAGAACATGCCCGACTTCCTTTCGTTATCTATATATTTTTTTGTCTGTGCCATGATTGTGCTGGAAGTGGGAGCTCCTTTGTAACTGTGGTAAATTTATTTCGTCCAGTTTGGACTAGCAAGGAGAGGCTTGGGTGCTGAGTTTCATGTTTGTCTGTGAAAGAAGATCAGTGCTGCCCCTGGAGACGCCAGTTATGACAGCTGCGGCATATGGTGCAGTGCAGTGGTGTTGTGTGCAGCGAAAAGTGTTTTGTCGGACGGAATGTGCGAGGCGATTCAGAAAAAGAAGGGGAGCTGCCTGGACTCAAATGTTCGGAGAACATTCTTCTGGAGGGTGAGCGAGTGTGACGTTCCGTGCGTGAAATACCAGGGCCCATACCTGAGAACATTCTTCTGGAGGGTGAGCGAGTGTGACGTTCCGTGCGTGAAATACCAGGGCGGAATTTTCTTTGTGCTCAACCGTCCTACTCCCTTGTCTCCCCTTAAACGGTCCGCGTTCGGCGGCGCCGCCTAGACGGAGCCCCCAGCGGCGCCAAGCCACTGAAGGGGTACAATGGTACAAAGGCGCCGGCCGGAGGGAAAGCCAGCCCAATTAGGCATGCCTGGCCGTACAAGGACAAGAGAAGAAAGCTGCCGGCGGGAGACAAACTACATTCCAACGACGGATGTCGGGGATGCCGCAGGGCGCCGCCGTGGAAAGGAGGAAGAAAGAAACATTCCAGTCGGGAAGACAGGAGATCGGGCGTGGCCGGCGGGGCAGATATAGCTGGCGAGTGCGGACGAAAGGCACGCAGAGGACGAGATCGTTCACGGAAAAGGGTCCTTCAGCGCCGAAGCCGGACGGCGCGCAGCTTCTGCCAGCCACCGACGGATCGCAACTCCGAAGACCATCCATCGCCCCCATGAAGGCGTCGCCACGTAAGCTCGGACACCCCAGCCTCTGATGTACCATGTATAATTATTGATTACATCATTTTTGTTTAAACTGAGCCATACGGTGTCTTCTTGCCTCTCCGTCCCGTGTGGACCTGCGCATTATGTGGGGTCGTCACAGAGGCATCACCCTCCTCGTTTACTATCCACCTCTATATTCCTCCCTTTCTCTAATGTTGAGTAGCATATGTGAAGACATTTTTTTCCAGCTGTCTTCACCTCTCTTCACATCAAACCTTGACCTCTTAAAAGGAATCTTGCTGCCTTGAAACGAGCTGACAGGTGCTGATGTAGATGCATTGGATGTACAGGAAAAGAATTGTAGAGATTGGCATGACAAATTTTGTTTCACCTCTCACGTTTTTATGCGTGCTTGCATCACACGAGTGGTGTAGCTGTCGATATGCCCTTGGTAAGTGCTATGGGCTCATTGTTAGACAGAATTAACGAGATTGAGGGTCTTTTCAAACATTGAAATTAAATTGCATTATTGAGCGCCCTTTTTTATTTCAATGAAATAATATAACTGCCACGCATTCGTGAGGTGCTTGTATATAAAGTCTCCTGGCAGGCACACTTCATAGTTAATGTTCACAAAGCGAAAGACCAGTGCATCAGGGCATGCTAATGAGGTATATGTATGCCCTATTCAGATTAAGTGAAATGCCAACACTGAAATATATGCTTTTGTTGCCAGCAGACTTTTAACTGTGTTTGTTATTTTTTATGTACTGGCGGGAAACAATATCTCCTGCCGCCGCGGTGGCTCACCGGATATGGTGCTCGGCTGCTGAGCCAAAAGACGCGGGTTCGATCCCGGCCGCGGCGGCTAGAATTCCTTTGGAGGAGAAATTCTAGAGGCCCGTGTACTGTGCGATGTCAGTGCACGTTAAAGAACCCCAGGTGGTCGAAATTTCCGGAGCCCTCCACTACGCCGTCTCTCATAGCCTTAGTCGCTTTGGGACGTTAAACCCCATAAACCAAACTAAACAATATCTCCCTGTTTTGCTTTCCCTTATGATGCTTTTGATAAGACATTATACGCGTTCATAGCGTTGCGCTTGACGCGATTCACAGTGCGCGGCCGCTTGCAAACGTAGCCAAGGATAGCGCTAAGTTCGATGCACATCGATTCCTAAGTGTATAACGGATTGCCGTGCTAGGCATGGCTTTTTCGCAGCTAACACTCGCTGTTTAAGGCCCCCCGCGCTACACCGCTGAAGACGACACGGTGAGGTAAAGCTTTCCAACGCCACTGACGCGTTGAGGTTGCGATGGAGAGCCAGCCGTTTCTCCGCCAATTTTTCTCTCCGTGACGCTGATCGCATCTCACAAGTGTGGAACCACCGCATGTGGCGATAATCGGACGCGACACGCTGCGCGATGGCTTCGGGCGATAAGCGGTCGTTTCACGCATTATCATTACCGCTAAACTCTTATTTCCGTGACGAGAGGCCCACGGGGTTTCTCGTCGCATTCAGCACCATCACTCAGCTAATGTGTGTGGCGCGTACGCCGAGACCGCCGCCGCAACGCATTTCACCGGCCATCTCTACGGCGCTACTGTGCGACGTGTACGCACCTACGCACCACAGCTCGGCGGTGTTTTGAAGTGAAAAGCTTCACTAGGCTAGTCAACTCCGCGTCTCGCGCGTGCTCCGTCGTTAGAAAAAGCCACAGCTGCGCATGCGCAAAACTGAGGGACGTCACGCGGAGCGCAGGTGGCCGCTGCTGCCGCAGCCGTCGTCGCCGCCGCCGCGCGCTGATTCCGTCGTCTCAGCGTTGCCGCTTCTCCTCCTCTTCGCCGCTGACGTCCCAAGAGGAGAAGGTTCTTTCGCAAGGCGTTGCGAGATTGCGTGAGCGGCGGCGGGGGCCATGGAAGAGGCGGCCATCTTCGCCACCGTTTGACCTTTCGCCGCAGCCGTGCACAGTGCACATTTGAAAGGAGGGGTGGATGAGGTGCGCTTGCCCATAGAACAGGCGCAGACACTCGCCATGGAAGGAGAAGAAGCAACAGTCGGACGGCGTAGAAACACCGATCCAGAAATGGTAGCTTGGGAGTTGGCTGAAAAGCAGTGAGAACTTTTCGCTTATCCAGGCTTAACCTTAGTTAAGCTACAGCCAATTTTGGGGGGACTTGGCGACACTGACCGCATTTGTTTTTCCCACTGATCTCCACTAGGTGGCTGGATGCCGCATATCCGCTTTCCGACACTAGCGCGATTGAAGCCGCCGGAAGTTGGACGTCTTGTCCCGGAAGTCGGGTGTCGGCTGTGTATTTCAATGCAAAAAGTCGCGTCTTTTGCCATTTCGTTTCCAGTTTCTTTTGCGTTGTTCTCGTGTAATGTCTGCTGTTATATGAAAGGAACAACAAGCAAGCTGAACGCGAGAAATGTGAGCATTGTGCGCAGAACCCTGTAATTTCAGAGAAACCGAAGAAAACAGGCATGCAGGTCTCGCCCGGCCGCGGCAAAAAGTATGTACATTAAACACTATGTTTTTTTTTGTCTGGTTCTTGTCTTGCGAGCGTAAAGAAGAAGTGCTGGAAAGACGATGAGGCTAGGTCATTTTAAAACGGAATTTTCGCGTAGCAAAGAAAAGGCGAACGATGGCGCGGAAACCCTTAACTCCATCGGCGCGCGTCCTGCGCGCTGTGGGGCCCACGCGCCGGCCGGAGGAAGTCTGCGCATGCGCGACGCGTCGGCCGCCGCCGAGCGCGTCCACGACGCTTGCATCCGACAGTGCCAGATATTTGGCGCGAGCGCTACTCGCGGCAGCGCGCGTGCTTTTGCCGGCGCGCCAGCGTCAGCCAATCAGTGCACGTTTTGCTTCTGCGTCTTCCGGAGCGGGTCCTCCAAGCATGCTCTGAGGAATGTCGGACCTCCACCTCAGTGGAAGCTTTTCGTCGGTCACTGGCAGCCAAATGAATCAACTAAACAACGAGCTGCTCATCGCCGCCCTGGAACCACGGCGGCCGCTATGGCTCGCAGGCCACGCTCTGCACAAAACTAAGCAAGAAGCAGCTACTCTTTGGAGAGAGGTGGCCGCGGAACTTTTGCCAGGTTGCTCGCGCGAAGGTAGGATGCCGAATCTGTTCGTTTGTTTTCATCTCGCGCACCTGAACAAAAAAACTGAAGTGTGGGTTCTCATGTTTTAATCGCAGAGGCCTTAAAAATGCTACAGAAGCCAAGAAAAGCGTAGAACAAGACACCAAGAAAAGCGTAGCCGGAGCTGACGATGTGCACAGCAGCGCAATCGTGTGGCCCTACTACACACAGATGATGTTTTTGAGGGACACGATGGACTGCAGACCGTAAGTTGGCAAAATGTTTCGCTGCTATCAAAGTAAATGGGAATGATATGCCAGCACGTAACCCGTGAAAGCACGTAACCCGTTTGTTTCGCCCGCGATGGCTGAATTAAGTGGCGATAGCTGCGGTGGCGAAAAGATGTGAGTACTGTTTTTTTTTGCATACTGGACAAACTGTGTGTAATCGTAATGTAACAGCTTCACTACGAGCACTGTGCTTGGCCATTATTTGCGTAGCTACAACAGTGTGTGCCGAACTGTGGTGTGTGGAAATCGCTCCTGGAAGCATTATTATTTTCCGCCAGTTGTCCCGCTGGCAAAAGCTCTAGCGCCTTAAACAATGGTCGCTACACTTAAACACTGCCCACCTCTAAGCAAACGTGTCATTGTTTGGACTGCTTGTGCCGCGCGCCATTCGATAGTCGATGCAGACCAAAATGTGGTTTTTCATTTTAAAAAGCGATGCCTGTTTACAAATTATTTGTATAAGTAAGAGCCATTGAAAATTAAGTTAGGCGAGATAATATGAAGCAGTGCAAGCTTGTAAGTTGTCACTAAATGCCAAGGGGATGCAGTGCTACATTGTTTGCAATCCTAGATAATAGTGCACATCCAGCAATCTGAGGTGCTGAACAGTAATATCAATCTTTGTTCATATATCCACTGGGGTGAATGGGTGTTTAATAAATTACATATTATCATCAACAGTTGTTTAGCAATGTGAGCCATGATGAACAGTTTACATAGATGAACAACTCTGGACACAATCATCATCAGCCTGAATACGTCCGTTACAGGGCAAAAGGCATCTCCAAAGTCTCTCCAATTAACCCTGTACTTTGCCAGCGGCTGCCACTGTATCATCGCAAGCTTTTTATTCTCATCCGCCCACCTAACTTTCTGCCGTCCCCTGCTACGTTTGCCTTCTCTTGGAATCCACTCCGTTATCCTTAAAGGGCAACTCCGGCGAATTTTCGATGTGCATCGATCAAAATGAAATTTTGTCTGTATTCTTTATTGTAGCCTGATGTCTCATGTAAAATTTCGAATCTCAAAGCGGCGTAGTTTTTCCGCAAGCGAATTTTGAAGACAAGCGCTCCTCGACGCGAGTGACACCCATTGATCGAGCAACTTCTGCAGGCCACCCTGTACAGGCCACTGGCGTGCCGGCGTGCCAAGCTGCTCGGGTGTGCGCTGGCAGTGCAGGCGAAAACTAAAAATTGGTTTTGAGGAACGTAAATGACGTAGTAACGGACACCCGAACCGCGACGTAAGGAAGGAGTGAAAGAAGAAAGGAAGAAAGAAGTGCCGTAGTGGAGGTCTCCGGAATTATTTCGACCACTAATTGTGTTCGAGTTTCTTGCTGAAAAGAAAGTGCCAAATATTTGGGATCCCCTAATTTTCCTAGATTAATTGTTTCATTGCCATCTGATCATTTCACACCCTCTGAAGCATTCATTTACAGTAACTTAAGAGTACCGCAAGCCTAAAAGCAGACACACTCTTTTTCACAAGTGTCCTTGAATGAAATATCTGGCTTACGCAAATGGGAGAAATTTCTTAACTGCGCACAACGGAGTTCTGCTGTGCTCAGTTTGCATCATGGCCAGTTACCAACAGAAACAATATAAGCTGTTTTCTTTCTACACTACTCACTCTAATCCACTTTCCCTCCAACGGACACAGTTATTTCTTGTTAGATAATGAGTTAGAAAGTACAGTCTCTTCACCTTTGTGAATATTTACTGTCTGGTTAAATGTCATATTCACCATTTCTTACCCACTTACATTGCAGAGTAAACACTTCCGGAGAGGTTTTCACTTGCGATTTTTAAAATCGCAGTGTGCGCCAGAAGGAATTACATCAATACAGTGTGCAGCAAATAATTTGAACACCCAGCTCATGGTATGTATACATATTTTTGTTCACAGGACCTCTGGGAGTTTCACATAAGTGGCCAGCAAAAACTGCGTTGCTGTCCTGGCACAGCCAGCTAGTCTTGAATAGGCCAGCGAGCACGTCACTCTTGCAGCAACAGATGACAGCGAACAATTCGATGATCTGCCATCACTTCTCCAAGGCGCATCACCAGCGAACTTCCACTTGCCAAGCACAGACTCATCGTCACTATCACGCCATTCGCAAGATTCGGCATCGCATGAGTGTGCACGGCTTCTGGAGAGTGTGGCATCACAAGAGCCCGGAGCGTCACGGTAAGAAACAATGGTGTTACAGGAAGCAGCATCACAGGAAACAGCATCAAGACCGGCAGCGCCGACATCTGGGAATGCGGAACGCAAGAGAAAAGCAGCATAAGAAGAAAATGATATTCTTGCGCAAGTCGCAAATATAACTGATGTGCTGCGGTCACCCAATGAATATGATGAGTGTGCTTTGTTTGGCATGACAGTTGCCAAAGGAATTGATACTGTTGGCACATGTGATTCCTGTTTTCTGGCGTATAAATGTGACGCTTCAGGAGAATAAAATTTGTTGGAAGTTAACGCTCGTGGTGTTCGTCTCTCGACTCTTGTGTCATCGTCTTTTGCTGCTCTACAGTGTATTGGAGCAAGGGTGCTATGAACTCCTAACGACTAGAGAAGAACAGCCGATACAGTAGCGCGGCTAGCATGGAGGGCAGCTAGACCTTCACGACTCCCATGGAGAACTTAACATATACTCCGTTTCATGCATCTTGTGCAACGCTGTCAAGGCTACGGAAGTAGTCCGCAAGAAAAAATAATGAAATTGTATCCCTCCGTGCTCGTTTCGTGTCCGAGTTGTCTAAGGCGTCGCTTTGGGACGACTAGGAACTTCGGCGGCGTAGGTTCGAATCCACCTCGATACTTTTTTTTTTTGCAGCATTTCATGTACGTAGGTTGCAATCCACCTCGCGACATTTTTTTTAAATTAGGAATTTGTAGTTGACGCCAATTGATATCATTTTTTGCTCACAATATCTTCAATACCAAGCTGAAACGACGATGAAAAATGGTTTTTCGTTCAGGATTCAGGCCATCTGTAATTTTCGTTTTTGCTGTAACCCACGGCACTGCTCGTTCCTCTGTCTCTCTCGAGGTATCGGGCATGTCATGAACTATTCCGTGCATCTAGCAGAGCAGGGGATCGAGTTTTGAAGACGGTCCGGGACTGACGGCCACTCCGTTGCGGAATAGCGCGATGCTCATCATGTAAGCAGTTTGTTTTTTAGATTCCTTATTCTCAGGGTATACTGATGTCATAATTTTCATGAGACAATTTTTGTGCGAGTTTTCTTTCTGGCGAAAAAAGCAATATCCGTTGCGGAATAGCGCGATGCGTATCATGTGAACAGTTTGTTTTTCATTCCTTATTCAGGGTATACTGATCTCATAATTTGTATGAGTCGATTTTTGTGCGAGTTTTCTGGCAAAAAAAAATAACAATATCCGTTGCGGAACAGCGAGATGCATATCATGTGAGCAGTTTGTTTTTGATTCTTTTTTTCAGGGTATACTGATGTCGTAGTTTTCTTTCTGGCAAAAAAAAAGCAATATTCTGCTTCTTGTCATAAACAAAAGCTCCTTTAGGTGCACTGTTATGTGCAGAGGAAGATGCTGAAATTTCTGGCTGAGAAAAGAAATTTCTTTATGCCACACTCAAATGGCTTTTTCCCGCCTAAGAAAAGAGATAAATTTCGAGGCCTTGATTCAAAATTTTGGCGTCTTGCATACTGGGGAAAGAGAAACATCAATACTCCAATGTAGCAATGAACAACTACCTTTGCAGTAGTTGTTAAAAACATTTATTAGAAAAAAGGGTTCAGGGAAAAGGATAGGTAGTCAGGTCCTCAGTCCCGGACTTCGTTGGCGATGGCTGCTCGACGAGTCTCGGGAAAGATAGAACTGCCCCCCACGTCTGTTGTTTGTAGTGCACGAGACTATTAATTGACAGTACCAATAAGAGGTTCAGTGCACTGACAGTAGTTTGTGACGGCTGTCGTAAGAGGTTTCCACGCAAGGAACAACACTCAGAGAGCCAGCTGTCTTTGGAAAGGGCCGATGCGCAGTCCTCTGCTTGCTGTGTGACCTTGACAATTTTGAGCTTGCGTTTGCAATTATTCTGCTGACGACACCAGCACCAGCTGAGACGTCCTGCTTCCCAGGGGTGGTTTTCAGGAGTGCCCATTGCAGGGTGGGCTTCTGTTTGCAGTGTCTCAGACTACTGATCCACAGTTGCGATGAGGAATTAAGCCCACTGCTAAGAGCTTGTGATGAGTGCAGTAAACCCCCAACCACTACCCTCCAAACAAAGAAACAAACAAGCTATCTCTTCACAAAAGTCACACAAATTCTTCAACATCACTGAAATCTTCATCGCTGAATTCAGCAATCGAATCATCAGACGAGGAATTGCCTGAGTCACAGATACTGAAAACAAGAGGATCTATATCGGTGTCCACAATCATGTCACTTTCCCAAGCCTCAGCCTCAATTTCCTGGACATGGGCACAACAGTTTTCCCAGTTTTGTTGGGTTACACCTGCCAACGCCACCCGTAGGAGCTTTTCAACTTCTGCCAAAGTGAAACCTTTGTTCCTGCTTGCTATAAAGCACTTCACTTGGCTCCAAACAAGTTCAATTGGGTTGAACTCGCAGTGGTAGGGCGGTATACGGAGAACATCGTGGCCATGGGCAGCCGCCAAGGTGTCAATCCTGTAGATAATGCTTGGAGTGTTGACTTTTTGTATGAGCTGTAGCTCTGCCCTCACCATGTCGGCAGTCCAGGGGACCCCCTTCTTTGTCAGCCAAAGCTGAATATCTTCTTTTCGGGTTGATGACGTAGGGGCCTTTTCAAGCGCCGCACTGTGGTATGGCGCATTGTCCATTACAATAAAGCTGTTGCCTGGAATATTAGGCAGAAGGTTCTCTGTGAACCACTTCTCGAAGTATTTTCCATCCATTTCGGAGTAGTAGTCAGCCTTGTTGCCCTTCTTGGCTCGGAAGAAGTCAGCAGCTTCTTGCACAAAGCCTGTTGCAGAGCTGCCAGCATGCACAAGGATCAAACGGGCCCCCTTTCCGGAGGGCGCAGGCAGTCCTGTTGTCAGGCCTTTCAGGAACGCATCATGCGAGGACTTCACGCTTCTTTCCTGCCAGACAGTTTCCTTCGTATGCCCACTGTTCACCCAGGTTTCGTCCAGGTAAATGATGGATCTGTACAAAGCAAAACAAAATAACGGATGAGGTAATTAACATCAATAAACATACCCACGGCTATGCCATAGCAGCAATACGAGTCTTGCCATATCACTGACAACATGGAGCAGAATATAGGCCAAAAACTGAGTAGGAAATGTTACTTCATGATTTATCTTCATTCTTTGCCTGCGAAATGATATGCACGCGAGCACCAGGAGCCCCAAGTTGCGTCCATCAGAAGAACGAGTACTACGATTCATTCCTGCATGTCATTTCTGCCATGACGGCGGGATGATACGCACACTGGTGCCTCGACCAGCGGAGACCTGTTTTTGGCTTGTCGTAGCAGACAGTTGGAATTAAACTGATTACTTCTGACCAGCTGAGGTAGTTCCTCACCCAAATATATCATAAAACATCACCGGCCACCAAATGCCACCTTTGAGCAAAATTCACGTCAGAACAATTGGGGTTGAGCAAATTTTTCATTTTTTTTCTGATGACGCAACATTCATTGCCAGTTCTGCAAGAAATCCGTATTAATGTTATTAAATTGTAAACGTTAACATCACGCGTTATGCGACAATCTAAACGTGTTGAGTGATAAAAGATGCAAAGCATTATTCTTACCTGCCCTGTCTTCGGAATCCCTTAATCGCCCGCAGGAACCGCCGGCGCCAGGCAATGATGTCACTGCGCTCGATCAAAGCAAGATTCCCTTTTCTTTTGTGAAATATGAAGCCAATGTCCTTCAACAACCTCCACAAGGTGGTTTTCTTGAAGTTCGGCAAGTTCTCGTCTTCGTTGACAGCCTTCCGAACACTCTCCAGCGTGGGTACCTCTCGCTTCCTGTACATCTCATGTACCTTCAGTCGGACGGCATGCACCGTGAAGCTGTCGTGCTTCACCGTTCGTGAACTTGCGATTCTCACATGACGAGGCCTTTTCTTCGGAGACATCAATGGTCCGCACAGGCCTTGTATTTTGCGACGGTACGGGGAGACACATCCGTATCGTCACTAACAACATTCACAATATCCCGGACGGATTTCTGCGGGAAACGGGCTCTATTCCGAGCATGCACGTTTGAAATGACTTGCTTCGCGTGTGTGGACATCTTCGAAGTGCGAATCTTCGAAAAAAGCCGCTCCGGAGAGGTGCTCGAGGTGAATGCGTTGGACGCCATTTTCTGAAAACGAGATGCGCAGCACGGAGAGCACAGCTGGCAGGGTTCCGGGTCCGCGAAAACGCGACACGAACAAAAACGACAAACGAAACATATAAATTTACTGATTCCGATCTTTTCCCTCTAAAAAAAGCTGTTCTTTACCAAATTGATGTCAAACGTAATATATATTAAGCTTGCAGACAAAGCAATTATTATTTCCGCTCGTAACGAGCATGCACTATTTTTTATCGCGGATGCAGGGAGCGTAAACAAGAGCTGTAGCTATGACAGCGTTGCACCTGATGTATGAAACGGAGTATAGATTACTTGGTAGCCATCCTTGGCGATAGCACAAGAGAGACGTGCTACAAAACGGGCGCATAAAAGTTCGCTTACTGACAAACACATGGTGCGCATGAAATGGCGTCAAAATAGAGTACAGTGCTCATGCATTCCTGTAGTGGGGTAGCCGAGGCATAGCACAGACTATGCCTCGATATTTGAATATAAAGGCATGATTTGGAGGGTGTGATGAGCTTTCTTTCAAGAAACTTTGGTCGGATCCTCCCCACTGGCAAAATTGCGTTCTTTCGCTTTTCGCCTCTTCGCGTCCACTTCAGTGAAACCTGCTGAGTTCTTTCTAGTAGTTTTGGCTTTGAACTTTAGAACAGTCTGCCTTGTGAACTGCAATGCCTTTTTGTAATCAAGACAGATATGGAAATGAGTATATTTGCTTACAGCAGGAAAATAAGAGGTAATGTACACAGTGAAATGCCATAATTGACAAAGGAGGCATCTTGTGCAGCCAAGCATTTGTACTATCGGGAACAAAAGTGGCATACTCCACGCGGCCGGAGCCGGAAGAACGAAAAACTGCCTTGCAACGCCGTCTACAGGCGGCATCTCGGACCCAGACAGCCAATCTGTGATCTTTATTATCAGCAGGCATGTAGTTTCGCTCGTTTCTATGTTTCGTGCTTTTGCCTTCCAAAATGCCGAGCGGCGCCGCAGCATTAGCAATCTGGTGGCCCTCTTTTTGTTTTGTGTATTCTTTTTTTCAACGCGCCTGCGAGTTATGGCTTCAGAGCCGGCGCGCGCACCGTCATGATGCGATGGAATGCCCGCGCGCGCGTGGCTGACTTGTCGTGGAGGCAGCAAAATTTAGAGCGATATTCGCAACGGACGACAATGACTATTACGTTTACTATTTCGCCGCGTACTTATGACTGGACGAATTTAACATTTACAACCGCGCAGAAGTCTCTATGCTGTGTTCGCTTTAGCACTCTGTTAAAATGGCGCCTCTGGTACCAGTGAGCCAGAGAAGGCGGATTGTTGAGCTCAGTATAGAATGGATGTCAGAACGAACAACTTGTCGTCTCACTGGAAAAAGTTCTAAAGCTGTCGGCCGAATTATAAAGGCGTACAGGGATGAAGAAGGAAGGTTACATGATGCCGAGCGTAGCGGACGGCCAAGATCGAGCAACGACGAGACGGATCGCCTGATTGTCGCTGCTGCGGTGGCAGATCCATTCATCAATGCAAAGAAATACGCGGCGAGCTAGATCTGAAACTCTCCTGCCGTACAATTCGACGAAGACTGAGAGAGGCAGGACTCAGCAGCTGCGTGGCTGCGCAGAATCCACGTTTGACAGACTCGCAAAGGCGCCAACGATTAGTTTAGTTTGCGTGTGCTGTGTACGACTGGACCTTGGAGGACTGGAATGAAGTCGTGTTCATAGATAAGTGCAGTTTTTCTACCAGATGGGACCAGAAGCAACGTGTGTGGTGCCCCATAAGCGGCAGGTATCCAACAATTTTTTTGTCGTTTTCTTTACCTGCAGGATGACGCAAGATGTGATCAAAAGCTAACAAAATCCCATTATTGTTCAGCTTTTTTAATCTTTTGCTGCGTAGGTCATATCTGCCGTCTGTATGTCAGAGTTTTATCATTTGAGAGTATTTTAATGATTGCAAACCTATAAAAGGCTGCGTTTTTTGCAGAGAGGTCCATTATTTCAAGTGAGTTTGCCAGATTTCTGTGCAAATTCGTATTAAAATGCTCTTGCGGTCTGCGCAATCGCCTCCCGCGCTAATATATTACGGCACATCGGCAGAAAACGTCCATTCGAGAGGTGGTCATTGTCACAAAATTCGCGGCATTTTTGGGGCAAACAAAGAAAAACAGCGCCGCGCGGACGCGTCTCGCCGGCACGATACGAATGGGAGAGGAGGAAACCCCCGCGGAGCGCCTAGCCTGTGTGCGTGTGCTCTCTCTCCCCACCACCACCGCTCACCGACACGGCGTGCGCCGAGGGGATGAGTCATCCACGCCGAAGATTTCTCTAGAACATCCGAGTTGCTTCTACAGCTGACGGGGGGAAGAGGGGGAAGCCTTGCGTGCGCTAAGACATGTCCTCCTCCTCTGCACTCGGACGTCGGCGACGCCGCCACGATGGCGCCACGCCAGAATACGCTCGAAACTTCGAGATGCGACCCCCGACCTCTGACCAATGGGGACGCGCGGCCGGTGAGAAGAGGGAAGGGAGACAGCACTGCCGATGCTGAATGTATGTGCGCGCCTACTCTGGCGCGTAGAACAAACAGACGTGGAAGCGAGCCTATAAAAGAAGGCGTTGACCGCTGTCAGTCAGTCCGGACCGCCGTTTAAGCTTCATCGAAGCGCGCCCGTTCGACTCCCGGGAAAACACCACTCGGCCAGCATCGGACCAACGAAGCAACGTTCGCCAGTCTGCGGGACGGCATCGTCGTGGAACTCTGGTCGTCGGACTGCCGCAGTGCCCGGTGAACAAATTGTGTTTTGTTTGTTTACCTCTCTCTCTTGTGTTAGTGCACTTTAGGTGCAATATTGCCTTTGCATTGCATTCTCTCTCGAGTTTAACTTTGCACGTGTTGCATTGTTCAATTAATCACTTTGTATGTGTCTGTACTAGTGATTGTGAAACCCTCTGTATCGTCTCTTTGCTGTATAAACTTCGTTTTGTTTGTGAACCTTTGGCTCCGACCCATTCTCTGGCTTGCGACCAGCGAAAGCTGGGCACCGAACGCCCAAAAACCTCTTGTCACTTGGTGGCTGGTCTTCGCTGAGCTTGCCACGCTGAGTCGAGGGCATCTCCTCTGAGTCCGAGACCGCTACCCCCACACGCTCTAAGGGTGTCGGGACCTTCCCATGTAAAAATGCGCGAAGTGTGGGTGACAGTCATTCTCCGCAAACATTGTTACTACAGAAATTATGATGAGACAAACAAAAACATGAAACGATGATGTATAATGGACCTATGCAGTGAAGTATCACCTTGGACAATCAACTGCCCAAATTCGCCATGAAAACTTTGAACTCCTGTAAAATCTTCATTACTTTTTTTTCTGGAATTATCGATGCATTTTCTGAGAAGACATGTTACTCGTCAATGTCATGCTGTGATTAATAAGCGTGTTAACTGCGCAAGCCGATATTTTTATCCACTGTTCAGGGAAGCAGAAAACTCCGCAGCCGTACTAAACTAAGGAGCAGACCTTGAACCCGGACATTTTTAAAGATAATGTACGGCACAACTAAATTTTATTAACTGCCTACTTTCAGAATTGCAGCGCGTTTTCGCGCCAGACAGTACCTGCATGCATGGTTAACTGACGCATTCTTAAACGCAAGTAGCACGGTAAAGCTTCTGAAAATATTCGCTGAGGTGATAGTTACACCACAGGAAAATTCATTCAGCTGAGACACACTTGCTTCGTTTACAACTCCGTTCGGCATGCAGTTCCAAAAGCTTCAGAAATCCGTTACGTTATCTCATCATACAATTTAAAAAAATTACAACCATTCATTGTTTTTCAATTATTTAACAGGTATTTGCCACCGTGGATACGCGATGTCCTGTCAAGCGGGCGCTGCGCAGTCAGCGTGTGGGGCGCAATAACAAAAAACGGATCGGGCGCAGTCGTGAGGGTTGAGGGAAGCTTTGTGGCTGAAACATACTGCACGATACTGCGTGATACCCTTCTCCCATACATGCTGGAAGGGCCGTTCGAAGATGGTTGCTTTTTGCTGCAGCACGACAGGAGCCCGGTACACAGAGCGCGCTCAGTCCAAACTGCTCGAGGGATTGTGCATTAGGACGCTGGAATGGCCGCCTGTGGGTGCCGACCTTAACCCAATATAAAACGTTTGGGGCATCATGAGGACTCATTTGGCGGCACGCCACCTGGGAAACTCAAGCGCCGATGACCTGTGGAAGGTTATCAGGACCGAGTGGGAGGAACTGCGAGCCCGAACAGACCTTGTCCCCGCCCTCTACGCTGAATGCCGACACGTGCATCAAGAGTCATCCAAGTTGAAGGAAATTTTTCAAAGTATTAATACTCACTTTGACAGCAACAAACGTTGTAAATTGTGATGATTTATTTTTCAGTGTGATAAATTCATTCACTCTCGTTATTAAATAAGAGTTTGGGAAATTAACCAGCCTCTTTCACAATGAATCATGAATCATCGACTGTTAAAGACCACTATCGAGGAAGCCTCTTCATCAACGTGATTTGTGTTCATTTTTTATTAATGTATAATATTTTTTGCCGTGTTATCCCCACCCCTCATGTAATGTCCCGAAAGGGACCTTTGAGGAAAGTAAATAAATAAATATTGAGCAAGCAAATTATTTCCTCCATTTACCCCAGGCGGCTAGAACCAAGTTGCTTTTGTCTGAAAGTGTGTTCCGTCATGAATAATGAGTAAAATACGCAACGAACATCGACGGAAGTATATGAGTGCCGTTATCAAAATTCCTTTTAGTAGAGCAGTTTTTTAAACTTCTGTACACAGAAGTGTAAAATCAAAAGGGTCGAAGTTGGAAGCATTTCTGCGACAAGTTGGGTACGCGCGCACGACCACAGTTACGTTAGCGCACTGCTGACTCGGTAGACTGCCTTGCGATTTCTTCCAGTGAGATGGCAAACGATCCGTTGTGATATTCCTTGTTTACTAAGCTCGACAACCCTCCATCTGTCGTTCACTGGTACCATCAGTGCCTTTTTAACCGAGAGCGAAAGCGACCACCACAGAGAGACCTCTGCGCGGTTGTAAATGTTAAATTCGTCCAGTCGTAAGTTCGCGGTGAGATAGTAATCGTAACACTCATTGTCGTCCGTTGCGAATATCGTTCTAAAAATTTGCTGCCTCCATGACAAGTTAGCCACGCGCGCGGGGGCGTTTCATCGCATCATGACGGTGCACGCGCCGCCTCTCGAGCCTTATCTCGAACGCGCGTGGAAAAAAAAGAGGATACAAAACAATAAGAGGGCCACCAGATTGCTACTGCTGAGGCGCCGCTTGGCATTTTGGCTAGCAAAAGCACGAAACATTTAAACGAGGCAAACGACATGCTGCTGATAATATAGGCCACAGATTGGCTGCCTGGGTCCGAGATGCCGCCTGCAGATGGCGTTGCAACGCAGTTTTTCGTTGCTCCGGTTCCTGCCGCGTGGAGTATACCACTTTTGTCCCCGATAGTACAGAGGGCAAAACGCATGTCTAGAACACGCTCTGAGCAGGTTTCGGGCGTAACACGCGATAACTAGCGATAAGATTTGGTTAAAAATGGACTGGATGTAAACGTGTGCTGTTAACTTCATACAATTCCATCGTCATTGTTTGCTTTATTGGTCGCAGCAGTTTTGGGAGCTCTGGAACACACAGTTTGTTTGTTCTAGGCATGCGTTTTGCCCTCTGTACATCCAGACAGAGACGTAGAAACAGAGAAAATGTAAGGTTCCATTACATTCCAGCTCGTTAGAATAATGAGCTGCACACAACAAATAATGAGCTTTTCATAAGTAACTGCATTCAACTTTCGTTCTTTTAATTTAAGAAGCTTGATTTCGAAGCCCAGCAACCACACAATTGCTTCCAGTTGCTTGCAATTTATTATTCTTCATCACCGACTAGTTTCAAGGACCTAGCGCAATGAAACATATTGCAGTCTTCCGGGAAAAAAAAATGTATTGCAGAAAAATTTGATCTCGAAAACGAAATATTTTCCACTTCTACTAAATATAACTTATGGTGATGACACTGTGACTATTAGCGGATAATATGAACCGTGACTCAAAATACATGGATGTGTAGTGTGACTTAACGCGTCAAAGAAAAAAATTAACGCACTAACTTTATTCCGGGTTGCTTGACACAGCGGCCAGTGGCAGCGACGCTGTCTGTGTTTCGTTTTATGGTCTTCCCTAGATTATGGAATCTGCTTTCACTGGAAGTAGTCTCTTTCTCAATAAAATAAGTGAATCAATTGATTTAGGCCATCTAACTTTAGTCGTCATTGTCCTTTTAACATGCACAAGCCTTTTTCATTGTATACGCATGCTTCTTCTATAAAACATTCAAAGCTAATATCAGGCATCTCCTAAATCCGCCCCACAAACAAATTATTTATTGGCACTGTGAAGTTTGACTATACTACAAAACATTTGATGGTCCCAGATGCAGTATGAGCAGTCTTTTATCTGAGCTCAAACTTAGGGAAACTACTGCTGATGTGCAGTTAACTGAGATGAAATCTTAGATAACTTGCACACTGAAAAAGACTTTAGAATGGACACCCTGAACACGCCACAGATTCCACTTCCTTGCATCACTCATAATTTCGACTGCTGCAAAGAAGCCAACCTCCAGAACAGGAGAGTGAGATAAAGTATATGGTCACTTTAATATCAGTATTATTTAATGTTATTTTACAGAACACCACATCTCTGCAAACGATACGTATGTGCCATGCGTGCGTATATTGTAAATGACTTATAGATATTTGTCCACCTCATTATCTCACGAATTTGGTTAAAATTTCAGTTCTAAATTTTGTGAAGCAAGAATGGCAGGGCCCTTAGCGCTCCTCTCTTCCCTCTACACTTCTTCTCACAAGCTCTTTGCAGTGCTGTGAAGTCTAGGGCAATCCGAGCCAATCAGAATGCTGTGCATTGCGAAATATGTTCATCCGCCTCTATCACCCTCCAACTGGTGCCTCCATCTTTGTGAAGGTGAGAGCACCAGTGTCCAGCTGCCGCGCGCAGGAACCTCGTTTGACTCGGCGGACCCCATGTTTCTCAATGACAGCTCGCCATTACGCAGCAAACCTCTCGTCTGCTGTGTTTGTGCGAAATTTCTCTGCTAATTTAACGAGTGAATGACACGCTCTCTATGGTTTGAAAACACCATTCCGAATTACTTTTCCTGTTACAGCAATAACTGTCTGAAAATAGTCACAACACCGCTCAAATATTCAAAGACTGTTTGTTACCTTCGTTGGCTCTGAATGGATCTCAGAGCTGTACCTTTCAGAGTGATGCAAAAACAACTTGCGAGATGAAGTATAACTGTGGAAGTTGTTGGGTGCTGCATAGACAAGAAAGTGGCTCAACATTGCATCATGTCTCATTCTTGTCGCAGCGGTCATGACAGAAACTCGGCAGTACACATAGAGAGAAAAGCACCAATGGCTGTTATTGCTGAAGGGGGACTTTTTTCAAAGTAATCCAAATGCGCGCAATACCCTCTCAAAATAATTCAGGTGCCTGCAAAACCCTGCATCGTGAACGAAGACCTCGACATCCTTTTTTTATAGCAAATCGACCTCATTCACGTAGCTAATGCGGTATGTTTTGCCAAAGCCACCACGAGCTGAAGCCTTTTGTGCTCGTTGCCGTTGTTTTGTGGAGAAGAGGCACTCAACATAAGGATAAAAAAAAAACAACTAAAGTAGTCAGTAAGTAAGGTTACTTTTTAACTGCTACCTGTCAGCACTCGCGGACGGAACAAGTTAGTCGTTAGGAGTGAAGGGAGCCATTTTTAGATATAACAGCGCACTTTTGTTTGGGAACAGAACAAACTCGTGGGGAGTTATTGCTTCGTTTTTTTTTCTTAATAAAGGAAGAAGATGCCGATCTCAGACACATCTGTTCTAATATATTATAAACCAATATTTTCGCCCGAATTATTCGTGAAGTGAATTTTTGCAAAACAGATGTGATTCATGAGAAGCGTGAAAAACAGATCCCTAAAATAATTTATTTATAGTGTACCCGTCCACAACTGCACGACCAATTAAAGACAGCTGTGAGAAACAAGACAACTACTCACTTGTCCTTCACCACAGGCATCCCTTGGGTGGATATTTTGCAGCACAAGTTCGTTTGCTGCCTGAGTATTCAGAAGTACTGGGTTCCTGCAACGACTAAAAGTATAGAGGCAATCTCACCACTAAACACACTTATAGTTTTAAGTTTTTCGTCCCTCCACATCTGGGCACATGGGACAATTGGATTTATATGAATAGATATTTAGAGGCCTCCTCTTTTTCGCGTAAAGTGACAATGGTCGCACTGCCAATGTATGATGTTCCCGGTGCCATTGCCTCCATCACTCATGGCGAAGCCTTTTGTGAGTGCTTGTGTGCATATTATTAAGAGACATGGGCAGTGTTTCGTAAAGTGCGCAATTAACGTCATCTACAAAATTGAAGCTCTCCTGCGGAAAATCCTATAATGGACTGACGCGAATTTGCGTGAATGACCGCCGCCGCGGTGGCTCAGCGGTTACGGTGCTCGGCTGCTGACCCAAAAGACGCGGGTTCGATCCCGGCCGCGGCGGCTAGAATTTCTTTGGGGGAGAAATTCTAGAGGCCCGTGTACTGTGCGATGTCAGTGCACGTTAAAGAACCCCAGGTGGTCGAAATTTCCGGAGCCCTCCACTACGGCGTCTCTCATAGCCTTAGTCGCTTTGGGACGTTAAACCCCATAAACCAACCATAAACCAACCAACCGTGAATGACCGACTTAGGGAACATGCAAAAGATGTTGAAAATAATGAGGCAGAGAGACTTGTCGACCACTGTAGGGCTTGCACCAATTGTACACCACGGTGCCGCGATGTGAAGATTATGGGTAGAGCCAGGCATCAGGCGGCTTGTGAAACTCTGAATGTCACTTACATCAAAAAAGCGGGTTCGAGGTGTGTCAGTGACACTTCAGCTTTCTAAGCTTTTTTTTTTAGGCTTGTCCTGTGGGTCAGTAGCAACTTCTGAATCATGTGCGTAGTCGTTTCTAACTAATAAATTATCACCTTAATTACGAAATTGCACGATTCTCTTTATACATGAGCTCAATTCGATCGACACAATTTTGTGACAACCCATTGCTCACAAACTTTAGTACCCAGTAACAACTCCCTAACAAGGAGCAACAACTGTGCCTTAACTGTACCTATGAGACATTGGTAGAAACAGTTGGGCCTGCTGGCACGTTGGGACCTTGTACTTCAGCGTGACACACGCGGCGCAGAAGGAAGAAGACACAACGAGCCCTATCTAACTACAAAGAGCGTCGGTAGTCAGCACAAGTCGTGTCCGCTTTCTTCGTCCTTGCCTCGTGTGTCGCGTAAACCGCAAGCCACGCGATGTTCTGTCCTTCCGGCATCACTTAGCTGTGGCATAAATTTTCAATTTTTATTACGACGTCACTGTTTAGGCATCCACAGATTTCAAAAGCGGTGGTGGCTCCGCACCATAAGCTCCATGTTTCGAACGTGTGGGCGTCAACTGAAGCTACACCACCACTCTGGGCCTACCTTGTCAGATGCATGATCGTCCCGTAATTTTTTCTCATTACGCATGATGCATATTAGGAGACATGATTTTTGTGGTCTTCATCATCTATCTCTACAATGGCCTTACTCGTCCTAATCGGCAGTGAACCTTGTCACGTGACCAAGTTTGAGGATAGCGCTCCGTTTTTGTACTCCGGAATCAAGCACATCAAACGATACAGTTTTTGAAGCCCGTCTAGGTAATCTCTATCATGAGCTCTTAAAAATAACACACGTCGCCGTGCATAAGTAAAGTGCGCCTTTTTTTCAGGACTCATATGATGCCTACCAGACTAAATTGCTTTTGAAGTACTATTCGAATAATAACTTAGTGAACTCATCGTGCCTTATTGTTGTAGTTACTCACATGTTCCCACGTTCAGACAGCAACCCCAGTACGCCGCGGCAGTCATGAATAACGACCAAATGACATTCGAATGCCTGTTCACCGATAAAAATAGGAAACTTTAAACGAATTTTCTCTTAAACTTGTTTTACTTAGGATAGGAGCATAGTGGCGTCGTTTCACCATGGCATCCTGCATACCAAGCGGACGCCGCATATAAGTACCTCTCAAAAGAGGTCACATCGCCTGATCATTAAATAATGTTGACCCGCCACTATGTCAGTTGCGGATTGGCCATTTTCACGGCGAAAGTCGTTGCTGAAAGCGCAACCGGAGTGGTGGCGTAACTGAATTGCATTCTAGGTGTAGTTGGTAACTTCCCAGACCAACGAAATACATGTGAAGAGCAAAAGGAAGACAGGGAAGAGTAAGTAGAGACAAAAGAAGAGGCAGAGGCAAGGGGCATAGAATAAGGTAAAAAATCAGTCAACAGAGACAAGAACGAAAACATATAAAGAATAATAAAAGAAGAGAAGAGTATCAGACGAGAGTAAATGAAAGTAAGCGGGCCGGTCTGTAGTTCACCCATGTCGAAATCTGACCGTCGCCGTCGGTTTCGAACCCCCGACTTTGGGATCAGCAGCCGAACGCCAAAGCAAACTCAGCATGGCGGTAGGTAGAAGACAGAAAGGAAGAAACAAAAACATGTAGAGGACACCTCCTAGTCTAAATGCGTCGACATTTATTGAAGAATTACAAACAATATTCAAAACCAATTTTGTTGGGAAAAATCTGTGCACGGTAGGGGATATTAATATCGATTTGATGAAGGGCGATCGCTATGGCACTGAAAATTACTTAACCATGCTCGCGGAATTTGGCATTGAGCTACAGGTCACCGATCCTACCAGAGAAAAATTTCTTAACGATCGCATCACAACTACTTGTATTGACCATGCTAACGTCCGTGCGTCGGACATCTCAGTATCCGGAGCCGTGATCAGACAGAAACTTGCAGATCACTATTACATTGCGTATCCCCTTACGAAAACAGTCTCTACGCTACACACCTACTCTACCAGGTGTGTCGTGACCATTTTAGACCAAAAAAAGTTCGATAATCGTGTTACTGGATATGATCTTCATTTATTCATCATAACACTAGTGATACCGCGTACGACAATTTCGTCAAGGTATTAGACGAAATAAAGTGTGTAAAAAAACTTTGGCTGTGAAGAAACGTAAAATTGGCTCTCAGTGGCTGACTGCTGAAATCATGGCTGCCATCAAAGAAAAAGAAGCTACCTGGTCTCGATGCCGCAGGGCACCAAAAAATGACAAACTTCGAGCTGAATGTCGTTACATCAGAAACAAGGTAACTGCACTTGTTCGCTTATCAAAGAGAAAGTTCTTTGCACAGCAGTTTCGCCACTCGTCGCGATGTCAGGAGCACCTTGTCTCTGATTCATCAGTTACGTGGTAACCAACGCTTTTCCATTCAAGAATCAGTGGAGCACAATTTCGGTGTTGTGTCGCATATTTTGGCGAATGAGTTTAATAACGTTTTTCCGCTGAGCAACGGGTCGCAGTCCAAACGAGCTCGACGAAAATGACAAAAAGCGCATCGCCATCGGCTTTCCTTCCTCTTATGACAGAATCTGATCTTTTCAGCATTTTGTCTAGTCTGAAACTGAACAAATCTGCCGGACTTGACAACATTTTCATAGGTGATGGATAAGAAACATTACAGCTCTGAAAAATGTTTTGCTGCTTATCTTAAACGGCATAATTAAAAGTGGTACATGGCCAGAATCACTGAAGAGCGCTCGCGTTGTTCCTCTGTACAAAAGTGGGAAGAAGAATGACATTGCAAACTACCGCCCTATATCTATTCTTTCCTGCGTATCCCAGATATTGGAAAAACATGTAATTTCTCTGATGAATTCTTTTATCACTAAACATGACCTAATGAGTGGGAATCAGTACGGTTTTCTCAGCAGGTCAGGAACACAGGTGCTATTGGAAAATCTCTCCGATTTGGAGCATCAAAGCCTGGAGAACAATGAGGTAGCATTCGCACTTTTTTTGGACGTAAAAAAAGCTTTCAACACGGTAAATCATAAAAGTTTGTGTTCTAAACTGCACTCGTATGGATTTAGGGGTCCTTTTTTGTCTTTAATTGAAAACTATCTTCACAATCGTTCTCAAGCAGTCATGTTTGGGCCTATCTGCAGTGACGCTGTAAAAGTGCTGTGTGGTGTCCCGCAAGGGTCCATTTTATCTCCTTTGTTGTTTAACTTATATGTGAATGACATATGTGACCATGTGAAATCATCCACCATATTCCTTTACGCCGATCACACTTTACTTGTCTCAAGCAACCCTGATTTTTCATATGCCCTGGCTAACCTTCAGGAGGACGCTGTTGAAGTTAGTGATTGGTTTGCCTCAAATTTAATACAAATAAATAGCACCAAATCCAGACTTGTCTGTTTTCGTAACCCGCATAAAGATGTACCAAGTGCAGGTTCCATATATTTACACACCTCATACTGTTCTTGTCAAACTATAATTAGCGTCCCGTCGGTTAAGTATCTTCGTATATACATAGACAGTGATTTGGCATGGAATACTCAGATGACTCACATTTGTAAGAAACTCAGAAGTGTTGCATGCTTGTTGTTTAGTTTGCGAACTATGATGCCATTTTCTGTTATAAAATTAGTCGCCCAGGCTCTGGGTATAGTGTCTTGAGATACGGTATGTGTTGTTTTTTTAACTGCTCTATAAATGGAAATGTCGTGTTAATAGGATTTTGAAAAACATTGCTCCAAGCGTCCTTTACTTGCCGCAGGAAAATCTGCCCAACAGTGTCTTTACCGCAGCCGGTTTGCCTTCTTTTGACAATCTTTTTAAACAAATTGTAGTACTGAAATATTTTTGAAATAGCGCATACAGACACATAAATACGAAACCGGTACCGTTGAGACATGTTCCTCGCTATCATAAACCGAAAGTGCGCACTTACTACGGCAAAACAACTAGAAAATATTACGTGCCGGCTATCTTTAACGAATTACCGGATGATTTATTTTCTTTAACCACCCGCAAAACACTGCGTGTTGCTGTTCAAGCGTTAGAGAATCTTTAACATGTACTAAAATCTTATCAGTGCTTTTTCATTCTTTCCGTGCCAAAATTTTTGCGTTCTTCATATTTACGTCTTTTAATTTTCTTTTGCCTCTGATGGAGCTCTGATGTAGCGCGAAGATTGCCGCGGCTGCCGGTTGTCGCCGCACAAACCCACTTGTGGCTTCGGCGCTTCCGTTTTTTTTGCATGTTGAGATTATACTGAATAAAGATTATTATTATTATTATTATTATTATTATTATTAATTGCGTTACGTATTCAGAATGCAGCATCTATAAAGTTTGAAGTCTCCTCAGCTTGCGTTTCTTATTCGGTCATTGCCGTTCTCCGCATAAGCTGAGCATGTGCAGCCACCCATATTTCATCTTCACCGACATACTTCTTCCATAATATTGGCTTGCGCAGATTTTCCACTAGCTTGGACACGCGCGGAATCCAGAGCCCTTTCCAACTGGCGTCGAGTCCGCCACCGCGCCCGGCCATGTCACGTGGCCTTGCACACCTGCCAACTACCCTCCCGTCACTGAGGAACGTTCTATGGACTTGGTTAAAAAGGTGCCTTGTGCATCTTGTGGGAAATAAAAAAAATAAGAAAATTAACCGCGGCGTCCGTAGCTGTGTGTGTCCGTAGTGTGTTCTGCAAAGAGAGCTACATGCGGTTGAGAGCTCCCAATAAGCTATGACTGCACACCCGGCAGACAATACATACAATGCAGCATACATTAAGTTAAGCCGGCAAAGGCGAAACTTCTCATCCAAACCTTTTTTTTCTCCAATGGCGCTTTTCATGTTCTGGCACTAAAAATGCGAGTGAGCCCCACTTTCTTTCTAGGGGATGATCAAAAGTTTGCTTTAGATTAGGTATTATGTGCTACCATTACCCTCCCGTTCAGCGGAGAAGCAGCCGCAATTGGCCTTAGCGTGCCGCGAAAACCTCGATTGATCGAGCGGATCACTCCACACGTTAATCTATGGAATATAAATTTCTAAAACATGATTAAATTGTGATTATGAGGACGTAGCATGACTCAAAATTCATTACGGCAATTGGGATGCAAAGTAAACTAATTAGGTTTATAAGGAAATTAGGCTGTTTTTTTTTTGGAAGTCGGTTGCAGTCAGACAAGCTACCCATGGGCCATTGAGACATTTTTTCGTAAACGTACTTTTTACAGTGAATTAAGCAATGATCTGTGTACATGAACTGTGAACAAAACCACAAAGAAAACAGCCGAAAGTCGACATAGTGCATAATGCGACACACTTATACAACCAAGCATGAGAAAAGACGCCACAGAGGGCACATCACTACAGCGTCAAAATACGACACACCTAAGCACCGATGCATTATAAAGAGGACAGTGAAGAGCACGTTCATTCGACTTGATTAAAAGCAAACCTTGTGTGTCTTGTGGCGTACTACGCAAACCAGTATGCCCACTGATATGTTCTAAATCTTTCGTGTAATATAATTAGAGGTATTATTTAAGTGTGATTATAAGTACTAATTAAGAAATCAGCAAACAATCATTACCGCTGGCTCGTCGTGCAGTTCAGGCGTAGTTTCTGGGATTTTTAACGAATGTGGCCTTGTTATGTGCAATATCTTATTCACAATCGCCTCAATCATCTCCTCAATCCAGTCTTAGATGGCTAAGCTTCCATTATTAGCTCGCAGAAGCTTTGCCTTTCTTAGCGAGAGCTGCGGTGAGGATTCCGGGCCTGGTCTTGGGTACAAAAATAATTCTTGACCGCTCTTTCAGGCACTACGTTGCTTCTCTTCCTTGTATATCCGTCGGAAATAGTTGCCCTCTATTGAACAATGAATCATGCGTGTATTCTTACATTCAGGCTTTATACACCTGCGTTTGGTCTGTCGCAGTTTCAGAAAATGTCAGCAAATGCATACGTGGTGACTGACTCGTAATGATAACTCACCTTGTGCTTAGCGCTGTTCGGTCAGAGGTCCACTTGCTCCATAAAAACCCACCACCATCATCTCGTCATTATCATTCAAGCTGAGGGTCACCAAGTTGAAGCACTGCAATGCACAAATTATCCAGTGCAGTCGCTAACTTTATGAATGATAAACATTGAAGGAAACGAAAACACCACATATAGTCCGGATCTATAGGCGCCGCCAAATTCTAGTTGGTTGTATAAATTTGCATGCCGACCTGGGTCTCAGCAGTGGCTCACTGCTCCCTGAACGGCTGTCACGTGCTGCATTCTTAACGGCTATGATCTGTACAAAGATTCAACTAAGCTGGTGTAAGCCTTCATTCGGTCCAACTCCTTTTCCACAGCCTGTCAGAGCCGTCCAGCCGACAGACGCTGCAGGTTGCTCTTCGGCAGGCTCAACTTTATTTTCCTCCACATGTTCTAGATAATGTTCATGTAGGCTCCTTTCGGTGGCCATTGTAGCTTTCGAACGCCGCGATCATTGAAAGTTCGCTCACTTTCTTGACTGTGTGCACTGGGCGAGGTACTGCTGAAAAATAAACCGCCTTCCGGTAATGGCCTGTCTAGAGCACATGGCAGCATGACAAGGACCAGATTTCGCAGTATTTTTCTATCTATTGTAGGGCTGCCATCTTTCCTGCGCAGTACGCCAAGTCTATCTTTGGAAATAGCGGCCCGCACATTGGTGCATTGCCCATGGAAAGGAACCCTCTGCACGTGGCGGGAGTCATGCCTAACGAAGTCTGGACGCCAGACGCGGCACTTCACATCCCAAACAGTGGTAAAAGTTGATTCGTCGCTGAACATGACTTCCTTGCACTGGTGTATACGCCCCAAGAGGCGTGTTCACTGGCGAACAAAAGGCGCATAGTTTTCTTTCTGGTGGACAGAAGGGGTTTTCGCGCCGCCACGCGGCTCTGTAGACCACCTTCCGCAAGCCACTGTTTCAGTTGTGATACGGTGGCAGAAACCCCGGCAAAATCACCAATTTCTTTGCCAGTGTCAATGGTTCTTACATCTTCCGCAGCGAGAATCATCTCGTCTTCGCAGCATTCGGTTACCCTAAGTCGACGGGCTTGAGGAGCATCACGATTCGTCCATCTTCTTTATATGCTTGTATTCGTTTACGGTGTGCGTTCACCGTCCCATCGTTTCCGCAGTTTGTCTTTGGGAATACTCCATGCAGAGCTTGATTACACGCACCTATTCGTCACTCGGCACTCGCAACGTGACGGTGGAACCCACACACGAAAGCGTGGCCTTTACTGGAGCGTGTCCTGCATCACACACATCTGCAACAAGTAGCATTTCGAAGTAGGCGGCTTCTGAAGACTGCAACTTATGTAATATCAGCCTGCTCCTAGCATGAATATGTTTAAAAATTTCGTTTCACAAAAATTACTTGTTTTCTTTTTCTTGAAGGTAAAACGTTTTATAGGCGCAATGTGTAGTCCCTTACGAAAATGCCATATCTGGACTTATATAAAAAAAACTCAGATCTGGCATATCAGGAATTGGGCAGATATGTCATATCTGGACACATGTCGGACACAGTTCTTGATTTGGACTGCCAGATATGGCATATCCGGTCAGATATATCATTTCTACCGAATTCTTGATTTAAAGTACCAGACCTGGCCCAGAAAACCTACAGGTTTAAATGTGAATACTGTCCGAATTGCGGACCCTAGTAAGATCTCTATTACCTTTTCTGTGCTGCGCATATATCTCGACACCATTTCTGCCCAGTGTTCATCTTCCTGCAGATGCAATATGCTTATGAATACAAATCTACAACCATTTTTATTGATTGACTACAGCTCAACTGAAGATAGATTTTGGTAAATAACTAGGGGAATCCCCCAAGGCGCTGTATATTTGCAATATGGGAGTAATAGCTCTTTGACATTCACCCGACCGCAACCATACGGCTACAACGAGGACGACTAGAACCCCTGACCGGGAAGTTTTCTTTAAATACGATGTTTCTCAGAGAGCTGTCCTATGTAGCCGTATGGCTGCGCTGAGGTGGATTTAAACCGGTAATTACTCCCTTATTGAAGATAGACCTGAGAAAAAAGTGCAGTGAACAGCTCAAGCAGGAGTTGCCTGCGCAGATAGCTGATTCGTCTTTTCACTGTGCATTTTGCTCAGCGTTATTCCCAAACATCATCATCATCATTTATTTTACCCTTAAAGGCCTCTGTTAAGGCATTACATAAGGGGGGGGGGGACAAAGCAAATGCAACTGAGAATAATACGTTAATACAACAAAACATAATGCAATACAATAAAATGAAAAACGATACATCACAATACAACGTTGGTCAATAATGAAGGGCGCAAGGCTGAATTAGGCGGTAACAACAACAACAAGAAAAAGAATAAGTGTAACTGGGTGAAGTTTGAGCAGTGTCTTTTATTCAGTACAGTGATTAATTAATGCCTGTCGAAATTTAGTAGCGTCGCGCTCGTTAACAATGTAGTCGGGTAGCAGGTTCCAATTTTCTATTGCAGTTGGAAGAAAAGATTTATTAAATGCCAAGGTCGATCCATGTATACGTTGAATGCTGAGGAGGTTAAACAGGCGGCGCGATGTTCTGATGGGAGCTAGTAATAATGTGTCACGAAGATCAGGAAAATTGTAATATAACTTATGCAAGAGGCAGAGTCGTGCGATTTTCCGTCGGAGCTCTAGCGGCGGGATGTTAAGTGAAGATTTAATACTGGTGATACTGCTGTGTCTATTGTAATTTGAGGATATAAAACGGGCTGCTCGGTTTTGAACGGCTTCTAAGGTGTTAATTAAGTATGCTTGGTGAGGATTCCATATAGCCGCTGCATAATCAAGTATGGTACGGGTGAATGTTTCGTATGCTAATTTTCGAACAGAAGGAGGTGCTAGGTACAGGGATCTTCGGATGAGGCCAAGTGATTTTGATGCTCTAGATGCTAGATATAAGATGTGTTCCGACCAGGTTAATTTGCTGGAGATAGTGATTCCAAGGTACCGATATGATTGGACTTGGGTTACCGGTTACAAACACGGCAAAATGATCTTCCCAGAGAACTCTCACCCCTTCTTCGCGGCTGTGGTCTTGATGTAAGCTGAAATAGACAAACACTAGAGTTAACACATGACAGATTATACATGTGTGCTTCTCACTTTCAATATTTCTTCCTCTTTATCTGCTTTAGCGAAATTATTCCATGCAAACATGTCTCAACTGAATCTGTACGACTAAATGACTTGATCGTGCACTTTGCGAGTAACTGCCGCAAAAGAAACTAGTGCATGTTTCAGCTCTGTTTATGAGGACTTATTTTTCTTCAAATGAGCTATGAGCAACAGAACAAAAGTTACTATCTCATATAGAGGCTGGGTGCATTGATTTAAAAACATGCACATTTTCCATGGGTGAAGTCTGTATTTTTGGGCTGAACAAACAATTGCTTAATGATGGGAAGTGCTTTTTTATTCTCCTGAACTGCCAATCAGCAACACAAGTAGTGATGTGACAGCCACAGTTTCTGTTCTCAAACGTATGGTAACATATATGCAAAAGGTTTCATCGTTCCAAAGAAACTTTGGGAGATTTTGCAACACCAATCCAAAGCCCTTGACTACAGCAGCTTTTATATGCAATTTCAACCTTACTGGATTTTTTAAACTGCACTGCCATCGCACAGTGCCTTCCCAAACAATTGAAGCCCTAATATGTCCTTATTATATTTATGAAAAGTTCCTAATGTGAGATGCTTCCAATTATTACTTTCTAGTGCTGCATGCAGGAAGCAAAAATCAAGTGCAAAAGCACCACAAACTTCATAATATCATCTGCCTAACATCCTGCTACCCATGCTGTGCTTGCCTTCATACCTTCAAATCCACTCCATGGATGGTCATGGATGGTCATTTAAGGTAAACCTTAAATGACCATCCATGGATTATTTTTACTTAGCATTATACACCGTGCTCATTCTGTCAAATTTGAAACAATATTGATGGTGCAAATCTATGCCAATCAATACAGATTTGTGTGCACGCTGGGCAGGCTTTGGGGAAACAGCCAGCTGGTTTCTTACATGTGATAAAAACTGCATCACAGCAACAATTTAACCTTATCATATCTTAGCACTCATGATACACCTTGTTCGTACAGCCAATGCAGTCAGTTGATTTGTCTCATCAGTATTCATTATAAACGACAAAAACCTCTCTAGTACGCCTCCAACAATGAGCAAAGACACCTACCTAAAAGGACTAAAGCAGGAACAAGACAGCAGCTAATTCAGCAGAAAGCAAGTAGTCACAGAGTCTGAAATGCAGGAACTCACACGAAATGGCCCCAACCGCAGTTGGCTCGAACAGTGGGCGTTGCTCATTTGTCCTGTGAGTTCCCTTGGCACGATTTCCTTTCAATGAGCAAGTGAGAAGAGCTTGCTCCATAAAGACAGCTGTCAGTAGGCCACGGGCAGAGGCAGTTACAGTCTTGGACAGCTGTTCTAACCTTATGGCAGACAATGGCGCCACAAAAACACAACATCCAGGCTCCAACTCCATTAACTGCGAAAACAAAGCATGCACGAAATAGTCAAGTTTGAAGTTCAAATCTCACCTGTCAGTGCCACTAAACTTCCTAAGGGGACTTTAAGGGAAATATAGCTTGTATCAACAGGCTACTGCATTCTAATAAAAAGGAGACCACTTCTATAGTAAAGCGAGTTGTAATAAGCTAAAACCAAACAACAGCTACTGGGGGCACTTAAGTCTCCTTACATTCTCAGAATGCATAAGCATTAAGTGCTACTATTTCACTTCTGTTGCTTTTTTCATCAAGTTAAATGCGCTTTTGCGTGGTTGTTGCGTGGTTCAACATTCAATTTTGGATTCTACTTGTCGAGCCATTTTCAGTGTTATATGATATGACATTGTAGCTTACTGTTCAACTGCTAATGATAATGAACTAATGGTTAACAACCAAGACCTGTAACCAGGCATGTGAAGTTAAACTCTACATAAGCTATTCATTGATATACGATTTGATGCTGTAGCTTAATGTTCAATTTTTATTCGTGATAACTTATTAATGGTAATTAAGACTTACAATTTAGTGCAGTTATACTTGACAGAAGCTATCCCATGACATAAATCTTGTGGCGATTATGCTTCACATGAGCTACACAACCACTCTTCTGTTCACGCACGCCGTGCACACGAGTCAATTTTTGCAATAAAATATAGGTGTTGCCATGAGTGCCCAATTTCTCAATAAAAATGAGTGTCCACACAGATTTTCAAGCACCTGCATCTAAAATGGTGGCGTAAGTAGTTGTTTCCGGTGAAGATGTATATCTGAATCAAGTGGCAGGAATGTTTTGAATTCAATTTCCTCAGGCGTAATAAATGTCTTGTAAATGTGGCTAGAAAAATGTCACTATATAAACAATTTTTACTCAGCGCAATCACTGGATAGAATTTCCTTGAATTGTGATGGAGAAAAAGCTCTTTCGCGGTAGCTGCATATGACCCTAGGTTGGGTGCAGCATTCCAGACAAGTATTCCTAGCCCTCCTATTGTTTCCACATAACTGCAGCGTAAAAAAATGACAAGCACAAAGGAAGAAACACCTGCGACACAGAAAAACGCTCCACTCACAACTGATTTTATTTCGCCAGCAATGAGAAATAAAAAGGATCAGCCATGAATGCGCGCGCAGGAAAGTACACTTGCCACCATCAACAAAAAAAAAACATTATCACACCGTGAGACACATCTTATAGTGTGGCAGAGAAAAGGTCACATTTTGCTTCATACAAATGAATAGAAGTATCGCTTACGCAAAAATCGTCCTTTTTCTTTATATGATAAGCTTCCAGTGGTTCACGTGCAGTTTGATCTTTGCTTTTTCCTAGAATCCTTGCGCCTTCAAAATGCTGCGACCAATCCTGGCAAGACCTGCGATGTTTTACCGAGTTAACATCTTCATTATTCTCTAAATTTCTTTCATGCTCCCTCAGTCGATCGTTGGAACACCTGCCAGACTTGCCGACATAGGCTTTTCCGCTTGACAGTGGAATTTCATATACCACTCCTGACTGGGTCTGTACATGGGGTTTGGTATGCTTTTTCCCGCATCCAGCTTTTGTAGCCTCCTTACCGGAGCTACGAGGGCATAGTTGGCCGAGCTTTTTCGAAGCCGAAAAAACAAGCTGCACCCCAGACCTGTTCGTTAGTTTCTTCAAGTTAAGCGAGACTGTGTGCAGGTAGGAGGCAACTTCCGGACGCACAGTGCGCTCAACTTCCCTGTTCTTCGTGGACGTCGCGCTCTTCTTTACCTATTTCAAGATGGTTTCGGCGACAGCCTTCACGAGCGACTGAGGGTAGCCCGGATCCAATATTCTTGCCAATTGGCCGTCACAGCTCGTCTGCATTTCATGTTCGCACGATTTATCTAGTGCAGATTCTAGGCATAAGTTCACAATGCTTCTTTTAATTGTTTTAGAGTGTGCAGAATCATATAGTAAAAGTCGTTTCTGCACATGCGGAGAGTACCGCCAACACACGTGATCCCCACCGAACTTGAAACGAATATCTAAAAAATAGAAAATTTTCGTTTCGAACTTCGCAAGTGAAAGTCAATCCCTTTCCATGCTGTTTAAAAGCGTCTAAAACCTTGTCAACAGTAGCGCAGTAGTATAAAGGGCTCTGCTTGTCCAATAAGAGAAAAAAACCGGCAACATATCGGTACACTTTTGTGACCTTGTCCGGTTTAAAAACAGTTGCTAAAATCTGGTCAATACTCGCTAAAAAAATATCACTTAAAATGGGTGCACCGCAGGACCCAATGCGTATTCCTTTGGTATGTAAGTGGTGCTGGTTGTTAAAAGTGATAAAAGTTCCTTGAAGATAAAATTCTAAAAGTATTAGAAAATTGTCAACAGACATACCAGCTCAATTTTGGAAAGGAGCGACGCCACTCTTGTCAATGCACTGTTTCAGTGACGCGAACAAATCCTGATTGGGTATCGAATAAAACAAATCTTCCACACACACACAGAATTCGAAGGCAATGCTGCTGTTGGTCTTTAGAAAATCAGCAACTTCTCTAGAATTCTTTATATGAAAAGGTTCATTGATGGTGAGCACTCGCAAAGATCTCTGCAGGAACCGAGCAACAAGCACCTGCCACGTAATATTTTCACTAACAATAGTTCGAAACGGTGCATCTGGTTTGTGCGTCTTGGCAGTGAAAAAACACTTTCAAAGGATTGCCTTTACAACTGATAATCTGTTTGGACAGCTTAATGTTTCCCAGGCCTTTGCAAGGGTTGGGCACTTTGTTGTTTGCAGTGGTGGGACGGCCCTTCTTCAGGGTAAAGTTCTTCGCGCAGCCTGAAGGTCTTTTTCGCGGAAAACACCTTCCGGTAAAACAACAAACCCTATATTTTTATCGGCCTGGAGAAGAGAGAGCCCGTTGTCTTGAGAGCAGGTAACCACTTTCCGCAAAGAGGTGCCAACATGACTATTATTAGAAAAAAACAGCTGTTTTCAAAAGTCTGTCCGCACCTTCGAGCAAGCATCTCTGCCGTTGTTCGGCGTTGTTCGGTCGGCGCTTTCTCTGCTATGGGGCGTTTGAGTGCTGCCAGGTCTTGAACTGGTACAGAAGGTGGAAGTCCGTACTTGGGTCCTTTGTCGAGCAGACCGCGTATGTTCTGGGGCAATTCTACCCGCCCTAACACCGTAAGGTTTCCACTAGCTTGTACACTCTCCCACTTTTTTAACCTGAACGCACGAGCGTCGACTGCCCAGTGCAGCGGTGCCGAGGCGAAGCATAGCGGAAATAGGGAGAGGGAACGAGCATGCGCGCTGATCATGCCGCTGTGGCTAGCGTCGTCTGCTTGGCTGTTCTGCTGCGTGCGAAGCAACCCCTGCGAAGCTAGTTTTGTGGCAGAGTTCTGCGATTTCGTTTCGTGTTCTATCTGCTGTGTGTTTGTGGCTCCGGGCTGGTGGAAACGCGTAGCGTTCCAAGCATGACTCCAGGCACTGGCTCAATTTGCCGGCAGCGCCTCGAGAGCGTTTGCTTTAGCGAAATTAACGCGGCTCTAGCGAGGATCCTCTTCAGTCACTTTTTTGTATGTAACGATTGCAACTGGTTTCTTGGGCATGCTAGGTTGTCCCCAAACGTATGCTCTTTTCAGAATCACCCGCGCTATAGGCAGCGGTTAAAAACAATTGCTCTCAGCTTCTTGGGGCGCCGATGCTTAACAGGCGATGATGGGAAGGGGTTGCTTCGCACTAATCAGAATAGCCTAGCAGACGACCCTTAGTCCAGCAGCACGAATTGTGGGCGTGCCGTTTGCCCTCGCTCGCTTTCTCCTCTCGTTCTTCTTCCGGCGCCGCAGCGCCGGGCAGTCGACGCTCGCGCGTTCAGGTTAAAAAAGTGGGAGGATGTACCTTCCTCTGCGTAGGCTCAGGAACTCGGACGGCGCTCCTTAGGTAGAAGCTCCACCAGAGCGCAGTCAGGTAAGCCGTGGTCCGTTCGAAGTGGCGCAACTTGGAATCCGCCAGCCAAGGTGGATACCGGGTGTAGCACGTTGCTGACAGCTAGTCCAGGTACACCCGGACCTGATGCCAAATCACTGAGCATAGAATCTTTCCCACGCGCTTTACATGCCCCCAAGATGGTTTTACGCGCCCGAAAAGGGCCCTCACTTCTTCAGGAATCCGGACTTTTCTAAGACACACGGCGGTGTACCGGGCGCGGCATGTCGTGAAGATAATGTTGGTAATTAAAGCATCGACAGAAGGAAGTGCTTGATTAACACAGAAAGAAGGGCCCACTGTAGAAGAAATAGGATTTAGTAAAACGAGCTTTTGGGCAAGTTGGTTACTTTGCTGGATACTCTTCCAATCTTTACCACAAACGACACAACGTCACAACAGTTGAATGTTGTGGGTGGAGTAATGGGCCTCAAGTTTCATCCGGGATGTGACCCTTGTGTCCCAAATATGGCATACATGAGCCACATCCCTAAACCCAGTCGTCTGACCTATAATAAAAATTAAGCGTGGTTTGGCTCTGGCCTAGCCTGGTCAGTTGCGTTAGCAACAGCTGCATGACTACGATTGTAGATTCGGCTTGTGACAAAACTAAGTGTTTGGCTGCCGTTTTTCGAGCTTTCTTGTACGTTCTTCATCCGTTTCTCGAACACGTCGTTTGCGCTTGGTTTCATTTCGACGATCTTTGGAACTCATCCCGGAATCTTTCGTAGGCGTCAGCCTGGAGTCACTGTGAGAAGTGGAACGACTCCCTCTAGCCGCATCTTGGTTACGACGCCTTTCGAACCGTGCAGCGCGTTCTTATGCTGTCTCTCGAGCGCGTTGTCTCTTGCTAGCTTGGTCCTGTCGCCGTTGCTTCTCTTTAGAGCTCTACATAACGACAAGATTGCAACGAGGCGAAGCGCGCAATACGCAATACCCCCGCGAAGAACCACCTCCTCACCCTCTACCTCGGCGGAGAGCACGTATCCGGCGGGAGCCAGCGACTGCGCGCGCGGGAACGGCGCGGCGCCGACGACGGCGACGCCATCAGGCGGAGCTCGGCTGAAACGGTTGCTGGGCGGAGGCTGTTCAAGGCCATCCGTGCCCACCGGCCGGCCACCGGCTAAGCGATGAGGCGAAAACCTGGCGTAGTGTTGGTAATGGAACAAAATCCCGTGTATAGATTGCTATGACTTTGCTGTGATCACCACAATCACCCGTACAACACACCAGCACTAATAGGCTACTGACTAATGACCGCTGAAACCAGAAGGTCGGAAAAAGAAGAGAAAACAAGACGAAAAAGGAGGAAAAGATAAAATAAATAAAAGGCGCTAATACACCACCAAGTGGTCGCCAGCACTAATGAAAAAGGAAAATAGCAATGCAAAACCAATTCATCACCTGACGGTTTAAAGCGCTAATACAGTCCTCCACATCAAAGAAGGCCCCTGTGCAAACACCCAACCCAAGCCACTAGCGCAGATTGAAAATTGGCTGGGTATTACCCACAACCGAAAACCAGATAAATGCCATTAGATTATGTATAACCAATGCCTGCCCAGGTGCAACCCACAACAAACCAGCTAAACACGCATAACGCGACACAGTACCTGCCTTGGCAGAAGACATTATAAGCACTATGAACACTAGGCAATAGGAACATTATGAACACTAAGCTATAAGTAGTATGGGCACCAGGCCGGCTGTGTAGGAAGATGCTGTAAGAAACCAAGTGTGTCTGAGAAAACGGTTTCTAAACTGGCTTCTTCGCTGAATAATGCCCAATCAGCTAAATGGAGCTTCCATCGTCGTGGTTTAGTTGGAATGACTGCAGGTGAGGATGATAGGTTAATAAAAACTGACAGACGATCACTCCCATAAGGGTTGTCTAAAACATCGCATTTAAAATTTAGAATTTTAAATCGTTAAAAACAGACCGTGAACTAAAAGACCAGTCTAAATAGGTCATTTTTCCAGACGTTGGGGAACAGTACGTGGCCTTTTCTGTATTTAAAATACATATATTATTGTGAAAATAAAATATTCGATCATTTGACTCCTAACATCACAGCGTTCGCTACCCCAAAAGGGGAGTCAGCGTTAAAATCACCAAATACCATATATGGTTCCGGAAATTAATCGATAAGTTTTTGCAGATCACGGACTGTTAATGTTAGATGTGGAGGAAGATATGGGGAACAGATTATTATTGTTTTGTAGTTGACAATTCTGACCAAGACCACTCAAGTTTTGTTTTGAGTTTGCTTTCTTGAGCAGGGACGCCGCGTTGAATTACAATTGCGGCGCCTCCTGAGAGTCTGCCTGCTGAAGATAGCGACGAAAAGTTTTATAATGTTTTAAGATATTTACAAGTTGTGGACCAAGATTGGTCTCCTGAAGACAAAAGCTACGGGCAACATTAGCCGTAATATGTGTTATGTCGCTGTAATTCCTGAACAGTCCTGTACAGTTCCATTGAACTAAGAAAATGATGTTTATTTTTTGGGATAGGCTTGAAAAGGGGGTTTATTTATGTTCTGGGCCCGTTATGAGGGCTCTGTCTTTTTTTCGCTCAATAGAGCTGTTCCGCCGCTGCAATGCAGTCGGGCTGGGAGTTGCGTCCATCACCTCGCCAGAGGTGCTGGGGGACCGCGAAGCCGCGGTTGTGTGGGTGTCAGGCCTCCCCCGGGAGGGGGGGGGGGGTGGATTCCTGCGGGGTGCCGACCCGTGGAACGGCACTCTCTGCTTTGGAGACGGCAGAGCAGCCTTCGCTGTCCCTGCCTGGGGCGTGGATGGGCCTGCCATAGGCTCGGTGACAGTAGCGTTGGCAGGTGCCTGAGTGCTGAGTAGTGCTGTGCCCCTGCGCACCACATCAGCGAAGTTGGATTTTGCTATGTAGGATGAGTTACTGAGCGCAAAACGCCTTCTCGCTTCTTTAAATGAAATGTTTTGCTTTGTCTTTGTGGTGATTATCTCTTTTTCTTTCTTCCAGGGCGGACATGCCCTGGAGTATGCTCCATGGTCTCCTTCACAGTTTGTGCAGCGCGGGGGGTGCTTCACATTCATCAGAATGGTGATCCTTCTAGGCGCATTTCGCGCAAGTTTTGCGACAGCGGCAACTTTGTGAGACGTGGCTGAACCTTTGACAATTGATACATCTGCGATGGTTGGGTATGTATGGCCTTACATTAACTTTCAGAAATCCTACTTCGATTGTGTCGGGTAGTGTGCTGGTGTTGAACGTGAGGATCAAATGTTTTGTGCCAATTTCCTTGTTGTCCTTCCAGATCTTGATTCTGTGAACATCTATGCTTTCTTTTTCAGTGATTTGGACAAAATCAGTTTCAGATATTATGCCTCGACCAGTATTCAGAGATCGGTGTGAAGTCACGGAGATAGGAACGTTTCCCTACAACACAATGTTTACAAGTTTCCAGTACTGGACGTTGTCGCACAGTTCGAGCAATAAGTCGCCACTGGTCATTTTGAAACCTTGTAGCCTATGCCCAGGGCTTCTGTCAAACACTTTGAAACAAGGAAGGGAGATAGGGTTCGTGCTTATCTTGTACTTCGCTATGGATGGCATGTTAGTTGGGAAAACTAACTTTTCTTTTTTGGAAACAGTCACCTACATCGTTCCGCCCTCTTTTGAGGGAGCGATTATATTTGGAACGGGGAGGAGCCATAAAAAAATTTAGTTTTTCGGTCACTGTGCCAACCGTCCACCACTGAGCCCAACTAGGAGGCGACACAGGTACTTCCGAGAAAGTCCTGCCCACGCCAGCTGTACACCTGAACGATAACCATATATGACACACCTCCGGGAAGTTGACCACACAGGGTTAACTCTAGTCGCCTATAAAAAGTGCAAAGTCGACAATAGAGTAGGTGACAGGAAAGCTGTAAGAAAGGAGATAGGATAGTGAGAGATATAGGGGAGGATAGGTAAAGGCGACTGCCGATTTCCCCCGGTCAGGTCAGGACTGAGGTGCCGTCGACAGGAAGCTGGGGCCAAAGTAGTGCGTTGTCTCCGCCGTGGGGCCTTAACGGCCCAAACGCTCGGCATCGGCTCAACCACCAGGATCCCCGTTTCCCCGGACACGGCGATGCCACGCACGTCTAAGCGCGGATGCTCGGGTTCGTGAAGGCGGACTGCTCACCATCATTCCCCTGCGGATATGTCCCTGCGTATGCTCAGGAACCCGTGGTGTCGACGCTCACCAACGTGTACATGAAGCAGACGCGCCTGTGGGGATTGGAGAAGTTAGATGGGCTTTCTGTCTGCCACCCTAGTTTTAGGCATGATTCACTGCCGAGTTCGTTCTTTCCTTCGTTCCATGCAAGGCAATGTTAGGAGCTCTTCTATTAACATTACTAGGTCAGCTGAACATTATTATAGGGGCATGACGTCTTCGTGTATTGTGCTTGCACCTTGCATGCAGAGTGATCAAACTTTATGGTTGTGAGCGAAAGCTTATCTAGGGACTCTAGGACCGTGTAATAAGGTGTGCAGGCGCTACTGCCGGCAATTTTTTCAAGCGCGAGCTTAAAAAATAAGCCCCAATCACAAAACACAGAAGGAACAGTAAAGAAGAACTCATTTCATTAAGACATACCTTCTTTTTTATTTCCCTTCAGACTATTCTGCTATGCGGGCGTCTTTATACTGAAAGTTTTAGTGCCTCAGCATGGTGTTTTCTCTTTGAGGCCAAGCTCCTATTAACCTTCTGGATTATCCACCTGAGAGCAAAAGGACGCATTCGTTTAACGCACGAAATATATAATTCCGTTGCCGTGTTTCCCGAACCGACTGGGCCCCGCGGCCATCTGGAGCATCTGTATTCTTAAATGAATCCTGGCCCCATTGTTTTGTTAACCTCCACAGCTGTAACGAACTTCAAGTGGCCCCCATCAATAAGTAAAGCGGCGGATTCGAGTGTCTAACCGAAGAGCACACATCCGTCCATAACTCCCTAAACCACTCGTATGCATTTCTTCATCTGAAACATTTAAGGCAGGTTATCACCAGACCTGGTTAATTGGACAGCACTGCGTAGAAGGGCGCTAAACAAGGTAAAAACATTATTATTTTCATAACCTTATATTTTTGACTATTTACATTGCCGTGTTCAGGTTGTTACTTCAGAGCAGCAGCAAAGGGGTATCATTTGCTCATTCACAATTTCCTTCGATAGCAACACTGAAAACCTTTCCGGTAAGCACGCAGTTTAACTAAATGTAAACTAACAGAAGCGGGAAAGGCGATGTGAAGTGGTTAGCGATGGTCGACAGGCAATCGCGGAGAGTTGCGCTCAAACGACGAGGTGGAACGTAAATGCAGAGTTGGCCTGCAATTCCGCACCAGCGCAATTATTTTTACATCCACTTTACAAAACAGGGCACAAGGCTAGGGCCCGGAAACCATCTCAGCTCATTGGTGGGGAGTAATATGCCCAAGAAACATAAATGTAAGGATGCATGCGACATCTTCATCGAAGTACCCTTCACTGTGCAGTAGGAGTAGTCTATATAAGGCTGATATTGTTTGGAACTACTGATGCTTGCCGAGCCGGAAGACGTCTGTGTTCGCGCACCAGATCGACGTTCGCGTGGCGGCACCGTCGCTTCTCTAGTCCATAAAATCAGCCATAAAATTCCAACAAGAAAGGGCGTCAGACATGGAGACACGATTTCGCCAATGCTGTTCACCGCCTGTTTGGAGATATTCAGAGGCTTAGATTGGGAACAGGTGGGGATAAGAGTTAGTGCAGAATACTTTACTGTAAGTTACTGCGAGCTATTGAGGTATTGCGAAGCTATGGGAGGCAAGAGCGCTTGGTTCACTTTTTGTAATCACTGCAGTGAAGCACGAGAATGGACGAAGGGGCTTTTTTCTCGTCCAAAGAATCCTGGTGTTTTTTAGGCCTCTCATCAAGCATATTCCCGTCTGCCCACAGTAAAACCTTCCGCAAGACAACGGGAACCTCCACACGGCCCCTTTTTTGCAGTCGATGAATTTCTTCGCGTGACCCACTGCGCATCGGCGGCTACCTTGGGAGAAGGTCTGATCCAACCTCCTGTTTACTGCCACAAACACTTTTCCAATCTTTTGGTGGGCGGAGACCACGACGTGCACTTTGTGCTTCGCAGCAACCCTTCTTAGGCGACGCGAAATACCGTGTATATGGGATCCAAGCGACCTTCTTTCGCGCTGAATCTTGCTGAACTTGTTGGGACGCAGGGGCCGACACTCGCTTTAGCTTCAGAAATAGCCTTTCAGCTAACCGGGCGAGATTTATATTTGTAAAGCCCGCTTTAAGAAGCCTGCTCACCTGTCCAAGGAAACCATCTTTTACACTGTGGTGGCAAGGCGTGCTCAGTGCTGCCGACATGCAAGACAAAGCTATCTCGTCGTTTACCAGTTTATAGTGGCTTCACTTGTAGGAAAGTAGGGGCATGCCGGCATTCGATGCGTGCACCGAACATACACGATGCATGGCAAACTTCAACTCTAAGTCCAGGAAACGTAATCGCCCATCGACCAGCAATTCAAACGTGAAGTTAAGCCTCTGCCCTCTCTTCTTGAAAAATCTTCACGATGTCCGGAGCCGTCCTTATGCTGCTCGGTTCCTTAACGACGAGAAAATCGTCCACGTATCTGAAGACACCCGCCGTGATATGTCCTAAATCAGCATCCAGGTATCTGTCCACCTTTGACAGGAAGACGTCATTGAGGACCGGAGCAACCCGGGACGCGATGCATACTCCTCGCCTTGCTGCCTCAGGTGACAAAAGTTGAAGTCAGATATGAAGAGACAAGTTCAAGGAAGCTTGCTACAGTGAGCCCGCTGGCATCACTGAAGGCAAGTTCGTCGTTGTGTTCAGTCATGCAACCTCCTACGCTCTTCATAAGCGCTGTATTCGGAAGCGAGTAAGACAGGTCTTCCACGTCTAGGCTCAGCGCCGAACAACATCCGGGGTTGTGTTACGATAGAAACCGCGCCACCGTCGCCGAGTTAGGAACCAGAAACCTGTCCTGGATCTTCGCATAGTTCATGCACTTTAACAGGAAGCCTGCTACCTTATATTGCCAGGTGTTCCGGTGAGATACTACCGCTCCGGAAGGGATGTACGGCTCCTGCGTTTTAGCTGTGAAAAACAGCGCCACGTGTAGCTGCTTAGAGCTACTCTGGCGCAAAAGTTATCGAGGCGTTCGCCTTTCAACCAAGCGGCGGCCTTCCTCTTCGAGGACGCTGGTTCGACACGCACTATATTAAAGTTTTTAAGTGCTGCGGAAATTGCTCTCTCCTGGTACTGCTCATTACGACCAACAACCAAATATCCCTCTTTATCGGATAGTACCGACTTCAGCTTGTTCTGCCGCAGCGAAATATTGGAGTCACAAGGTCCCTGTGCTTTTACTGCAGTGATGGGAAAACACTGCCTGCATAAAAATCAAATATGACTCATAGTTTAAGCATACATTCTCCAGGGGATCACAAAGAACACAAAGAACACAAGAACACAAGCAGCTGCACACGTGGGCAGCATTAAGAACATAAGCTCTTTCTACAAAATCATACGATGAAGTTTCTCTACTGTCCACAGGTTATGATGAGTTTGTGGCTCTTCTGCACTAGGCCGAGGAGCGATACTTTCATATTAGGAAGACGATGTTTGCTTTCTTGCAAACGATACACTCCCTTTGTTTCCGCCCCGCCGCGGTGGCACAGTGGTTACGGTACTCGGTTACTGGCCCGAAAGTCGCGGGTTCGAATCCGGCTGCGGCGGCTGAATTTCGATAGAGGCAAAACTCTAGAGGCCCGTGTACTGTGCGATGTCAGTGCACGTTAAAGAACCCCAGGTGGTCGAAATTTCCGGAGTCCTTCACTACGGCGTCCCTCATAGCCTCAGTCGCTTTGGGACGTCAAGCTCCAATAAACCAAACCAAACCTTTGTTTCGCTACTGATTCTGCAAGCCTTTTTGTCTAGCCTTTTTGATGGAGCTATGAAACTAAACAATGACCTACTTGAGCTGTGCTGGCCTTCTATAGATAATGTGTTTCATCACACTGAGCACTACCTTGAGCGCAAAAACTAAGCACTGGTATATATTGGCTAAGTACATAAACAATGGTGCAGCCATACATAAGGGAAGCCCAAGTGAGGTGTATCAATTAATACTACAACGGCACATAGGAAACCGACATTGTTCTATTTGCTTCCATCAAAATGCTTCCCCTGTGGCCAGGGAACAGACTGGCGCTTCATGTTTAGTAGCCGCCATAACCACTGATTGGTAAGTGCAGGTTCGAAAGGATGTAATACACCAAGAGAATTAATCGCTCCCTGCTGATGATCACTGCAAATAAGGCAAAGTTCAATAAGCTGGCAATCTTCAGTAGCTGACGCATGCTTTAGTATGCTGCAGGACTTAAAACACAACATTTAGACGTTTCCACCGGGCAACGACTATGACCACATGAGATTCCGTAGCGCAAAATTAAGACGCACTAGACCGAACCATCACTGTAAATTCTAAGGAGGATGTCGCTTTGACTACTCTCTGGGATGTTTCAAACAGGCTGCGCTGCCGCTTCCAGCGCGCTAGCGCGGGGTGCACTCAGCAGCGCCGCGATGAGTGTGGCTACGGAAACGAAGCCTTCAATGGAAAGGTCTATAAGTAGGCCAACGAAGAGACAGAGGAATGACGCTTTCAAAGCTCATACCTTTTACGCAGCAGATTACATTTTCAAGGCTTATCAGCTAGATGGCCATCTTTTGTTGCTGTTTTCCTGTTGCAACGATTTCAATTGCAATTAACGCAAAGTAGTCCTTGGTCATATTGTGACGAAGGGAATGGGTTTATTTACAGGATGAGCGGGGATATGGGAGCAAACAGTGAAACGGTGAACGGCCAGCGTCGAGCCAGTCCCAGTCTCGAGTACGCGCCCCTTCGTCGTCCTCTTCTCTTCCGCTGCGCCCTTCGTCTTCTTCACTTGCTCCGAAGCGCGGCCCGACGTAAGTTGCGTAGCAACCCGGCATAAGTGCCGTAACACTTCTCCCCGGGCAGACGAACCTCGGCCCCGAGCGAGTTAGGACCTAGGATGGCAGCGCTTCAGTCGAGCCACGTGAGCGACCTCTGCCTTTCGTAAGCGGCGATTCTCCGAGGTCACTTTCGCGATAACATAGGTGACTTCACTCAGCCGGCTGATAATGACAAAGGGCCCGGCGTACTTCCAAAGGAATTTCTGGTACAGGCCCCGACGGCGTAATGGTGTCCAAAGCCAAACGAGATCTCCGGGTGCGTAGGTCACTGCCATATGCGCATCGTCATACCGAGCCTTGGCGCAGCCTTGAGCTGTGATGGTTCGCAGACGAGCAAGTCGACGGGCTTCCTCAGCGCGGCAGAGGTGTTGCGAGAGGGTGATGTCCTCATGTCCGGAGAATGGCAGAATAGTGTCCAAGAAGGTCCGCGGGAAGCGTGCGTAGAGCAGGAAGAAAGGGGAGAATCCCGTGACCTCGTGTTTCGCTGTGTTATAGGCGTACGTAACAAATCGCAGCACGGCATCCCAATTCTTGTGGTCTGATGCTACGTACATGGACATCATGTTGATCAGAGTCCGGTTGACGCGCTCTGTCAACCCATTCGTCTGGGGATGGTAGGGCGTAGAATGGCGGTATTCGGAACCGCACAGCCGGAGTAGTGCTTCTACAACGTCGGCAGTGAACTGCCGGCCGCGGTCACTGATGACTACACGAGGCGCACCGTGGCGAAGAACGATGTGGGAAAGCAAAAATTCCGACACGTCTGCTGCTTTGGCGGAAACAAGTGCAGCAGTTTCCACATAGCGGGTCAAGTAGTCCACAGCTACGATAATCCAGCGGTGGCCTGCAGACGACTTCGGAAACGGGCCGACCAAGTCAATTCCGATTTTCTCAAAAGGTAAGCTCGGTCGCCATACCGGTTGCAGAAGACCGGCCGGTGGTGTGTTGCACCGCTTCAGCCGTTGGCAGGGAGTACAGCTTGCTACGTAGTGCTGTGTCGTTGTGTACATTCTTGGCCAGTAAAAACGTTGTCGGGTTCGAGCAAGGGTGCGAGCAAACCGCAGGTGACCGGAGGTGATGTCATCATGCATTGCATGTAAGACGGCACCACGAAGAGAAGCTGGGACAAAAAGCAGCAGACGGGCGCCGTCAGCTGAATAGTTCTTCTTATAAAGTAGGCCGTCTCGGATAACGAAGGATGTAGTAGTTACAGCCTTGGCAAAGAGCGCACTCAAAGCTGGATCTTGGCGTTGTTCTTGTTGGACAGTGACATGGTCCGGAAATATCTCGGTCAAAGAGGCTAGGCAGACATCCAGGTCGTCCTCACCGACTGCCGTTGAAGGAAGAGGGAAACGCGATAAACAGTCAGCGTCAGCGTGGCGACGGCCGCTTTTATAGGACACCGAAAAGTCATATTCTTGAAGACGTAAGGCCCAGCGAGCTAACCGACCTGAAGGGTCGCGTAGGCCAACGAGCCAACATAGGGAGTGATGGTCGGTGATCACGTTGAAGTGGCGTCCATAGAGGTAGGGTCGAAACTTGGCGACAGCGAAAACGACGGCGAGACATTCCATTTCTGTGACGGTATAATTGCGTTCGGCTTTCGTTAAAGTGCGGCTGGCGTAGGCAGCAACGTGTTGGGCGTCATTCTGAAGCTGGACGAGTACCGCGCCGACGCCCACGCCGCTAGCGTCGGTGCGTACTTCCGTAGGAGCCGCGGGATCGAAATGACGCAAAACAGGGCCAGAAGTTAGCACGAACTTCAGTTGTTCGAACGATGACGCACATTCTGGGGACCACACAAACTGAGCGTCTTTGTGCAGGAGGCAAGTCAACGGATGGCAATTTGGGCAAATCCTTGGATAAATCGACGAAAATACGAGCACAGGCCCAAAAAGCTCCTCAAATGCTTTACATTTTGAGGTTTCGGAAAGTCACGCACAGCAGCAATCTTTTGCGGGTCCGGTCGAATCCCGTTCTGGTCGACGAGGAATCCCAGCACCAGGGTTTGTCGCTCGCCGAACTGACACTTTTTAGAATTTAAAATTAGTCCAGCTTGTTGAATGCAGTCGAGCACGAGTCCAATACGTTCGTTATGCTCACGAAATGTCGTCTCATAAATGATGACGTCGTCCAGGTAACACATGCATACCTCCCACTTTAGGCCACGCAAGATTGTGTCCATAAATCTTTCGAACGTCGCTGGGGCATTGCACAATCCAAATGGCATCACATTGAATTCGTAGAGTCCGTCAGGAGTCACAAATGCTGTCTTTTCCCGGTCCGCCGGATGCATCGGTATCTGCCAATAGCCAGATCGCAAATCCACCGACGAGAAATAGGATGCGGATTGTAGGCAGTCCACGGCGTCATCGATGCGGGGCAGAGGTTAGACGTCCTTCTTTGTGATGGCATTTAGACGCCGATAATCAACACAAAACCTCCATGAGTTGTCTTTTTTCCGCACCAAGATGACAGGGACAGCCCAAGGGCTTCCTGACTCCTGGATAACACCTTTCTCCAGCATGTCTCGGACTTGCTCGTTGATTACCCGCCGCTCCGCTGGGGACACACGATATGGCTTCTGCCTGATAGGGGCTGCGTCACCGGTGTTTATCTGATGGTGCATACGTGATGCCGGCGGAACAGGCAAATCAGCTTTGTGAGCAAAATCGAACACGGATGCGTAGTGAGTCAGGACTTCATGTAAGGCACGCTGCTCGGTCGTAGGGAGAGATTTGTTGATCATGCGGTTAATATCGGCGTGATAGTCGGGTTGTTCTGCCCTCTGGTGCGGGAGAGGAGACACGGACCGAATATCCAGGGTTTCATAGTCGCTAAACGTCGCCAACTTGAGGTCGGAATGTATACAAACGGGCTCCGACGAAATATTCACCGTCCACACGTGGGCGCAACAATCGACGGCCTCAACAATCGCATGGGGCACAAGGAGATGTTTCTTGACGGCGTTGTTATGGTTGGGTTCAACGAGCAAACGACGGATGCCTGATCGGTCGGCGGAGCAGCGTACAGGCACAAACATTGCCGCCTGAGCTGGTAACAGTACATCTGTGGCGACACACAATACGCCGTTAACAGGGGCGGCTGAATCTTCAACTAAAGCAGACAGAATATTCCGCCGAAGGATAATTTCGCCAGCGGCACAGTCAAGCGTCGCTCCACACTCACGCAGAAAGTCAATACCGAGAATATCGTCATGCGTGGCTCGTTCCAAAACCGTGAACTCGACCCTAAACGTTTCTCCAGCGATCTCGACCGGCACACAGCAGAGTCCCACAGGTCGCAAATGTTGGCCCCCAACTCCGCGAAAACTGGCGCTGCGCTCCAAAGCAAACATAACCGTTGGCCCCAACCGATTTTTAAAACACAAACTCATTACAGACACTGCGGCACCGGTGTCCACCAAAGCGAGAGTATTTACACCATTTACACTAACTGGCACTTTGTTTTTCAACATCACAGCAGGCGGAGGAATTGGCGAAGCTGAACGTTCTGCGACCTCACCCCCATCGGCCGCTCCCGCTAGTTTCCCGGCGGGGGCGAAGAAGAGCGCTGGCGTGGAGATGGAGACCGGCCCCGTCGCTGCGGTGGTGGAGTGAAGCTACGGTCAGAAGCGGGAGAGTCACTCCGGAAGGCGCCAGGGCGAAGTGGCGGGAGAGGAGGTTGAACCCATGCGGAATTTCCCCGGACACCGGCCGACTGATTCCACACAGTGTTCTCTCGGAAACTGGCTGGTTGATTCCACGCAATGTTGTCCCGGAAACTGGTCGAAGATTGGGTCCAGGAGCGTGAAGGCTGTGGTCGCCGGCGTTGGCAAAACCTCGCGATGTGTCCGCGGCGGCCGCACTGATAGCAAGTCGGCGACGCACGAAAACCGTAGGTATCGACGGGAGCGGGCGGTGCTCGGGAGTCGGAGGCAGCTGCAGGATACACGTTGGGCGTACGGGGTACGGGTGTACCCCGGATGTACGGGGGCTCGGAGACACGATCGTAACTGTGGGAGTACCGCTGATGGTCAGGAGACCAGGTCCACGAGGCTTGGGGATCGGAAGGCGGTGGTTGGACTGCGTATTCGTGATATACAGGCGGTGGTGGTACGCCGACGCCTTGCAACTGCTTGCTCAACTCGTGGGCGACAACCCTGCGGGCGAGCGTGGCAAGATCGTCATGGGCAGAATAGTCGACGCTAGCAACAGTGGTAACATTAGCAAGGCGCCCAAACTTCGGTGCAATTCGCCGCATTTTCAACGCCTCGAACGTGCGGCAATGCTGAATAACGTCAGACGCGCTGGTGAGGGTGTCCTTAGTGATCAGAAAAATATACACGTCTTCAGCAATTCCTTTCAAAATGTGGCCAACATTGTCCTCCTCGGTCATGCTTCTGTTCACAATTCGACAGAGCCGCAAGACTTCCTCGATGTATGTCGTACAGGTTTCTCCAGGCAACTGTGCTCGTTGAGATAGGGTGTTCTCTGCCTTGTGTTTCTTTGTAAGGGAGTCGCCGAAGCACTTTGCGATCTCCTCCACGAACTTAGTCCAGGTGGAGAAGGATTCTTCGTGGTTCTCGAACCACAGTAGTGCGGTACCGGTGAGATAAAAAACCACGTTGACGAGCTGCATGATTGGGTCCCAGCGGTTGTATTTGCTGACCCGTTGGTAGTGTTTGAGCCAATCTTCAACGTCCTCGTCCACGCCGCCGGAAAACGTTCTAGGCTCACGCTGAGGAAGCCAGGAATTGGTCGATGCTTGGTGTTCACGGCCTGCGTTCGAAACAGTACCAGCCGTACCCGAAGAAGGACCGCTTCCGTCTTGGCTCGCCATGTCGGGTAGGTCAGGGGGTAGCCCAGCCAAGCGTTTGCTCCGTCGAGGTTCTGCAGGGTCCAGAACGACTTACCCGGCCCCTCCACCAAGTTGTGACGAAGGGAATGGGTTTATTTACAGGATGAACGGGGATATGGGAGCAAACAGTGAAACGGTGGACGGCCAGCGTCGAGCCAGTCCCAGTCTCGAGTACGCGCCCCTTCGTCGTCATCTTCTCTTCCGCTGCGCCCTTCGTCTTCTTCACTTGCTCCGAAGCGCGGCCCGGCGTAAGTTGCGTAGCAACCCGGCATAAGTTCCGTAACAATATGTTAGATTCTTATGCTCATTTCTTTCACCCCAGAATTTCTTAGAAGCGTCCGTTCCTGTGGAGGAAATATAGACTATCCACCATCGTGAATTTCTCACACATCTTCCGTCTTCTGACCATATATGCACTGATCAGAGCAGCTGTCAAGGGAAATTTTGATGATGGGGAAGGCAATGCCCTGTGTCTTCCTTCGTGCTCACTAGATACTGTGGTTAAAGATAGAACCCTCCAAGAAGAAGCTGCATGCTCTTCTAGAGCAGAAGGTACACAGACTCCGCTGTCATCTCTCTGACACAAATGAATTCACCACCTTGGCCAGCACAAGCCACAATTCTGCTTGCAGCAAACCAACTGTGAAGGACTGCATCATAAATTACATTGGTGACTACTTTTTACACAAGGAGCGGAAGCACAGATAATGTCCAGGATGCTTAGATGATGTTCAAACTGATGCCCCTCGCACACCTGCTTGACATTTTCCTGCTTGACGTGTTTGATATTTTCCAGATTATTTGAGCAGGCTGGCCTCAAGTGCCTATAGCCAAATGTGCAGCTTTTTCCAAAGAATAGAAATCACTGCACTGTGGAAAGTGAATTTAAGAATTTCTTATCTGTGCAATGAGAATTTCTGAGCCATTTTTTATGCTCTCGAAGAAGCCATGTTTCCAAAGCTTTGCCGCAGTGTGCATGAAGAAGAATTCCCTACAAAGGTACAAGAGTAATAAAAATAATCAGGGTTCATTTTTCAAAAACCTGGGCAAGAAGCTCAGCACATAAGGAGAAGCAGCGAATGCATGTAAAAGAGCCAACCTCAGAGAGGTTATCATAATTGGTATGTGCTAGCTGCCAGAAGAGTGAAGGCCGGCGTGTCTTAACACCACGTGGCGAAGTGTGTCACTGAGTGGCACGTGTGTATGCCCGACCTAATTGATTGTAGAGATCAAAGTGCTGGAGGCCAGCTGCATTCCCGTAACGCGACAAGAGTCGACGCGGGGGATGCGCTGTCCGGCCAAGGTGAGGGAGGGTTCGTTGGAGGGCTCATCTGGCGCTTGCACCTAGGAAAAAGGGCAGTCGGCGCTGAAGCCGCCCTCTCCTGAAAGCGTTCTCGATTTCTTCTGCTTCGTCTTCAGACAGGATTGGCATCTGCCGTAGTGCTGCTTCGCTCAAGCATATTTACGTCTTACGTAACCAGTAGGCAGATGTCGATTTAAGTTATAACTCGAACGTCGTGCTCAAACACCCAGTTTTGAAGCCTGCTATCAAGTGTTTTCGCCCGCAGCGCTGCCGCTAGTAGCACTAGCGCAATTCCTGCACTGCGCAGTTGACTCAGTGTCGCCTGCTATGTCGGCATGGCAACAGAGGACAGTATGTGCGCCTTACAGCAAACGTCCGTCTGCGACGCCGGCACCGCACATTGCGCCTTTTTATTTTTTTCCCCTTCACCAAAAAACGAGTGGTTCTGTCAACAAAATCATTAACTATATTCATGCTGGGGATGTATATAGCATTGTCGCTATGTAAGTGGGGAAATGTCGCTATGTAAGGGGGGAAATCCGAATTTGCGGCCTGCCCGTGCCCCCCCCCCCCCCCTTCACCCCCGTGCCACCGGATACGGCCTGGTGTAGTTTCGGCTACTAGACTTTGTTCCCGTGCAACGCCATCGGTGGGGATGGCACGGCCCGGACCCATCCTCTGGGGATGCGAAACCCCATGGGAGTGGCAACGACTCCCAGGCGGCTCTGGAGGCCAGTCGCGCTCGTGAGGTACGATGTCTGAGTGGAGGCAGGCCTGGGTTTATACCCGGGTTGGACCCACAAAATCCGGCACCGAAGGCATGTACAAAGTCAAAAAAAGTTTTAAAATACGTGCTACTTCCTTCCGCACGCGCGGGCGTGCAAACCTGGCTATCGACGCGCCGGTTCCTGGTTCTGGAGAAACCAGGTCATCGCTGAGGTTCACAGTAGCCAGCCTCTGAAACGACGGCTCGGGTAAGTGGCTTCACGACCGGCCAAAGGGCTGCAAAGGCCTTTGCGGGACGCCGAGGAACGGGGGCGTAGTAGGGCCTCAAAGCGTTCAACAAAAATCATTGATGTTATGGAGTAACGCCGGAGTAGGCCCGTGACATCTCACGCTGAGTTATGTTCTTGGTTTGTGGCCCGGTCGCCTAGCCTTGAAGACTCCCTCCTCAGTAGGAGAAGAGCAAGCTAGGGGAGAAAATAAGTGCATGGTTGCTTGCATGGAAGCACAGACGAGTCCCCCCGGAGGTGTTAGGTCGTGGCGCCGAGGGCCTGTAGGCCGATAGGCTGACGACCTAACCCGCTACTGGCCGGATCACATCACACATACTTCCGGTGTCTGAAAAACCGCGAAGAGCACTCGACGGTTAGTAGCTGCCAGGTCGGAAACAAATCCTGTCGTGGAGGGGCCCCAGGTAGCTGACCCCGTGTTAAGCTCTCCTGTCTCCGGCGGTTGGAGCTCATGGCGTTTCATGGGTGGTTTGGCCTCCCGTTAGCGGGGCCACACCATTGGGAAATCTCAATGCTCTCCCTGCCCCGGCCAGGCAGGCCAGAAATGGAGTCGAGATAATTGAAGTATCAAAGCAAACAACTCGCTGTCCCCATTCCCATCCTCTATCCCCCATAACCCATTTCCTGACAACCATTCATCCCATCCATTGTGCCCATCCTTTCCGCTACCTCCCAGGAAAGATCAGGGGAGTCTCCCCGGGCCCGCTCCCCCGGCTGTGGGTCGCTACAGTAGCTTTCCCGCCTTTTTTTCCCACATACTGGTGCTAAAATTATCATTGCCCACGGGCCTTTTCCTTTATTTTCAAATTGGGTTAAGCCTGTTGTACTTATGTGGAGCAGGCAGGGGCTTATTATTTTTATTTATTTTTAGGTAGCCTCAATCTAATGTATTTCGCCACGCCAAGGCTTCGAAAACTGAAGATGATTTATCTAGGCCGCACTTTGCTCGAGCAGGGTCACGTGACAGGAGTCAACAGTGATTTGGTCGTGTGTGCTCGCCGGGGTGAGAATCGGACAGCGCTTCATCAACCATTTCGTTTCGTAATCAAACAGCCTGGGTACACAGAGTGCCTTATGTTCGAGCGCGGTCAAGACCCGCCGCGGTGGCTCAGTCGTTACGGCGCTCGGCTGCTGACCCGAAAGACGCTGGTTCGATCGCGGCCGAATTTCGATGAAGGCGAAATTCTAGAGGCCCGTGTGCTGTGCGATGTCAGTGCACGTTAGAGAACCCCAGGTGGTCGAAATTTCCGGAGCCCTTCACTACGGCGTCCCCATAGCCTGAGTTGCTTCGGGACGTTAAACCTCAATAAACCAAACCAAACCGAGCGCGGTCAAGTAACCGGGATCACTAGTGATTTCATCACGTGACCTCGTCATGGTGACATCGAGAGAAGTGATTTAAAAATCGTGCCATTTGATATGCGTAGTGTCTGGATAGAATATTGGTGTGGGCTCGATAGTAATCACGTGACCATGATCGCCACTGACAAAGTCATGCGATCTCATTATAGTGATAACTGAGCAGGCACTCGAAAATCATTTTGGGTCATATGAATCATGCTCGGGTACACAAACTGTGCACTATTTATGAAAGTGGTCATATTAGAAGCGTCACTATTGATTTGCGTCATATGAGATCATCAGAGTTATAGCCGAACCGGGATTGAAATACCATTCCGTCTGACGGGCAACATGCCTGGGTAGAAAAGCAGTGTGCATGCTCGAATGTGGCCAAGTGAGAACGGTCACTAGTCATTTGGTCAGAGATAGCCGATCACATCTTCGAAAACTATTTCGTTTGATATCCATCATGACTGGGTGCAAGAAGCGCGCGCTGTGTTCGAGCGTGGTCCCATGACCACAATAAATTGTGTGTTCGTCAAGTGAGTTTGTCATGCTACTATCCGAACAGAGATTTATTGCCCGTGTCCTTTGATTTGCGTCATGTCTTGGTAGAAAAATAATTCACTATGCACGAGGGTAGTCACGTGAAGACAACCTAAGTCACTATTTCATGCACGCGCATTGTATCGATAGCGGCACAGGGCTACAAACATTTGGCTCGAAATGCATCAAAACGCACCTCAGGAAGAATGCAGCATGCTAGAACGTCGACACACGGCAAGGATCACAAGTTACTCGTTTGTGTGAAAGAAAAACAGGTGAAAGAAAAACAGGTCTTCAAAAACCCTTTGTTGTGACATGCATCATGCTTAGTATGAAAAAGGTTTCACTGCACTAAAACTTGGTGACGTAATTAAAGTCATTTTTAACGAATTGAATTCATTTTGAAGTATCGAGCTCTTGGCAGAAAGTTTTCGCTCACTGTCAGAAGACGGTTGTACAAGCGGCAGTGAACTGCACTGTGTTGCGTCGTGATAGAACGTCATAGCGGAATAAAATGCTTTGCAGTTACAGATAGCAAGCGTGTTTCCTTCGAGGGGGTGCGGTCATTTCCTAAAACGGCACTTTCTCCCAGAATTCCTAGTGACTACAGTTAAGGGCCAAGCCTGAGGACGAGCTCCTATGTTCGCGCGTTGCAACTCATGTTGGAGGAGTACATTCCTCGTCACCGAACCTCCATTTAGTGTAGTGCTTGCAGCTGCCGAACTACCTTAGAATATTTTCCAACCATTCCATATTTCCAACCATATTTGCCAACAGAGTCTGCTGTGTTCTCCGTCTCGTACTGCTAAATAACCGCGCCATAGGCTGCTTTGGGATACGCGAAACTCCCCAGTATATTATCGTTTTCCTATGTGAGACAGAAGGGTAAAAAAGGTCACCGCCGCAACAGTTGAGACTGACAATGCCAATTTTAAGCACTGAGAAGGTCGTTTACCGGGCACTTCATTTTGACTTTTTGTGTGCTTGCATTTTGCACGTACTTCTCAATGTGTGTAGGTGCAAAAACGGCATACGCTGTGGCATTAACGAGAATGCTCTTCATTGTTAATATTTTAATTAGTGCTTTCCATGAAACAGGGCTGACAGCTAATGTGTTGGTCTTGAAAAATGTTTTTACCTGCCTTGAAACGACACTTTATGCCCCATGCATCCAGCCTTTAATGCAAGCGTCTTTTTTGTGCAGCGTTTTACATTTTGAATGAATAAGAAATGAGGTAGGACGCTGTTAATACTATCAGGTATGTGCCATCTCGCTGTGTTGCGTTTGACAAATGATACCAGCAGTAAGGAGATTCGAAAAGTAGAGTTCGTGAACACAGATGAAAACAGGTTGGTGCGACAGAACCTTATATCAGCACAGAAGACGAGGGCAGACTGGCTGCGTGTAAGAGCAGGGCAAATAAAGCAGTAGTTTACTGAGAAAAGATGCTTTGTACTCGAAACAAGCACTTTATAAGGTATAAGTGTACACCAGGGGTGGTCATACAGGCGTATGGAAAGAGCCATAAAAAATAGTCTTTCTAGTGAACAGCCGCAATATAAATGGGTGGGGAAAGGTATTTGCATAGTTTGGAGAAACATTTACTTGGCTCTAGAAAATCCTTGTGGTTATCAGCGGTTGTTGCTCAGATCTTCAATTTTGTCAGCCGCCGATCGAGATCCACTAGACTTTGCTCACTTTGCAGCAATCTGCGCCAGACCTATTTTGTCCTCGCAGCGTTCGCTGGCCAGCAGAGCTTCCGACTGCTCCGTACTCGGGTTTCTTTTTTTTTATTTGAGAAGAGTGTCATGGGGCATAACTTGAGAAAGGGGGACAGTAATGCAGGAGATATAAAGTTAAAAGGATGGGCGTCGAGTTTTGTTCCTAGAGATCGCATCAGTGCCCTGACGTTCCCATGTAATGTGATGTAAGGTGAGTTTTGCTTTGCGCCATTAACACGGTTAGGCATATGCTATAGTGGGGTGCATATTGTTCAGCATATACACATTAGTGTATGAGCCTGTCAGAAGCTGCCTCTAGGCGGCAGCCTCGTCGCTGCTGAGGGATTTTTGCGGCGGAGGTTAGGTATTCCTGCTACCCCCGTAATATTCTAGTGTGGCCGAGTAGTGTCGGGAGGCCGGCACGAGTTCCTCTATGTCCGATCCAATGGGTGCTCGGCTCGTAGTGTTACCTCGAGCTATTTTGGATCTTTAATTGTTCCTTTTCTTTGTTTTTGATGCAGCTGAGAAGCAGGCGAAGTGCGGCACACCGATTCTGCCATTCATACAGTTACGACATGTCGTTTGGGAGTCAGTCAGGATAGTTAGCGACCGCCGGTTCTGTAGCCCTCCACCGCCTCTAGAGCAACAGCTAGCTCCTCGGCCTCAGTCACAGTGCAGTTTCTGAGTGACCCACTGGTAATTTCTCCGTGTCACAATCGCACCAAAATAGCCCTGCCTGTTATTGCTCTAGTCATATGTAGCTGCATCCACGTATATGGTGTTGTTCTTATTGATTCTGTTCGTGCCGGTCTTTTTCCGCTATGAAGATTTTGATCCATGTTTTGGGCAATTGGTGCTAATTTGAGCTGTCTGCGTTGGTCGTCTGGAATGGCTTTAACTCTTGGCATCTACCGCGCCTGCGCATTGCAGTTTATTCCCTTTAAGAGCGTTCATCAAGTTATCCGGATCAGCCTGTGTATTTACGAGCCCAACCGTGCCTCCCAGAACTCCCGATGGGCGTATGGGTCCCCAGGTCCATAAGCTTCTCAGTTGCATGTTCTGTGGTAATTTGAGCGCCGTCTTCTATGCATTGCGCAAGAGGTTCTGTGCTTGTTGTTCAACCTAGATCAGGTACTGGTGTAGCAAGCTGTATGTGAGAATGGAGGCGTCTGACCTAGAATAGAACTGGCAGAGTTGTCAAAGTAATAAAGGCAAAGTTGCCGACATGAGCAAATTTAATATGGATAGAATGGAGCGTGCTTTGAAGAACGGAGGCAGCCTAAACCCCATGAAGAGGAAACTAGGCGTAGGCTAAAACCAGATGTATTCGTTAAGGGACAAGAAAGAGGGCAATGTCATTGGCAATATAAATAAGATAGTGTGCGGTCAGCAGTGCGTCCTTGGACAGGACCAGTCCACTAGTTCGCACCACCGCTGCGGCCACGAAGAATGACGCGCCGAGGAATAGCCAGCAGGCAAAGGAGTTTATTGGCAAAAGTGTTTATTGGACTCGCCGAAAGCGGGTTTTGAATGGGAACTGAATAATTGCTGCTGCACCTGGAAATAGAGTGATACGCGCAGCACTCTTTACAAAAAAAATTAAATTCCATCGCATAGATCGCCGCGTTGTCTCATTTTGCTTTTTTCAAAACGTACTGTACTTTTGCCTCACAAACATACGTGAAGAAAAAAAAACACGGTGGGATCTACAAATGTGCTACACAGACTTTTTTTTGCATTCTGCCAGTTTCAGAGCGGCTCTTTCCGGATAGTGAATCGGTGCAATAATGCATCAGGCATGGTGGATAGGAATATCCATGCTTTTTGTGCTCATTACCGGTAAGTATATTTCATACAAATAATTCAGAACCTGCAATAAGCGGGAGATGCACTGATGCAAGAGTCTAATTCTTTACAAGGGCTCCGCTTAACGACGCAGAAGGAACATCCTGATGGCTTATGGAAGCAATGTATCCGAGAACTGGTCTAAAGCTGCTTTCTGCGATGTATCGCCGCTTCACAATACATCAGGTTTGATAAAACAAGGGGAACAGCGCCGTGTCTGATCCATTAGTCCAGACACTGAGCGAACTTAAGCAACCAAAGTATTTCGAAAGCTTTATTTAGGTTTTTTAAGGAGGGCCGGTGGAGGGGCTGTGTGCTCTGGTGCTGTTTATCGCGAGCACATATTCTGTTAAAAATTATTTTTCTACGTTCGTGAGCGACGAGGAGCTTTCACTAGCGAAAAGTGTATGACGGGCCGTGTCCTGTCTTCTCTGCCTATTTTGGTCCATTCGATTTGCCAGTCTCAGGAAGCTCCTCCGCCACCTTGGGACTGAGTCCCAGTCTGAACGGCGTGTCCGGGTAGCTCCAGCCTGGTCGCGGAATCCCCGGTCGCGCTTTACAAATAGAGAAATAATCGATGGCACCCTGTCATTTGTCACCTACTTTTGTTATATAAACTAATCACCCTGTGCTCAAGAGTGAAATGAAAGGTTGAAAACAATATTTCTTGTGTAGGTTTTTCGCAATAATTGTTGGCTGCTCCTGTTCGTCATTCGTCTAGTGAAGACGGGCAGGGAACAGGGTTCTGATCGACGCTTTAGACGGAACTCGGTCGATATGTCTTGCCCGCAGAAGAAGCCTTCGAGTTTTCTCCGGTAGAATCTCTTTCGCAATCGCCAAGGAGCTCGACCACGAGCGCAGCGAAGAGAACGACAGACGAATGCTTTTTTCTGTTCGGCCCTGACGTGACAGAATACGAACCAAATTCCACGATACTCAACATTCGTAATAAACACGTACATGGACCACGAATTTAGGCACATCTTTAGGCTGTCAAGAAGAACGGCTGAAGCGTGACAGCCCGCTTTCAGCAGTCTTCCGTTCTTGCCGACCGCAGTGGGTGGACACCGCCGAATATCCGAGGAGAAAACTGCCCTGGTAGCTATGGCATACAATGGCTCGCTGAAGTGCATATACATTATTTCTTTATTTCCTTTTCATAATGTCAGTCCTGTTCAGGGCCAATTTAAGAATTCAATGGCAATTTTGCGACAAGCATCTGTGCAAGGCAGCAATATCATACCAGAACAGTAACCTTTCCGACAACCAAAGGAGCGTTTTCCCCCAACCTAAACGAAAAGGAAAATCGGTGTGGCCGTCAGGATCTCTGTAATGCAGCCAAGCCCACCGCCTGTGCAAGGGTCAGTCAATCACAAAAAAAACCGCCCCCCCCCACCCCCGCCCTTCTGACGTGGATGAAGTTATTGCTTCCATCGTAGCAGTCCAACGGCCTGTTATATGCCACCAAGCGGAGAAATCTGGTCGCCCGCTGCTTGTGTTTGCGCTGCCGCTGACGAGAAGTCGTTAAATGCCAGGAGATCCTCCTAAGTTGCTGGTTCCAAAAGCAGTGACAGCTCCTGAACGAAAAAGATCAGCGGTTTGGCCATCTCGGTCTTTCTATTGGCTCCATTATCATTAGTTGTCATTGACAAGCTACACCTCAATACTAAAGAAACGCGGCTAAAAGATGGTATTACCGACCCAGAAGGTTTGACCGACGGACGAAATTTTAGCATTTCTGGTAAGGAGCACAAGGCCCTCCGACGATGAGCGGCTGCCCTGTTGTGTTATTAACATCGAAATGGAAGCTGAAGTATTGTTGTTGACAGTTCGAGGAAAATACATCTAGTGAGACATGGTGACCTTATAATATGAACACGGACTCACCGACTATATTCTAAAAAAAGGAAAAACGCTTCGGAGCACGTCGGAGTTTCTTTCCAGCACGACATGTGCGGTGGCGTATTTATCTGTGAGCATTAGAGACCTTCAGAACAGGGTTACCCTATCGATTAGGAGCATAGCGGCATAGCGGATCGCCAGTGCGTAGGCGTGGGACAATAACGCTCCTCCGGTTATTGTCCTGTGCCTGCGCACTGGCCTCTCTCAATTCTCCTATGACCCTAACGGATAGGCTCACCCTATTCCAAATGTCCATATTTTGACGTCATGGCCTGGCGTAGATGCTTGGCATGCGCCTTCATTCGTGTTTAAAATTTCATGCGCGGTCTGTTTTAACAGAAATTCGAGCAGAAGCCACGTCATCAGCTTTTTTTATACAAAACAGAGACCTTGCTCCAGTTAGTCTTGTAGCCAGTGTCCGTGCGTTGCCCGAGAGCGCATTCATGAAATGCTTGTCGTTTTACATATTACACTGATAATCCTTTATGCGCCGCGAGAATTTACCTCCCTCAGCAATATAAGCATCATTACAGTTCGGGCATGGTATCTAGTAGATACCTCCCGGAAAGTGTTGCTCTACTAATCGGTTATTAACATCCATTAACTCTTTCCGCAGCTTCTTTGACGGCATGTCGGCCTTGTTGAAGTCGTTGCTCGAAAACACGCGAGAAAGCGCTTCGGTGTTGCCACGCGCGTATGGTTTATGGTGGTTTAACTTCCCAAAGCGACTCAGGCTCTAAGGGACGCCGGAGTGAAGGGCTTCGGAAATTTCGACCACCTGTGGTTCTTTAACGTGCACTAACATCGCACAGTATACGGGCCTATAGAATTTCGCCTCCATAGGAATTCGACCGCCGGGGCCGGGTTCGAACACGCGTATTTCGGGTGAGCAGCCAGACTCCACAAACACTAAGCCACCGCGGCGGCGACGCTCGTACGGGGTGCTTGCTGGGGCTCGAAAAGCCACACGACGAGCGGTCGCCCGATGCGCAACTTGATCTGTTATCTTCGTTATTAAATGGCTCGTATTAACAATCGTTCGCCGAATGTTCGCGGCAAACTGGTGCGAAATATTTTTCAAAGCAGCTTGAATTTTAAAATACGGATTGCACGCCAGGACAATACTAATCGCACATTTTGGATTCTATACCTGAGAGGTCTAACTGGAAGGGGCAAATTCTCAGAATGTCTACATTGTGTGTGTGGGGGGGGGGGGGGGGGGGGGGGAGGGGGCTGGCTGTACATATTCCGCATATGGCGCTTCGCGAAATGTAGGCGCGCAAGGTGGCGCGCCCAGTAAACAGGCCGAGCCTTAATGGTACTTGAATGCGCATTGCGGTCCTCTTTTTGACAGGTTCGCGGGCAGCTAACTACGCTGACGCCAAACTTTACGCTGAATACATTGTCGGACAGAGCGGCAAGGACCTCTGGGATATGAAAACAGGATTCCCTCTCCCAAACTGCAGCGTCGTAGTGGCCGCGCCTCAGCAACGCATTCCAAAGACAGTGGCTTATTTGACTAACGGCACAGAATACACCCCGGGCCTCGGGGTCACGTCTATCAGGTGAGAGCAGTATTGCGAACCTTAGGAATAAGCCCCTACACGCGGGAGCGTGTCTCACCATGTGGGCACCATCGGAACGTCAGGTTCCATGACCTCCTTGAATTATCTGTAATTTTGGCCAGTTAGAAAGGCAACCGAAGCATTTTGCTGGTAAGGCAGTACGGGAAGATTTATTTCCGCAACAAGCGCTTAGTCGTTTGAGATGCAAATAAATGGGCTTTATTTGTTCGCCTTTTGTTGGAGAAAGGGTGTTGCCAACTTGAATTTCATCACCAATTTCTTCACCAGTAGAATTATCTTAAGAACCTAGCAAATATAATAAGAGAAAGATTATTTCAAGAAAAAAAAAGTTTTTTGATGATTTATGATTCTCCAAGCAGTATAGAAATATTGCCAAAAACTAAGGTCTACATAGTAAAATGAAGAGCGAAATTCAAAAATTCGTGTCCTCCCACTGCAGCATTATAACCACAGGAATTTTAGACTGCCGCGTCCTTAGGCGTAGCTTTTTCTTAAATTCATATTTTAGTTGGCCTCCATCTTTTGTAGCTGAAGTTATTTTTCGTTTTGGAAAGTCCGCTTCCATATTGGCGTTAACAATTCATGTGGATTCTCGACTAGGTGTGGAGGTTAACATATTTTTAGACTATGCACCAGGGGTCATCCGCCGCGCATCACTAGGATAAAATGAATTCGAACGCGACCCTGCACTGAGTAAGTTAGTGTTTAACGATTTGGAGGCCCCATAGCCAAGTAAATTTTAGACCACCCGCTCGTAGATAAGGGTAACTCGCCGAGAGCCATTTTGACTGAGAACTATTCACAGCTTGCGGCCAAAAATATAAGTCAGCATCCGATATCGTAGTTTAGCGATATCTACTGAAAACAGACAAACGGCAGTCTCCTTAGTATTCTTTAAGACTGGGATATTTGTGTTGACGAAAATTTTCATTGAATTACCTTAAAAACTCCATAAGGGTTGTTGCATAAGGGGTGGGTACAATCTTTACGGTGATCAAGCGTTATGTCAACGAAAGTGACTGGACACTTTCGCGAATGTGGACAAGCACTTGATGATAACGATGCGTTGGATAGGTCGTTACAGCCTGCAGCAACATGAGAAGAAAATTAAACTCGTGTTCAAGCATTCCACTGCTAATATTATCATGGCCTGCCGCTGAACGTCTCACTCCTGAGTTGTAATCGAATCTAACTTAAAAACGAAGCTGGTGTTCCCCACAAATGGCGTCGCCACGTTTCCATAATGTTACACCACTCGCAGGAAAAAAAAAAGCAAACAAAAGAACGCTGTAATAAGGGAGTGATTACTCCCTTACTCCCGTGATTACTCCCTTAGTGATTGCTAATCACTCCCTTATTACAAATCTACTCCACCTTGGGGGATTACCCTAAACATTTGACCAAAAGAACGCTGTATTGTGCTCACGGACGTTTACCGAAATAGTCGCCTCGGCTGGTCGCGTCTCACCGTCGCCAGCTGGACTGCGCTCGTAGTCGGACGTTATTGCCTTTCAACCATACCCGACGGTGGAATTAAGTGTTGTATCGCAACGGTGGCCGAGTAGTTTAAGCATCCGCTTGGCATGCAGGAAGAGTGGGTTTTGATTCCCATTGCCACCGGGTACCGCCTGGTGTTACAATTAGGTACAAGCTTTCCTCTGACCGGGTGCTCGGCTTCCTTAGGATGAAATGCTTGGACAAATGGGTCTTTGACCCCAGCTTGAGAAGATGAATGCAAAGACCTTGTGCCGTGGCGCTCTTTGGCTCCAGACGCCCTTGCTCCAAAATGCGCAATCATGAAAAGTGTTCTGTGGAAAAGGGATTTGTGTGCAGGGTGACAAACATTTTCTCAGGCTTTCCTCAAAGCTCAGAGCGCCGTCCAGAGACCGGTGCTGTTTACTGTGGTATTCGAAACTTTTATCGGGGATTCAAGAGCACTGCATGGTCGTTTTGAGCATACAGGGAACCTTTTGTATCAAGGCCGTGCCGGAGTAAAATGTACTCTTCCAAGTACTGATGCTTTTCTCGAGCGTCATTGCTATTCTTTATGTTTCTTGGTTTTCTGGATTTCTTCTTAATAGAGAACCGCAAAGACGAAACAATTTTCGTGTCAAGATAAGATAAGTGCAAAAACAGTGAATGAGTGCATTAGTTAAAAAATACAATCAAATCTTACAGTATAGGTTAGTTAATAATGTCGAATAATTTTTTCTTGGTTAGAACCCGCAGCTGCTCTTCCGTTAGCTTATATTTGTTAAGTGTACTAGGAAGCCTGTTTCGAAGCATCTGGAGACCGTAGTTAGTACATGATCGCGGAACGTGCCAGTGTTCATGGTGGCGGGTGGAGCGAGATGATATGTTAATCTGCAAGTTTGCAACGGCTCGTAATGTTGTTATATTTTTATGGATTTCAGATTTCAAAGATGCCAGCAACTGGCGCTCATAAAGCGTGGAAATTTTAGTAATCTTGTATTTAAGGAATAGGTCGGAAGTGTGGGCATTATGTGGAGAGTTTGAAATGGCTCTAACTGCATTTTTTTGTAATGTAACCAATCTATTTAGTGATTTCTTGGTGCCAGTACCCCAAACAAGATGACAATATAATAGATGAGGTGCAAAAAGCGTGTTATAGAGCATTAGTTTTGGGGGGACAGGTAAAAAATGTACTTTTCTCAATATACCTAATGCTTTGCACAGTTTAGTTTGTATGTTTTCGGCGTGAAAATCCCATAGCATGCTTTCATCAAAAACGACACCCAGGGATTTTGCTGATGAAGAAAATTCTATTTCAGTGTTATCAAACTTCAGTGGATTAATGCTAACATTTGTTTGTTTAGCTTGAAAGAGAACTGTTTTGTTTTGGAACAGTTTATTTTTAGGCTATTAGCGCTTGACCATTTACATAGTTTGTCCAAGAAAAGGTTGGCGGATTTGACAAGGTCATTTGGATTGCTTCCTGTAAAAAATGTACTGGTGTCGTCGGCGTATATCACATAATTTATGGTGCTATCTAGAGATACAAGGTCATTGATGTAAGCATTGAAAAACAGTGGGCCGAAAATACTCCCTTGAGGTACGCCATGCTTATTTTTTTGTAATGAGGACATTTCATTTCCTATACATATTGCTTGATGTCGATTTGTCAAGTAACTTTGAACCAAATTAAAAGAAATACCACGAACACCATAGCAAGACAGTTTGTCTAGTAGGATATTATGATTGATTCTGTCAAAAGCCTTGGAGAAATCCACAAATAGTCCTAGTGTTAGTAGCTTCCTTTCAATATTATCTAAAATTAATTCTTTTTGGTGAAGTAGAGCTGTCTCAGTAGATCTACCTGTCCGGAAGCCATATTGCGATGATGTAATAACAGAGTTAGCCTCAAAGAAACCAGTGAGTCTTATAAAGATGATTTTCTCGAGTGGTGTTGAAAATATTGGTAATATTGATATTGGCCTATAATTTCCTAAGTTATCTTTTTCTCCACTTTTGTACACTACTGTCACTTTAGCAGTCTTTAGTTGCTCTGGAAATACACACTTGTGTCATGTCCTCGTCAATCAGTACTGTAACACTAACACTTTCGACAATTCCCATCCTATATTTTATTAGGAGTGTGCAAATCCGCCGGAGGTTTTCAGAACTCACAGTCCACCGAATCGTATAGCCTGATTGACGCCTTTAAAGCACTGAAAGAAGCTGTCCGGACGTTCAGCGACAGCAGGCTGGCACATCATTTTTTTTTATGCATTATATTTAGTAGTTCCCGCCAGGCTATAAAAAAGCGGAGATAGATGATCAGCCGAAGATCTTAGCCAGGAACAGCAGCTCTTGCGCACCGAAGAGGCGTTGGTACTAATTGTATTGAGACTGACAGATGTCTTTGGTTTACTTAATTTTTGTGCGTCTTCCACTGGTGTGGACGTCGGACAAAACTCTGTGTGCACGGCGCTGTAGAATTTGTGGTTAAGTGCATTACTGCTTTTTATTTAGCATAGAGCAGCTCATGTTATCCTTTCGTTCTATAATTTTTGTAATTTTTAAGCGTCCCGCCTAGATCTAACAATTAAAATTTTAAAACTATCAAAACTTACATTTTATGTTTATTTTGGGAGGGCGAGTGTCTAAGCAAGTATACCAACCTAACATCCTTAGATCGGAGTAAACGCGTTCACTGCTCACCACCGAAAAACTGAGGTTGCAGGAAGGTCCTAGTTTTCTAAGTAAGCACAAGTGGAGCAGTAATAGCTTGCATAAGAACACTACTGCATCTATTTCTTCATCATGTTTCCTTTCTTTCTGCGTCAACTCAACCCCTGAAGTGTCTGGCAGCTGCTTATAAGTAGCACGAGCTGGGATGACATTGCCGTAGCGGTTGCCGCTGACGCGTAGAGCGATGACATTGCAAAAACTGGGACTGAACACCCACTTTGAAACATCCTAGCCGCACTAGTGAAAAAAAGATCCGAGATAGTCTGGTAGCAGAGAATTACAAAGGTCGGGTTGACGTCTAGGTCCGATTCTTCAGGCGCAGTTTTAAGCATCCCTCACATCGGCTACCGACTCCTCCCTCGATGCCAGATATCAAATCGAGCTGCATTAAGAAACAAATTGTGCTATAGAAGCAGCTGCGGTTTATCTTCTAATGCTTACTCCAGTTATTAATGCACTTCGTTGTGTGCACGTCTTCTTTTCCAGAGGCGAATGCTCAGACCCTGCTGAGATCGACGGAGAGGCCACTTTTGGCTGCTATGTGAGCCACACTGGGAACCGTATAGCTTTCTCTGGGCGATTTGTGAGGCCTTTGGTCGACAGAACAATCCAAATACGTTTCACGCTGAATCCAGTAGAAATGCTGCTCGAGTTCAGAAAAGGAGAAGGTAGTATGTCGAACTTTCTTCCTTTAGCATTACACCCTAGAGTAGTAAAAAGAGAGCTCGGGACATGCTCTGCTGACTCGAAGAGCAATCGAGCAATGTAATGCAAACGATGGTGGACGTAAACACTAGACACACCCAATGAACAAAGGAAATTGAGAGATGTTATGACGGAACATAACATATACTAGAGTGAACGAGAGTGGTGGCAGGTGTGAATGCGTGAATCCCTGACGCAACGTCATCATATACAGGTCGCTCCAACACCACAGGCAACAGCGAGTTCGCATACAAGAAGTAATTCTGATGTTACTTAATTCTGCGCCCAAGTTGAAACTGTAGCATGTGCATTATCTCAATACAAAAGAAAACTATTGAAAACTATCGAGAAAACTATCAGTTGAATAAGGATACTTATTCTCCTTAATACTGGAGCAACCTGTAGAGCCAGGCTTTTGTTCGCGAAGGGTGTAACGATTAGCCATGGCGCAGTTTGCATTCGTTGCACCACTCGTGGAAAATGAAAGCTGAAAACTTGGCGTCTGCACTGGATTAGGGCAGACTGGAGAAATTATAATTGTGTTTGTGAGGTAACATTTACAAGGCGGCTGGTTGCCCAATGCCATTTTATCGTGGAAGGTGAGGAAAGTTGAGCGGCTTCGAAAGCTGATTGTGCATCTTGCAAAGCACTCCTATTTAAGATAATCTTTGGCAAAAATTGATATGTGTCCTCAGCGGATGGGCTCCTGAGATGGGACAGAGACAGAAGCGTCTCTGTCTCGCTGTTTAGCTTCCCAGATAGCCAAGGCTGTTTAGTCTTCGCCTCACCGTCATCAGTCAGCCGCGTCACACAACTGAGGCCTTCCCTGTTTTCGGCTAGCCGCGCTGTCGCCGGCCATTCGTCATTTTTATTGCCCCCCTCGTCAACAGCGCCCTGACACCGCTCCGTCAGGCAGTGCCTAATTTTCAAAAGATCTGCAGACTTGGCAAGCCAGTCGTTCATCACAACTTTGCGTCGGATCTAGTGTCCATCAAGACAAGAGAGGTGATCGGCGTGCGGGGGCTCTCACCGCTCTTTGGATAGCCCAAAGGGCCCCAAAGGGCGATGGACACCCGCGTGGCCCGCCGCCTTCGCGGGCGCGCATCGTTCCAAGAAAGGTGACCGCTTCGAGCGCACCCCACCGCCCCCTCTCGCCGAGGGGGGGTCCATTGAAGACGGTAGCGGCGGGGCGCTGAGAAAGAATGGCCGGCCCTTAGTGCCCCGCGTGCACTACCGATACCTTGCACCTTCTCTGGAATGGACAGTGTTCATGTGCATAACTAAATCCCAATTGAACGTGCGATCGCCCACAACGGCTGGAACTGGACGCTTAAGCTGATCAACTCTGTATTCTACCTGAAGGGCATGGTCTGACATATGCGAGATGCACATAGGCAAATTGACCATTTGGGCGATTTTCAATCAAACGCTCCATGACGTGTTAGGTAAGCAAGTCGGTCATCAGCAAGCTGCTAGTTAGGAGGCCGCGCAGAAAACTTCACATGACCAGAAGTGGCTGACATTTGTCGTGCGTTAACCATGTGTATGAAAGTAGACGCCCCAAGATCAAAAAGCGACAAGGTTGGCCACCTGCTTAAAAACATTGCAGATGACGTTTTCAACCTGTTCGTGTATAAAATCAGGGCCCGGGTTTTCGAGATGAAGCAATACCGACGCTTTGAACAAGGCTACCAAATAAGGCTACCAAATAAGTCTGAGAAATCGTCGCGCGTAGACCAGGCACTACCGTGCTGGAAACCTTACCCGATTTGTGCATCGACAAACGGAGGCCTTCTCCTTGCCACGTGTTGCTTTCAAGCCGGTAACATATATTGACACGAGGATTGGACGGAGAAGAGGAAAAAGATCGCAGCCGCAAGAAGTAGACGACGCTGAAGTGGAGGTCCGTTTTCTCTGGTGCCCTCGTTCAGCCGCTGCAGTTACTTTTCTGTGTAGCAACTGTTACACATCTGGTGGAGGTGCTGGGTACGCTTCCCGACCTGCGTACGCCTACGAGATAAAGACGGAACTCACACCGGTCCATCAGCGCCCAAGCCGCCGCCTCCGCGGTGAGTCGCCTGAGTTCGGGCCTCTTGCCAACCCGACGAGGATGACGCAGCCTCGACCGGCGGTCCCACCGGAAATGGCCACAGACAGTAGGTCCCCGGCGCCCATCCTCTACCACACGCCGCGAACACCGCCATCTTTTCACGGTGACGTGTACGAAGATGCGGAAGACTGGCTAGACACCTTCGAGCGGGTCGCCCGCTACAACGGCTGGAGCGACGACCGTAAGCTGCATAACGTGTATTTTGCGCTCGAGGACTCCGCTAGGACATGGTACGAGAACCACGAGAGCAACCTGTCCACCTGGGAGGCATTTCGCCAAAATCTCCTAGCTACATTCCCCAACGCAGACCGCCGGGAGAAAGCTGAAGCTGCGCTTCGCTCCCGTAACCAGCGGACTAACGAAAGCGTCCGCATGTATGTGGAGGACATGACACGCCTCTTCAAGCGTGCTGACCCATCCATGGCGGAGGAGACGAAGCTTCGCCACCTCATGCGCGGGGTCAAGCAGGAGCTTTTCGCCGGTCTTGTGCGCAGTCCACCGCGTTCTGTTGCCGAATTCCTCACGGAAGCGACTACCATGGAGACGACGCTCCTGCAACGAGCCCGGCAGTACAATCGGGATGTAGGCACGCGTGGGCCCGCTGTTTCTTCGATGCCGCTAGGGAGTGATGCGGCCGTTTTACGGGACCTAATCAGGTCGATCGTCAGGGAGGAATTACAAGCCCTCCAGCTGCCTCCCAGCGCGCCGTCTGTTACATCGCTGTCTGAAGTCGTCCGGGACGAGGTGCGCCTAGCAGCACAGCAGCAACAACTGCCTGAGATCCCAAGACAGACTGAGGTCAGACCTACCTATGCGTCTGTCCTCTGCCGGGCCCCAACGTCAGGCTACGACGTGAATACCGCGACTCACGCAGCGCAGCCGTCTGGTCTTTCCCGTGTGCCTGATCGACCAGCTTACCAGCGGCCACGGAAGTGTGATGTGTGGCGTGCACCGGACCGGCGGCCCCTTTGCTACCACTGTGGTGAGGCGGGACATCTTTACAGGGCCTGCCCGTACCGCCGAGTGGGTCTGCGTGGTTTTGCGCCCGACGACCCTTGCCCCCGGAATGGCGAACGACCATTCGAAATTGAAGCTCATCTGTCGGCCCGTCAGAGGCCTGGGACATACGGTCGCTACGATCCTAGGTCGTCATCTCCGCTGCGTTACCGTTCCCAAAGCCCTCGCCGAGACGCCGGCTACCCTGAGCGGCGTTCTCCCAGTCCACATCGGGAAAACTAATTCCAGCGGTCTCCGGAGGCAAGGCCGCTGCTGTCGGGAAAACTGAAGATCCTCCGCCGCCGATATACCGATACGCTGATTCCTCACCGGGGCAGGGTAGCGACAGCATCCGACGCGCTACTTCTGATTTGTGTGTGACGATTGACGGAACTGACACCATCGCTTTACTTGATACTGGTGCTGACTATTCAGTGATGAGCCACACCCTCGCCCAGGAATTGAGCAAAGTTTTGACACCATGGTTGGGCCCTAGCATTCGCACAGCTGGAGGTCACCTCATTAGCCCGGCCGGAAGGTGCACAGCCCGAGTCTGCATCCGCGGTTTCGTCTACGTGGGTGAATTCGTCGTCTTGAGCGAGTGTTCGAGAGATTTGATTCTGGGCCTCGACTTTCTACAGGCAAACGGTGCTGTGATCGATCTCCGCGAGGCGCGAGTCAGATTTTCGACGAAGCAAGCCGTGGCGCAGAGTGACACAGAAGGCCCAGGAGTCAACGCTCTGCGTATAGTCGAAGACGACGTAATGCTGCCACCACGGTCCAGTGTACTGGTGTTAGTGAGGAACGACTCGTTTCACGACTACGAAGGTATTGCGGACAGTCACCCTTCGCTGTTGCTCGAGAAGGGTGTGGCTATCGCGCGCAGTCTTGTCGAACTGAATGACGGCTGTGCGACAGTTTTTCTGACGAATTTCACGAATGAAATTCAGCACCTCGCCAAGGGAACGGCCGTCGCCTTTCTCGACGACGTGGATAGGTTGCCGAATCTGTGCCCCGTACAGGTGAATCTTCACGACGATGCCGCACCAAGTAACGCCCTTCAGAAGGTTAAAATCAACCCCGAGTTGTCACCTCATCAGAAGAACCTTCTGTCGTCGCTGCTACTTGATTTTAAAGATTGCTTCGCGGCGAGCTCCAAGGTCGGACGTACGCCGGTAGCCAAGCATCGCATTGTCACCGATTCGACCACGCCACCAGTTTGTCAGCGTCCATACCGCGTTTCGCCTAAAGAGCGCGAAGCTATTAGAACGCAAGTCGATGAAATGCTTGCAGACGATGTTATACAGCCGTCAACAAGTCCGTGGGCGTCGCCGGTGGTCCTGGTGAAAAAGAAAGACAACACGTTGCGATTCTGTGTTGATTACAGGAAACTGAATAATGTTACCAGAAAGGACGTATACCCACTCCCGAGGATCGATGATGCCCTCGACCGACTCCGGGACGCCAGGTTCTTCTCTTCCTTAGATCTGAAAAGTGGATATTGGCAGATCGAGGTGGACGAGCGAGACCGCGAGAAAACGGCTTTCGTGACACCCGACGGTCTGTACGAATTTAAGGTGCTCCCATTTGGACTTTGCTCCGCTCCGGCCACATTTCAACGCATGATGGACACTGTTTTAGCTGGTTTGAAGTGGCAGTCGTGCCTTGTGTACCTGGACGACGTGGTCATCTTTTCGTCTAGCTTCGAACAACACTTGCAGCGATTGCGCATTGTCCTTCAAGCCCTCCAGTCTGCACAACTAACTATCAAGCCAGAGAAATGCCATTTCGCCTTCGAGGAGCTCCGTTTCTTAGGACATGTTGTCAGCGCACAAGGTGTTCTTCCAGACCCCGACAAGACTTCCGCCGTCTCCCGTTTCCCACGCCCAACCGACAAGAAGGCCCTCCGACGTTTTTTGGGCCTCTGCTCGTATTACCGCCGCTTTGTTAAAGATTTTTCTCGCCTAGCTGAGCCATTGACTGCCTTGACTCGAGATGACACACCCTTCGTATGGGGAAGTGCCCAAGACGCAGCCTTCGAGGAACTCCGCTGCCGCCTTCAAAGTCCACCAATACTAGCTCATTTCGACGAGAATGCAGAGACTGATGTCCACACTGACGCCAGCAATGTCGGCCTCGGAGCGATCCTCGTACAGTGGCAGGACGGCGCAGAGCGAGTAATCGCTTATGCGAGCCGCACACTTTCTCGATCGGAACGGAACTATTCGACGACGGAAAAGGAGTGCCTTGCCGTCATCTGGGCTCTGAGTAAGTTTCGACCTTACATCTACGGCCGACCGTTTCGTGTTGTCAGCGATCATCACTCGCTATGCTGGCTAGCCAGCATTCAAGACCCTTCCGGCCGGTTGGCTAGATGGAGCCTCCGTTTACAGGAGTACGACGTTACGGTCGTCTATAAATCGGGTCGGCAGCACCAAGACGCGGACTGTTTATCACGTGCGCCCGTGGAACCGGCTACGCAAGACATCACCGAAGATTGCCCTACTCTTTGTGCCATTAGCATCTCCCGTATGGCGCAGCTTCAACGAGCAGATTCTGAGTTGGCGCCACTCGTTAAGTATCTGGAGGGTTTGAATGCTCATGTACCTCGTGTGTTTCGCCGTGGACTACAGTCCTTCATTCTGCGGCGTGGAGTCCTCTACAAGCGCAACTTTGACAGCAACAAGGAGACGTTTCTGCTTGTTGTGCCATCCCAGTTACGCTCCGAAATCTTAAGCGCTTGTCATGATGAACCATCCGCCGGCCACTTGGGGGTCAGTCGCACACTGGCAAAGATTCGGCTTAAGTATTACTGGCCCAATTTACTACAATTCGTGCGTAGATACGTAACAACATGCCGGGATTGCCAACGGCGCAAATCTCCTCCTCTAAAGCCAGCAGGCTTTCTGCAGCCCATAGCACCACCAAAGACCCCTTTTCAGCAAATTGGCATAGACCTCCTCGGCCCTTTTCCGAAGTCGTCCAGAGGAAAACGGTGGATTGCGGTCGCGACAGATTATTTGACCCGATACGCTGAGACCGCGTCACTTGCAAATGGTACTGCTGCTCAAGTCGCCGACTTCTTCGTCCACAACATCGTCCTGCGTCATGGCGCCCCTGCAGCTATCATTACTGACCGTGGAGCTGCATTTACGGCCCGCTTCACTCAGGCTGTACTCAAGCTCACGCACACCAGCCATAGACGTACAACGGCCTACCACCCGCAGACAAACGGCTTGGTGGAACGCCTCAACAGGACCTTGACCGACATGCTTTCCATGTATATTGATATCGAGCACAAGACATGGGACGAAATTCTTCCATACGCAACATTCGCGTATAATACCGCGCAGCAAGAGACGACGCAGTTCACTCCGTTCGAATTAGTCTTCGGTCGACAGGTTACCACCCCCCTGGATGCTATGCTACCCGTGGACCCCCCTGACAGTGAGAGTGAACTTGATGTCGACGTCGCCACCTATGTTCAGCGTGCGGAAGAAGCGCGGCAACTGGCCAGACACCGCACTCATCGTCAGCAGCAGATCGATGCTGACCGCTACAACCTTGGACGCCGCCACGTTACCTACAACCCAGGCGACTATGTGTGGGTTTGGACGCCCGTTCGTCGCCGCGGGCTGTCCGAAAAGTTACTGCGCCGCTACTTCGGCCCTTACCTTGTTGTCCGCCGCCTCAGCGACGTAACGTACGAAGTTGCACCAGCCTCGCCAGCTCGTTCATCGCACAACGGCAAGCGCAGCGACGTTGTGCATGTGGTGCGAATGAGGAAGAAGTGGACACCAGTCCCCAACCCGCACTCCGACCTTCACCCCCACTCCCATCCTCACCCCCACCCTTAACCACTCCCCCACCCCAACCTCCATGAAGCACCTTAGTTCTGCCGCAAGGTATCGGCCTACTAAATGCAGAAATAAAGACGTTAAAAAAAAAAAGCCGTACTACGAGCGACCCCCCGAGTGACTTTCCGGCTGCATGTAGTCATATTCCGTGATGTCAGGCTCGTGGTGCAACTCTTGAACACTTTTTCTTCGGTCTGACGGTACCACCGCATCGGGGCGATGCTCCTGAAGAGGGGGCAGTGACACGAGGATTGGACGGAGAAGAGGAAAAAGATCGCAGCCGCAAGAAGTAGACGACGCTGAAGTGGAGGTCCGTTTTCTCTGGTGCCCTCGTTCAGCCGCTGCAGTTACTTTTCTGTGTAGCAACTGTTACAATATAATTTGTTTTGATTTAATTTACTTATGTACCCTCAGAGCAAAAGCCATTACAGAGGGGAGTGGTTAAAACAGAACAATGAACAAGCAATGCACTAAAACCTTATAAAACCTAATCAAGATATTAGCTAAACAGTTCAGGAACAGATCGTTGTTATTGATAGACACAACTTCAGCAGGAAAGCGGTTCCATTCGCGAGCTAGACGCGGAATATATGACCTAAAAAGTTTTAGTGTTAGTACGACCCACACCAAATTTGTGAATGTGATCAATGCAATTGGAGCGATAGAGCGGTTCAAGGATCAGTTCAGTATGCAATATGGGATGGTGGAAAAGTTTATGAAATAATGATTATCGAGAACTTTTAAGACGAGATGCTAAAAATGATAGGTCAACGCTACATTTTATGGTTGATATGCTGCCTGTTTGGTTGTGATTTCAATAGATGAAGCGAATAGAATCATTTTGAACAAGTTCAAAAGAATGAGGTAGGGTGACATGAGCGTAATCCCATACTGAGGATGCGTATTCAAGTTTCGAGCATATAAACGTCTTAAAAATGAGCACTTTACGGGAAAATGGCGCACTGCAAAAATTACGGCGGAGGTAGCCTAGCTTGCCATTAGCATTATTTGATATGATTAATGTGTATAGCGCAGGATAAATTATTTGTTATATATAGTCCGAGGTATTTGTAGGAGGTGCAAGCGGATTCCAAAGCAGTGTTATTTAGGTAGTAAATTGTGAGGCCAGAATCTGTATGAGATGCGTGCATGGCTTTGCAATTTGTTAGTATTATGTGGAGAGAAGGTCATTTGTGCACATAAGGAAAAAAGTGGCCCAAGAACATATCTTCGTGATACACCAGAGTGCACATGGGTTAGCGAGGAGTTATGGCCGCTATTTGCAACAAATTGTGAGCAATTAGTTACAAAAAATTTGTCTATTTCAGCAGACGGTTGTGAATATTTAGCGGTTTGAATTTGTAAAGAAAGAGCTCATGGGTAACCTTGTTGAAGTCTTTACAGAAAACTACAAGAACAATGTCGGCACGAGACGAAAGGTCCAAAATGGCATGGAGTTTGTGGGAAGTTTTGAACAAGGAAGTTTTGAACAACCAGGAAGTTCTGAAGCTTTCGCTTCAAAACTTCCTGGTTGTGTACTCCGAATGAGCAGCCATTCTAACATTTTTTCCAGTGCTTTCAACCTCACCTACCTGTTCTTACCTTCCTGAGAAAGTGTGTCGCCGGTCCGCTCTTCAATCGAAATAATTGCAGTTTCAGGAACACACTGTTCCACAACTAAACTCTGAACTATTAAAGTACCTCAACCTCTTCTGTAATTGCCAATTAATCTCTTCGCTCTCGCTCAGCCTCGCCGGGGGTACGCTTCACAGTCTTACCGATGTTCCTCAACCGCTGAACTTCAGCACGCTTTCTCAGAAGGATTGCTTTCTCTTTCAAGTCCTCTTTCGGGGCCCTGCTCTTTGCTCTGCTATTCTCATCATCTCTCTAACGGCAGGTTCCTTCTTGTCACCTGCCCCACTCTCTCTCTCTTCACATTTTTTTTATGTCATTCTCTCTCTGGCTCCAACGAGAGCTTCTCTGGTTCCTGTCTTCTCTGCCAATCTCTCTCAGTGGCCTCTGAAGACCTCTATTACTCGTCACGTTTCCTTTCTTTCTCTCTGAGCTTCATCTTGGACCTCTTCATACATTTGGTTCACTCATTTCGCCAGCTGAACTCCCGTCATATCTTTTTGAAGGCGTAGCTCAGCTGCCTCCTTGAGCTTCATTCTCAGCCTGAACTCCATTGCACACATAGCCCCGCTCTCTGAACCTCGCCTAACCACTTCAGCGCAGCATCTGACAAGATCGCCCTGCTTCTTAACATTCTCTTACCACCACTTAGTAAACTCTTTCCGACTCGTGCTCCGTTTTTTGCTCTCACATGCTCCAAACACCCATCGCTGACGGTAGATTTGTCACCAATGCGCACCTGTTGCGTGCACTCCCGGCACCTTTGGGGCGAGTGGTTGGAGCCGTTTCGGTCTCTTTGGAGATGCCCTCGACTCAGCGTGGTAAGCTCAGCTAGAAATCGGCCGCTAAGTGACAAAGAAGTGTGGTCTGGCGCCGGCGCGAGCCAGAAACTGGGTGGGAGTCAGTGGTTGACGAACAAAACAAACTTTACATACCAAAGAAATAATAGAGAAGAATTTCTAATTCACTCTTACGAACACATGCAAAGGGATCCACAGCATAATGCGACACATGGAAAGTAACACAAAAGATATGCAACTATGCAAGATTGTTCCTGCATCTAAAGGACCCTAATCACGAGAGAGACAAATACAAAGCACAATATGTTCACCGGGCACTGCGACAGTCCGACGGCCACAGGATTACGGCAGAGCCGTCCCCAAGACTGCCGCGCCCTGGTTCGCTGGTCCCTGGCTGGGCTAGTGGTGTCGACCCGGAAGTCGTGCGGGAGCGCTTCTCCGAAGCTTTAACGACTCGGGCTGACCGACGGCGCTAGATGCACTTCGTGTAGGCGGCGTGCCGCGGCTGTTCATTTCTTCGCGCCAAGGAAGGCGCGAACACTAACATAGCGCGCAAAATACATTTGCGTCTTTCACTCTCCCGCCATGCGGGCATTGCCATTGCTCAGGCGCGGAAAGAGGCTTCCAGTAAGCTCGAGTCACTTGTTTCCAACCCGGCGCGTAGTGGAGAGCTCATCACTCAACACACAAAGGTTACGCGCTCTCCATCAGCGATGAGTAAAATTTGCTGCAAGGTTCTCGAATTGTCTCCGGCGCGCGCGGGGGAGTTTCCTTTCAAGCCGCACCGGCTTTCCAAATGTACGCTGATTTTTGTGACAGCCTCACATGCGAAGGGTTGCTCGTGTGCGAGATATATTAATGACAATATTTTCACCTGTAATTAATTGCACATTTTAGTTCATGTGAATGAAGTTCTTCTAAGGCAATATGCATTGTTGCATCCTTAGCTGCCATCCTGAATTGTCCTCTGCAGGAAAAAGGAAACAAGACTTAGAGTACTGAAATCGTCAAGAGAAGATGAGGCGTGGTACGCTGATGAGATAAAAAGAAACATTGTGGTTGAATCACGACGTTTGGCTCTTTAGGAAACCGCAGCGATACCTCTCTCAGGTACATTTGAAGGAGGCACAATTAAGCCTCAAAACGTAGAAGCGTGCAATTCAAGTCATGGTGCAAGAGGAACTACTAAAGCAACTTTATTGGCCCGCTTAGTATATTTATAATTCATTAAAAATAGACTAAAATATACATTTTATAGATTAAAAATATATCCACTTCGGCTTAGAAACGGGGCTACTAGTCGGCTTCACAGGGTGAGACGGATTAACGCTGTTAACAGCAGAATAAATTAATGACCCGGCTGTAAGCGATAAGCATAAGGAGCCCATCTATGAGAAGACGCGTAGGTACAATCAATCAAGGGGTTTATGACATTGCAAGGTCACGTGATGGAATTGGAACGCTAGACATCTATACGCAACAAATGCAGATGGAAGTAATGCAGCAAACAAGAGCTCCGACACGTGCCATACTTGGCTCGCCTTATAGGTATTACCCACCGACAGACGACGCAGTATCGTGTCCGGAATTGGAACGCTAGACATCTATACGCAACAAATGCAGATGGAAGTAAGGCAGCAAACAAGAGCTCCGGCACGTGCCATACTTGTCTCGCCTTAAAGGTATTACCCACCGACAGACGACGCAGTATCGTGTCCGGTGAGGCGTTTTTAAGGCGGAAAGCCTTTAATGTCTCATCGTTGTAAGCAGCAGTTGTCGACAGAGAATGTCACGCTTTTCAGTTGGTCGAAACGGTCGTGACGTCACAGTGCGCCAATTTCAAATGGGGCCAATTGTACTTTGGCTAGTAACCATGCAACCAATTGAAGGAACCATATAGTGATGCTCCAAGTAAGTGGGACTGAGCTTAGTTAATTGCTTAATTACCCAATTAGCCTAATTAACTTCTCTAGTCAGGCCATATAAATAAAACCTAGCAAGAAATTGGTCGAGCTCGGGAATCGAACCCCGGTCTTCGGAGTGCGAGACGAACATGCTATCCACTCCGCCATGCCAGCTCGATGGTTTGGAATGAACAAAGGCACGTCTAGTGAATACGGTGTCTTCGCTCACTGCCATCCTCCTCCCTTCCCTTCCGTCGAGGTTTAGGTGTCCACCGAGGTATGAGAGAGAAAAACATTTCCTTTCCTCAAAAACCAATTTACCGACGAGCGAGGCGTAGAACCGAATGGGCGATGGCGTTCTATGGACTCCCTGGCAGCGTTGCAAGACGCTCTCGCGTTCCACTCTTAGAGGCGAAGCTTAACATCTTAACCACACATCAGTGACCACACTTTAGGTCAAAAAAGTGCACCCCCCCCCCCTGAATTTTGACGGGTCCACCGAGATATGTGAGACAGTTACTGCGTAATTTTCTTTCCTCAAATACAATTTTCATTTTCTTCATTACGGGCCATCTTCGTCTTTCTTCTTTCACTTCCACTTCCTCCGTTCCTCTACGGTGCGGTTCAGGTGTCCACCGAGATGACAGAGATTTCCTGCGCCATTTCCTTTCCTCAAAAACCGTTGCGTTGAAACGGCAAGGCATCGCGCCGAACGGGTGGTGGCGTTCCGTGGACTCCCTGGCAGCGCTACAACACGCTGTCGCGTTCCACTCCTAAAGGCGAAGCTTCAGCTTAATTAGCAGTTAATTAGTATTCAGGCATTAATCAGTAATTAACCATTAATTAGTGATTTGTCATCACTTAGTAATTAGTATTCAATTACATGTGACGCCACCAGTGCCACAGAAGCACTGAAAGTGGTGCGGAAAACGCTTTCGCCTCTACGCACTTTAGACAGTCAAAGTGCCCCCTGAATTTTTGCGCAAAGATTGTAGGCCCCCAAATTGTCGCAAAAGTGCCGTACTGGACGCGTTCGAATATGGGGCGATCTAGAACCAAATTGCTTGTCGTAACTTGCGTCAGCCATAATTCAGGAGTCAACCAACAAATACACGGGCGTCTAAGGGAGTCGGTCGGCCTTGCCAGTCGGGGCCCTTTTCGCTGGCATATTCGGGCCCGGAAGTACCCAAGGCGCCTTTTCCGGGAAAATGCTATCACACCTTCAACACCTAATGTAAATAAGTGGAGATTGTCTTTTTGCTACAAGTTACATAAACAAAAGGACTACAGGAAATGGAAAGTTTTCACTGTTCCCCGAAACGTCATTTCGAGCCCTAGATTTTTGCACGGCAACTTGAAGTGCAATGAGCCGACTACCATTTAGCCTCACAAGGCACTGTTTTGTCTTTCCGAGAGACTGCCTTGCTTGCAAGATTGTGACTTTGTCTCTCGTTCCTTCTCTCTTCCCTTTTTATCCCCTCATTCTCTTCCCCAGTGCAGGGTAGACAACCGGAAACTTTTCTGGTTAACATCCCTGCCTTTCCCCCTCTATTTATCTCTCTCTCTCTTGAAGTGCGGATGCAAGTATGTTTATGCGGACGTCCCGTTTGTTAAAATTTAAGTGTACTTTCGACGCATTAATTGCGTATTTGCGAAAGTACACTTTAAATACATTGTCAACATCCAAATGCGATTTCCCGAAACTCGATTTCGAGCATTAGATTGTTCAATGGCAGCTTGAAGTGTGCTGCAAATACGTTTAAAAGGACTGGCCGTTTGTTAGAATTGAAGTATACTTCTGATGAGTGGATTGGTTTATTGGGGTTTAACGTCCCAAAGCGACTAAGGCTATGAGAGACGCTGTAGTGAAGTGCTCCGGAAATTTCGACCACGTGGGGTTCTTTACGTGCACTGACATCGGATGAATTAATTTCATATTTACGAAAATGCACTGTTAATACACTCACAAGAGGCTAAAACTGCATAGATATCTTTTTCACGTATTTGAAACCTGCTTGAAGTATGAGTTAAGTGTGGTATTTTTGGCAAACTTTAGGAATATATTTCGAAAACCAAGGATGAAATTTCAGGAACCTATTTCCTACATATTTTTAGATCATTCATGAATACAAAACAAGTTTAAAATACAATTTATATATCCCACCGTGCATTCAAAATGTATTAGTTATATGTCTCAAGAAAGTCTTAAGCAATGGAGCGTAGAGGCCAAAGTGTGGAGAAACAGGACTGCCATACACGCAGGTGGGGCAGTTTATTTATTTATTTATTTATTTCCTCAAGGGTCTCGGTTGAGACATTACATGACGGAGTGGACGGTATCTGGCAAACAATGGCAAAAAATGTTAAGATGAAAGGTTGGCGATGCTCCGCTTGAATTCTAGTGGGTTGATGATAATGGCAACTTCGGTGGGCAGGTCCTTCCAGTCTCGTGCAGTACGCTGAAAAAATGACTGCTGAAATGTCACAGTATGGGCTTGTAGGGGATACACTGCGTTACTGTGGCTTAACCGGGCGATGCGGTGGGCTCTTTTTATGTAGGGGTTATCAAGAGGCAAAGAAAGGAAAAGTTTATTAAAAAGGTTAAGACGTGCTATCTTACGGCGCGAGGCTAGGGTGGGCAAATTGATTTGAGCTTTTAGCGCTGAGATGCTTGAGTGGTAGGAATAATTAGATAGAATGAATCGTGTTGCGCGGTTCTGAACCAATTCGAGGGCGTTAGTAAGATTATTGTGGTGCGGATCAAACATAGCGTTAGCATACTCAAGCTTGGGTCGCACAAAGGTTTGAAAAGCAAGCTGTTTAATAGGGGGAGGAGCGAGTGAAAGGTTACGGCGTAAATAACCAAGAGCACAATTAGCAGAATTTATTATGTGGTTAATATGACAGGTCCAACTTAGGTCACGCGAGATATGCACACCAAGATATTTGAATGATTCGGATGTTCCAATCTGCAGGTTATTAATATTGTAATTAGGCACTACGTAATTACGACGACGGTGAATGGACATTAACACGGTTTTAGAAATATTTAATGACATGTTTAATGACATGTTTTACACCAGTCCTGTATGCGAATAAGGTCAGTTTGTAATGCGAAATGGTCGGTGGAGTTAGTAATTCCTCGGTAAACCACACAGTCATCGGCAAAGAGTCGGATATGAGAAGAAATGTTACACAGTTGTTACAGTTGTTACAAATGTTACACAAATGTTACAGTTGGTATGAATAGTCCCACGTTTGTACATCTGGTCCACCTGTTGCTTCAGAAACTTTTTTTTTCTAATCTAGGAACGCAAATTCTGCTGCGTTCTTCCCAAGCCCTTATTTTACAGCTAGCTGAACTTGGTTGATGCGATGTTTGAATGCCTGCTGACGGGTTGTCAGGAAGGCCCCATCATAGGGCTTCAACAGCAGCAAATTCCCTGAGAGTGAGAGGGGAAAGCCATATATGGTTGCTTATATCTTTTTTAAAAGGCGCCCGAACATGGTCACAACATGCTTGGGCCGATTAGATCTTACGCTTGACATAACCGACTTGTCGCACGCTCCATTTGGGTCAGCCAGCTGTCGAAGGGTGAAGCAGAGTGTGGTTTGTGAACGGGCACCTTCACGTTCTTGGCACTAGTAACAGTGTACGGCACCATAGGATAACATAGCAGATCGGCTATGCCCTATCTATCAGAATCAGTCTTTATTCGCTTATACATTTTCTAAGCCCAGCATATCATGCAGAAGGAGATCCCGAAGGTAAAGACTGTAATGGTACCTCCTAATTAAATATATCCAGCAAAACATTCACCAGCATACGAGAGATGAAATGAATATATCAAATAGGATGTACACATGAGATGCAACATAAACCAGACACACAGAGAGAAATGGAAGCTATTAAAGAGGACCACCGAAACATATACAGTTGTACAGAACTATACCAACTGATATCATACTGAATTATAACGAAGGTCAGGAGGCAGTGCAAAATGCATGTAGAAAGAAATGCAAACAAATTAATCGCAATTAGGGCTCTTTGCAAGGAATTCATTGTTTAAAGTGTGCTTTCAAATTGAGCATTGAATGAGCATTATGTAGTTCTATAGGTGCAGAATAGAAACTGCAGCTTGATTGAGGAGCTCCCCGCGTTATCCATATTCAGCAGGCCCTGGCGGGAAGTTATTACAGTAGCTGCGACTCCCGTTGGCGCCTCAATCGAAAAATCTCCATAAAATTATCTCCTTTCAGGAACCATCGCTCCGCGTGCGGCAAAGTGAGATCGTTGATTTCTGCCCATGTGAGCACAAAGAGGAAGCGATAATCGCACAGGGCGCTTGATGGAATGGCGTGAAGGCTGGACAAGCCTCCTGCCCGAGAAATAGCGGACACAAAAAGCATGCGCTTTGCCACAGAAAAGCGGTTCGGCTTGGTTTCGATGTGATAAAATCGGCCTCGCATTTGTTGATTTTTTTTCTATCGACGCATGGCGGCGCTAGGTACTTACCAAGACGTGGTTGACCTTGGGTGTTTTCTATCCGCTGAGCACTTCGCGCGGAACGGTCCTGAAACGCTCAACTAAAAGTGTCTTTCGCGCTTTGTATTTCACGTGCGCAGCCGCCTTGTATTTTTCATACGCAAGAATAAGCAAGCGCTACCTAAGACTGGCTATTATCGCACACTGTGCAGTTACTGAATAAAGTATTTCATTTTGAGCTTCTTTAATTTTTTTTACAAGGAAGGAAATTAAAACTGCGCATGGAAAGAGCACATCGAACAATATGATTTCAGTGTTGCCTACACGAAGTGGCCGCGCACGACATGGAGTGCGCTTCAGTAGAGCTGGTGCGGATGCCTGTCTTGCTGCAGCCCGATATGATATTAATATGCTGCTCATAAGAGCTTCGTTGGGAGTATGATCGGTTTTTGTACTTTTTAAGCGTCTTAACTGAGAAAAGCGGTCGGCGTAGAGAACGCCGCGGTGAAGTTAACGGGGAACAATGCGCTATTAATGAGCATCCTGTTCGGTTTATCCGTTTGTTGTCCTCCATATTTACATTTCAGTCTAGAATAGAAAGAGGATACGCTAGTGCAGCTCCCCGCCTTCAGATGTCATCTCTGTATGCTGAGCTCCTCTTTTTTTCTTTTCTTCACGATCTTTTCATGCGGCGCTCTCTCAATCCGGTGTGCGCAGGGAAATTGCCCAGGCTGAGCGAGTTGGAGGTGGTTGAGGTGGTGTGCAACCTTACAGACCCTGCTGACGCCAGTGATGACGTATTCCTTCAAGACCAGACGGCATTTGCACAATTCAGTGCGAACGCCACGCAGACGTGTTGCGCAGAACTGTTCAGAGAAGTTCTGGAAAAAAAGTACAGGTTTATCTTGGAAGGACACTTGCGGGCCAGAAGTGCCAAATTTCCTATGCCGTGAATGTCAGAGCAAGGAACCAGAAGAATACGCGCAGGCTCTTAGGTTGTACTTTAGTAAAGTGATGAGGATGAACGTGAATGGCTGAAAAGCAGCTTGGCCAATGAACCCTGTGGTACAAGCTGGGGTCAAAGATCCATTTTCTAATATTTCACTCCAAAGCAACCGTGCCCCGTGCCACGGGAAAGCTAGTAACCATTTTATCACCGGTGGTTCAAAAGTTATACAATATGCATAAACGGCACTACCAAACAGTTGTCTATATTACTTCAATTTGGTCCGTGAGAGGCATATACAACGAATTACCAATTTTTCGAAAACTTTTTCCTCTTCAAAGCTGTGAAGGATGTGTTGGTGTGGTCTGAGCGTGAGATTGTGTTTTAGCTGAACGTCGTTTAAATTATCAAGTACAATCAACAGACAAATAAATGAAGACGTAATCAACTTTCTATTTATCGGTTTCCGGGGAAAAGAGTATATGTCCAAATTGAAGGACGGCAGCGTCGAAGACTAAAGCTGGTTTTAAAAGGTCGGAATCTGCACCCTGGTGATTTTTCAAATTGCATTGCTCAATACGCATGCAATACGCATTTCAGTCCTGTGTTTCATTTATTTATTTCTAGAGGGTCGTCCATACTTAGTATGAACACGCTCCACGCGCTTTAGAGCGCCAGCGTGTTCGACACGGCCCCGCATGCAAGCACAGTGACAAAGGCTAAAAGAGAATTGGAAGTGGTGCTGCCCGTCGTCTGCCTCTTTGATGAGCGGCTTCGACAGGTGCACTGCCGCTTCGAAAAGCCGGGCCACGCACTCGCTTGTGCACCCTAAGAGCGGAGAACGCTGTATACAATGCGGCCCCTATTTGGGGCTTTTGCAGGAGGGGGGTGAACAAATCAAAAGACGATGTACAAAGAATAAAAAAATGCGATGATATAAAATACGTCAAAGGACGAAAAAATGTAAATAGGCAATATTATATCAAAGTTGCAGTAACGTAAAATTAATTGAAGAAATACACTTTAGGCACGCAAAGACCATGCGGCATCAATTTCTATAAATAAGCATTTGCAGGGAGATAACTTATTATTCCAGGGATTAAGTTTCATTGTACAATAGCGTGCGGAAATAAAATAGTATCACTTTGGGCTATGGTGACTCCTGTTTCATCAAGGAATATCTGGTCAAATACAGAGAGAGTTGACCAATGATCAGAAGTATTGACGATGCAATGCACGAACTTCAGTGATCCGATGTGACGGCGCACCGTAGGTTCATAGAAAACAAGGCTTCGAGGGGTGAGAAACGATGATCCTAGGCACGGTATATGAGCCGGATTAATTTTGTTCCAGTGCTATCTATAAGGATAATGTCACGATATTTATGAGGGTTTCAGACAGAAAATGCATAATCTCCAGTGCGGGACGAAATAAATATTAATATATGAATAGCTTAGACTCCTTTATTGGATTATTGAAGTGCCTCGAGTACCCTAGCTAAAATCAAAATATGCTTCGACGAGGCATGTTAGTGGTGAATATGTCGTCAAGATACTTATATTTTAAAACCTTGTGTAGTGATAAACCATTGAAAGTGTAATAGAATAGTAAGATAAAAATCGTGGCAGTAAAAGAGATAACCACAGATTTATTAAAATTTAGTTTCACTTGCCGTGTAATTACACCAGGTACAAAAACTAGGAAATTAGTCTTTTTCGATGGTGCTAATCTTCTGGCGTGTCAGTTATGATATTGCGCACTCGTCCGCATAAAAGTGCATCTGTGTGGTGGCCCCGTGAGGTAAGTCAGTAATCTGTATTAAATGTAATAAAAGGACAAGCACCGCCCCTTCAGGGTCGCCATGAGACACGTCGACTGAACAACGGTGAGTCCAGTTATCGGTTACGAATTGTGACCCGTCCGATAGAAAGCTAGCCATCCAGATAACCCGGTGAGGCTTTGTCATAATGACGTGAAGTGTGCGTATTGGTTTTAAAATATGGTGCAATGTCGAGAGGTTGAGAAAAATATACAAATATGGCGTTCACCTGGGCACCGATTTTTAAGGTGCAGGAAATTTCGCTTGCATATTCAGTAATTTCATTGTTGAAATGAGAAGACATGATACAACTTTCCATAAATGCTTTTATATGTTTGTGCATTATGCACTCCAACATTTTACATAAATATGATGTCAATGCAAGCGCAGCCATACGGCTACAAAGGAAAGCTATACAGCTTTCTCAGAAATATTCGTAGTTAAAGAAAAATTCGTCCTGGTCCGGAGTTCGAACCCGGGACCATGGCTACACCGGAGCAGTCGCTCTACCGACTGAGCTAACCGGGACGGCAAGCTTATGGTAGTGCGAGAGCGAATTGATCAATACCTCGAAGTGGGAACAGTGTTGGTCAAATGTTTAGGGGAATCCCCCAAGGTGGAGTAAATTTGTAATAAGGGAGTAATTACTCATTGGCATCTAGTTATTGATCAATTCGAGATCATGTTTGCTGCTTGTGTGAGCCCAGGAACCCGAATCTCGATGTTTGTCCATTCGCCTATACGTGACTTATGGGTGACGTGTACATCGGGGCAGTGCCACGGTAGGCAAACAAAAAACTGGATCACAAAATTTGAAATAAAAAAGTATAAAGATATAAATGTCGTCTACTTGGCGCAAAAGAAAAAAATTCGGCAGAGACACTTAACACTGCCTACGCGTGAGAATATGAGAGCATTACTGTCCCTGGGTGCATCAATGCCCACACACATGCGCGGGCGAGTATTGCACCACCCGGAACTACATATGAAGAAAGATTGTATTACAGTTTTCATACGTAAGTATGGGAATGCATACGATTGCACGTGCATACGTCGTCGGTTGTAATGACTGGCATAAGCCGGCCTCCAACTTGACTATCACATGTAAGTTATAAGGAACGAGAAATCTTATGCCACCACCCGAAACACTGTACGAGAAGCTGTTGCTCCACAATTTTAGTAAGCATATCGGGAAAACTGGCGGTACACTTATGTCCGCCAGTGAAGAGTGTATATATAGATGAATGACATGTATGTCACTATTGCAAAAATCAGCGTTCTCCAGCGTCTTTCAACACTCAACCAGTATGCTTTTCGCGCTGGTTTTGGTTGAGAACTGGCTGTCGGCGAATTTCACTGCAGCTGTGATGGGAGGACACTGTTTTCGTTTGTAGGATGGATGTGAACAGTACTATCTGCTTTACCACAGTAGATTTGCACTGGTATACCATTCATGGTACTGGAACAAGCGCTCTATGCGTTGAGACTACGCTGGTCCCAGTATTGTTTTGGAAATAATCTGCAGTCCGGAAACTGGGAGCCGACACATCGGAAAATGAAAAATGTGCCAGAGAGCAGTGTTTTTTGGGGTCTCAAATTGCAGCTTAAAGAAAATGAAGGCAGTTTCCCCTTATTTCGAGTGTTTAGATGTGTGAGTCGATCGGTCTTCAGGTAGCGCAATCGACGTAGCGCTGGCCCTCAAGGTGAGGCATTGGTGTACAAACTTCAGCAAAACATTGGAAGGAAAAACTGTAGGCTATCGTAAGAAAACTTGAAACATATGCTTGAAGACACTGAAATAAAGTGGTTACCGCCGAAATATGCCCAGCTAGCTTCATCGCAGGATACAAACCAGTTCTACCAAGTAGCGAGAATACACTCACTCTCTTTCCGCACCGATCATGTGGAATTAGCAATACAAAAAGAATGAAACCATAAAAAACAAACATTCACCCGAACGACGACCGATTGTGTCAAATGGAAACCAGCACACAGCCTCTTTCTGCGCTTTCCTGTTTGTTTCTTCACTGTTACACTCCTTCTTGCCCTAGTTACAAACTCCTGAGCCTTCGATCACACAACGCTTCATCATCAGTTTACATCTGCACGAGGCTAGTTTGAAGTAAAATATGGCCTTCGCTGCTCTCTAGGCCCGTTGTGAAGCTGCTTCGTGCAATATGCCAGCATTTTTTTCGGCGGAGCTCTGTGTGCAGCAAAAATTCCGTGCTCGGTACAAGAGCACACCCAGACAGCCAGCGCTGTAAAAAATTGAAATTTTAAAATAACACGACGCAAAAAACTGCGCGCGTAGATATTTAGAACATCAGTGGGAAATCCCGAAAGCCGGCAGACAGCTTCAGCGCTGCTTCAACCGCAAAAGTTTATCGGCGGCCACAACTTGACTTCCAGGACTTGAGCCGCTGGCGATGAGTTATTTAGTCAGACTTGAGGTGGAAAACTACAAAAGTACTGTAAATTCTTTCATTGTCGGTGGGATGCAGTGGTTAGCGTGTCGGGTAGCTAGTTATAAGGTGCTTGTTTCAAATCCTACTGCAAATAAATTTTTTATGGTAATTTTTTAAGTTTTTGTGGTTCGTTTTATATTCAGTGGCAACTATGTTGGGGTTGAAATTTTTTTCATTCAGGGTCTTTTTTTCGCCCCAGCGACCAGTGCTGCGTAAGGGTATGAATTAAAGTATGCTGCGTCTCAGTACACAACGCCATACTGTGCACATAATCAGGTATGGCCCTGGGACTGTGACCCAAAGCTGCGCTCTGTATGAAGTGGCAGTGCTCGGCTTGGTGTGTGCGTAAAATGGCAACTTTATCATGTCACCCTATTGTTCTTGTCATCTGTGGGATTTTCTGTACCATCTGCGAGTACACGCGCACACAAACACACACCATATGTTTTCTCGTAATGGGACAAGAAATGCGTTCGCATTAAAACACTGATGCCCTGAAGCCGAGCAGGAGCAGCGCTTCCGTGCGCTTGCGCCGCACTGTAGCGCCCGAGAGAGAGGGTGAAGTATGTTGCGATATGAGGTACACGCGAAACATATGCGTCGAGTGGTAGCGCTCACCGTGACGCGAATAAGACCCTGCGAGCCGGTTGTCACAGGGGTAAAGAGTTAAGCCGAAGCGGGCAGAGTGGGTGAAGGAACAAACGTGGGTTAATGACATCCTAGTGGAAATCAGGAGGACGCAAATGGGCTTGGGCAGGGCATGTAATGCGAAGACAAAATAATCACTGGCTCTTAAGGGTAATGGAGTGGATTCCAGGGGGGCGGGAGAAAGTTAGGTGGGCTGAGGAGATTAAGAAGTTCGCAGGGATACAGTGGCCTCAGTTCGCAAAGGACAAGGTTAATTGGAGAGAAATGGGGGAGGCCTTTTCCCTGCGACGCGCTTAGTCTGGATGATGATGATGGTACTCCGTGAATCGATGCTCTTCGCGACGCACCCACTGGCGTATCCGCACGAAGCGATGATACTAGGGCGCCACCGCGGCGCGTTTCAGCAGTGTTAGTTAGCTGAGTCCTCTTCATTTTTCCATCACATTGCGTTTTGAGATTAGACTTTTCGCTGGAACCCCGTTTTTAAGATCTCGACAGCATGAGCCACAATGAATGGATGCCCTGTACAATGCCCTGCCCTGTTTCACAGCCCTTACCATGTTTTCAGTTAATTGTTTAGATCCATGGTTATCGACGAAGCAGGCGTCGGCAGCTTCTTCTTGTAAACCGCCCCCAACTGATCGCGCGGCATGTCGCCTTGAATTATTGCCGCATGCGGCGATTCCATACTTGCGACATGCGATCAGCATCACGGAAAGAGCAATTGGCGAAGAAAAGGCTGGCTATCGACTTCCGTAACATCAACGTATTATTGGCATTGGAAAATTTCTGTGTCACCCCAAACCTTCCGTAGCGCGGCACTATAATTTTTCAGCTTTAACCTTGTTCATACAAAGATGCCAAAGATGTTGCTTACCATAATGCACCTTTAGCGTTTTTTTTAATTCCAAAAATTCATTCAGGCCTGTAATGCCAGGAGATAGCTTTCCTTAACAGAACAAGTTAGTGACAAATATTTTTTCAGCATACTGCGAGAGCAATATGCCCAACCCTTTTCTGCCAAATACTGCGCTTAGACAAAACTACAATGTAGCACACCCACCAAGCAGGCAGCAAGCATAAATATCTGAACACCGAGGTAATAACACATGATATTGTCACGTTGTAGTGGAGGCAATCCAGCAGTAAGGAAAACAGCAACAAGCCTTGCAAACGAAGCTCTTTATTTCGGCTGACTTGCGCCCGCAAAAGAGCTGCATCACTCGGTGGCGGCGTAAGCAACAAACGTGCTCGTCAGTCGTCGAACTACGAATGCCCGCTGTTCGCGGCATCGTTCAATTTAAAGCCGGCAAGGAAACTTCGAGATAACAGGTCGAGATAATCTAGAGTAATCTGGAAACACCTAGATGCAGCTCGGCATGGCTGTGATAAATCGAGATTAATCCGGTCGCTTCTCGCGTCACGAACACAAATGATAACACCCCTTTCCTGCGGCCTTGCGCGAACGAACGGACACTACAATGATACGCGGCATTACCCCCCTCCCAAAGAAGCATCGTCTCGATGCTTTAAAATGAAAATAAACACGGAGAATGCAAACTTCGAGTTCTTTAGCGTTCATAATATGGCTTGAGGCGTACGACATGTACGATTCCGGGCGTGTCCGGCGTCGCTGAGATGCTGTCGTGCCGTCGGGGATGACTTCATAGTCGAGGTCACCGATGCGACGGAGAACCCTGTACGGGCCAAAGTAGCGTCGGAGCAACTTTTCACTCAATCCACGGCGGCGAACTGGCGTCCGTATCCAAACACGATCACCTGGCTTGTAATGCGTGTCTCGTCGGCACAGATTGTAGCGTCGGGCGTCGGTGTGCTGCTAGTCTTGAATGCGAAGCCGCGCAAGTCTTCAAGCTTCTTTGCGCGATGAAGCTAGGCGGCGACGTTGAGGTTGTCTTCATCACAAACTTGCGGGAGCATTGCGTCGAGTGTTGTCGTGGACTTCCTGCCGTATACCAGCTGGAATGGGGTAAACCTGGTTGTCTCCTGGACGGCAGTATTATAAGCGAAGATCATGTAGGGCAGAATGGAGTCCCACGTCTTGTGTTCGGCGTCGATGTAGATGAAGAGCATGTCTGCGATGGTCTTGTTCAGACGCTCTGTGAGTCCGTTGGTTTGTGGATGATAGGCAGTTGTCCTCCGATGGCTTGTAGTTTAAAATGGCTTGCGTCAGCTCCGCTGTAAATGCCTGTCCTCTGTCTGTGATGAGCACTTCGGGGGCGCCGTGTCGCAGGAGAATTTGTTCGACAAAAAATTTTGCAACTTCTGTTGCGGTACCACTAGGCAACGCTTTTGCTTCGGCGTATCGGGTATTGTAGTCGGTGCCCACGATGATCCACTTGTTATCTGATGATGAAGTCGGAAAGGGGCCGAGGAGGTCCATCCCCATTTGCTGAAAGGGCTTAGTTGGCGGTGGTATGGGGTTCAGGAGTCCGGCTGGTCTAGTCGGAGGTGTTTTGCGTCGCTGACACTCACGGCACGTTTTCACGTAATGGGAAACGTCGGTAGCTAGCCGCGGCCAATAGTACTTCTCCTGGATAATGTGCAACGTGCGAGCAATCCCGAGATGCCCTGCACTCGGCTCATCATGGCATGACTGCATAATTTCTTGCCTGAGGTTTTTGGGCACAAGAAGATGCACTGTCCTGTTGGGCGCGAAGTTCTTCTTCAGGAGGACATTATTGTGAAGGACCAAGGACGACAGTTGGCGCTTGAACCCCCGGGGAGGCGATGCAGTCTTGCCTTTCAAATAATCAACTAGGCTTTGCAACTCAGGATCCGAGCGCTGCTGCTGCGCGAAACTGCTGGTTGGTTGGTTGGCCTCAAGTAGAATGGCACATACCCACTACGGGGGAGTGGCCAAGACACAGGCAGTGAACTGTTGGAATGATTAGGAGCCTTAGAGGAAAAGGAGTATTAATAGGGTATAGGCTGACAGATTGGACGACGCAACGAAAGGGGTCCTGTTAGCTGGGAGATCGAAGATGGGACGACGGCTTTGTGTGAAAATTTGAATGCATCATATGGAATGGTTCAATTTTGTATTGACTGAAAGAGAGACAGAAAAAAAATGAAATAAAATAAAAATATAATAATAATAATAATAATAATAATAATAAATGAACTATTTGGTAATCAGAAAAATGAAAACAAATAGAAAAATAAATATATAAAATTTACATTAGCATGGGAGTCGCTGTGTTTCTAGAAGAAATTTTTGAACTGCACAACGCGCACTCCTGTTGCTTTGTCCAAGCGAAGTAGCGCCAAAGGAAAGAACAACCTCAGTGGTCACAGGCAGACCCAGCTGGTGAAACGGAATTTCTAATAGGCGCCTCCTCAAAGAAGAGAATAGGCGGCAGAACAGCAGGTAGTGATCCACTGTCTCAGGCTCGGCACAAAATGGGCACAGTGGAGAAACCGCCAGACCAGATCTGTGAAGGTAGTAATTTAGCAGAGGAACTCGGCATCGCAAACGCGTGAAAGAGACCTCCAGTCTGCGCGAACTCCAGTCTTTGCTGCTCCAAGGGTGCAGAAGGTGCTTATATTCGAGAGATGAAGTAAGCGCCGAGGCTGAAAATTCCTGAAATATTGAGCAACTGCGAAACCTCACCGCAGCTGTATATGCGAAACTGCTAGCGCTTACCGGCCCTAGGAAAGCGTCGTCGTCTTCATCTTCCGGTGCTGCGTCTACGGGGGCTCGCGGTAGGCAGTCTGCATCGGAATTCTTGCGGCCAGATTTGTAGACTACAGTTATGTCGAATTCTTGAAGACGCAGGCTCCAACGAGCAAGGCCTCCGGAGGGATCTTTCAAATTGGCCAGCCAGCACAAAGCATGGTGATCACTCACAAACTTGAATGGGCGTCCGTATAGGTAGGGGCGAAATTTGGACGTGGCCCAAATAATGGCGAGACATTCTTTCTCTGTCGTCGAATAGTTGGCTTCGGCTCTCGACAGTGAACGGCTAGCGTACGCGTTAACTTTTTCCTGTCTGCCATTTTTCTGAATGAGGACCGCTCCTAAGCCCACACTGCTTGCATCGGTATGAACTTCGGTTTCGGCGTTTTCATCAAAGTGCCCGAGCACAGGAGGGGACTGTAACAGGCGCATCAGCGCTTTGAAAACTTCCTCTTGCGGCCTTTCCCATTTAAAAGGCACGTCAGTCTTGGTAAGTTGGGTAAAAGGTTCAGCGATGCGCGAAAAGTTCTTGACGAATCGCCGGTAATAAGCGCACAATCCAAGAAATCTGCGTATAGCTTTCTTGTCATTAGGCTGTGGAAACTCTGCGATCGCAGCCGCCTTCTGAGGGTCTGGGCGAACTCCATCCTTGCTTACGACGTGACCAAGGAACAGCAGCTCCTCGTAGGCGAAGTGGCACTTCTCTGTTTTCAGTGTCAGGCCTGAAGACTTGATCGTTTCCAGCACTATCCGAAGCCTTCGGAGGTGGTCTTCAAAGCTTGAGGAGAAGACAACGACGTCATCTAAGTAGACTAGGCAAATCTGCCACTTCAAGCCTGCGAGCACCGTATCCATTACTCGCTGGAACATCGCTGGGGCAGAGCAGAGGCCGAATGGCATCACCTTGAACTCGAAGAGTCCGTATGGCGTGATGAACGCAGTCTTCTCGCGATCTCTTTCGTGGACTTCAATTTGCCAGTAGCCGCTCTCCAGGTCCATCGATGAGAAGTACTTAGCGTTGCATAGCCGATCCAATGTGTCGTCGATGCGGGGGAGGGGGTAGACATCCTTCTTTGTAATGCTGTTCAGGCGGCGGTAATCGACGCAGAAGGGAAGGGTGCCCTCTTTCTTTTTCACTAGGACAACTGGTGCTGCCCAGGGGCTCCTCGATGGCTGGATGACGTCGTCACGTAGCATTTCCTCTACTTGCTTGCGGATAGCTTGGCGTTCTAGCGGCGATACGCGGTAGGGACTCTGTCGCAGTGGTCGGGCGTGTTCGTCTGTGACAATGCGGTGCTTAGCAAGCCGGGTTCGTCGCACATTCGATGCTGATGAGAAGTAAGCGCTGTACTTTTGAAGAAGACTGCGTATTTGGTCTTGTCTGCTCCGTGGTAATGCTGGGTTGATATCAAACGTTGGTTGATGGCGTTGGTCAGATGGTTCTACGGGTTGGTGGGTACGGCAAATATGTCTCTGATGTCTGCCAGCTCGTCCAGGAAAGCGATCGTCGTACCTTTGTTTAGATGCCGGTATTCTTCGGTGATGTTGGTTAGCAATACCTGGGCTTGGCCATTTCGGACTTGGGCGACTCCCCTTGCGACAGCCAGTCCTCAATCCAGGAGTAGCTGGGTGTTCCCCTCGATGACGCCTTCGGCAGTTTCGATGTCTCCAGTACCTATGCAGGCGACAACACTTGATCGGGGCGGCACGCTCAATGCTTCGTCGAGGACGTTTAAGGCAACGTGATGAGTACTGTCGTCGCTGCAGATATGGCTTCGTCCGTGGAAAGCTTGATCGACTTAGATCGAAGGTCGATGATCGCTCGATGTTCATTCAGGAAGTCCGTTCCCAAAATCACGTCTCGCGAGCATTGCTGTAGGATCAGGAAGGTTGTCGCATAGGTTCTCCCGTTTACAGTAACTCTCGCGGTGCAGCGTCCTGACGGCGTAATCAGGTTGCCACCTGCGGTGCGGATCAGCGGGCCATCCGAAGTTGTTGTTACCTTCCTGAGTCGGACAGCGAGTGGGCTGCTCATGACAGAGTATTCAGCTCCCGTATCGACCAAGGCAGTAACCGCGTGACCGTCGACCGTAACTTCAAGATCACTTGTTCGCGTTCTCGTATTGTACGTTGTCTTCGGTGTCCGATCTGGGCTTCGTCGAGTAGTGAGGCTGCGGTGGGCGTACTGCGACGTTACTTCACTGGGCAGCGGTAAAAGCTTCAAGTTTGGCGCGTCGTCGTCGTCGTCGGTGTTGTCGTCGTAGTTGAGGCATGGTCTTGAGTACTCGTCGATGAAGCATCTTTGTCATTGCGCTTGGAAGCAACCTCACCTCCAGAGGCTGCTTTATTCAGTTTAACCTTCGGGGGCTGGGGGAGCGTCCACGCGTGGTGTAACCTCGGCTAGGAGATACAAAGCGCGAGGACGATGGCGACGGGGTACGTGATAGGCAGCTCGGCGATGAGCATTCTTCCCGACGCAAAAAATCCTCGATTTCGGCTGGTCGCTGGCCGGGTCGGGGTCGTGGAGCGTCGTAAGAGAACCCTCGGATGCCTAGTCTTCTGTATGGGCAGTACCGGAGGACATGACCGGCTTCGCCACAGTGGAAGCATAGTGGGCGGCGCTGGTCGGGAGTTCTCCACTCGTCGCATTTCCTCGGCTGTGTGCAACGCTCGTAGGACGGGCAGGTTGGGGCGAGAGGGCGGCGGTCCAACGCAGCTGGCTGAGGGCGACAGGGGCTTGAGACCCGTCGACGAGGTGCAGGACGGCGCACCGCTGCGGCGTAAGTCATGGCTTGGGGCTCCATAGGCTGCGTTGTGGTCGGCGTCACACCCAAGGCCTGTTGAACTTCATCCCGGATGGCGTCTGTGAGCAATGAAAGCTGCGGCTGCGTTCCTGTTGGCAGCAATCGTTGGAGCTCTTCTCGCACAATTTCACGTATAACCTCCCACAGGTTATCGCTGTTACCGGAGTCCAGGCAGCTTGCTGACAAAAAGCGCTGCTGGCGGTCGTACTGGCGGGCTCTGGCATCAAGTGTTTTTTCCATGGTGGAAGCCTCTTCTATGAATTCCGTAACGGTTATCGATGGGTTCCGTACGAGGCCCGCAAAGAGTTGCTCTTTAACTCATCGCATAAGCAGCTTGACCTTTTCTTCTTCCTTCATGCTCCAGTCGGCACGCCGGAAGAGACGCTTCATCTCCTCAGTGTACACTGCAACGGTCTCGTTTGGGTGTTGTATGGGAGACTGTAGCAGCTGCTGGGCTCTCTCCTTTCTCACGACGTTCGTGAAAGTCTTGAGAAGCTGCTCCTTGAAGGTTTCCCAATCCGCAAGGCTACCTTCCTCATTCTCAAACCAGACTCTTGCTGGTTCCTCCAAGGCGAAGAAAACGTACCTAATTTCATGGCGTCGTCCCAGTTGTTAAAGAGAGCCACACGGTCGAACTGTTCCAGCCATTCTTCGGGGTCGGCGCCAGGCGAAGTGTTGAAGGTTGGTGGCACCCGGGGCTGCTGAAGAATGATTGGAGTCGTCGTCTGGGGCAAGCTCATGGCGGACGTTGCTACTGGCTTTCGCTTCCGGGTAGGGTCCGGCAGAATCCCGAACTCAGGTGCGTCGCCTTGCAGACGTCGGCTTGCGCGGTGGACTGGATTCAGATCCTGCGGTAAATGACTCAGAGAGCTGGCGTCACGACTTGTAGGGTGTGTCCGGAACATGGGAGGCTACCCAGCACCTCCAGCAGATGTCACGTTGTAGTGACGGCAATCCAGCGGTCAGGAAAACAGCAACAAGCCTTGCAAACGAAGCTCTTTATTTAGGCTGACTTGCGCCCGCAGAAGAACTGAATCACTCGGCGGCGGCGTAAGCAACAAACGTGCTCGTCAGTCGTCGAACTACGAATGCCCGCTGTTCGCGGCATCGTTCCATTTAAAGCCGGCAAGGAAACTTCGAGATAACATGTCGAGATCATCTAAAGTAATCTGGAAACACGTACTACATGCAGCTCGGCATGGCTGTGATAAATCGAGATTAGTCCGGTCGCTTCTCGCGTCACGAACACAAATGATAACACCTCTTTCCTGCGGCCTTGCGCGAACGAACGGTCACTACAATGATACGCGGCAATATGGCTTCAGAGGATTGCACTCCTTTGCGTCGTGCAGGTCCATGAAGCACTTTGTGCTCCATGTGCAAGAAACATCTAATACGATCCAATTTTTAGAGAAATCGTCAAAGGCACAGAACTGCGTACAAATGGCGTCAACGGACTTTTTATAAGAGAACCTTAACGACGGACACTACAATGATACGCGGCAATATGTCTTCAGAGAATTGCACTCCTTTGCGTCGTCCAGGTCCATGAAGCACTTAGTGCTCCATGTGCAAGAAACATCTAATACGATCCAATTTTTAGAGAAATCGTCAAAGGCACAGAACTGCGTACAAATGGCGACAACGGACTTTTTATAAGAGAACCTTAACGACAGGAATTTCATACAAAGGAGAACTCAATGGCATAAGCAAATAAAATGGGCTCGACGAAATTGTCAAGCATGACTGGCAGTAATACAAAACTTCAAGCACTGTTAAAGGGCTACTCCTGAGGTTTATCTAACATTTAGTGTTCATAGTAACATCACGTCTTTAGAGCCGACTCTCGCCACCACAACAAAAACATTTTTCAAGGCACTGAGTGGAGTCTTTTTCAAAGAGCGAGAAGAACAAGCTGAGACCGAAACACGCCCTGTGGGCTGGGGCATGCTTCGCGTGATGCAGGGATGCCGGCACAACGTTATTAAAAACGAAGCATATTCATCTTGCATAGCCAAAGCAGCGACTGAAAATGATCAGTCCTTTCATAAAAAGCTAGGACGACCTAGTGCGGCACCGAAATTTTGTCAGTGAAGCGTCCAGCAAATATTAACGCGAGAGGGATGTTTGAGATGCCGAAAATGTAGTCTTGCTTGTAGTCACCTGAGCAGAGACCACAGAAATGGCAAACTTAAAACTTTTTTGCGCCGGATTGGAATATTGCATGGCCACCAAACTTGGAGAAAAACATTCGACCTGGGCAAAGCTCTCATGGCCTTTAATGCGACGTCGTGACGTGACAACAGTCAAGACTTGTGTATTCTTTAAGTTATGAAACATCGCGCTCCATATATTTTTTTGCGTGCCTCATATCGTATTTAACAATGTGTCATACAAAATCTTACTTTATTCGTCTTAGGATCACTTCTCCTGAGACCAGCTTGAGAGTCAAGTCCTTCAGAATTACGGCATAACAAAATTAAGGCCAGATGTAGTACCAAGCCTTTTTGTGCATGGAAAGCGGCCCACACCTAGTAAGCCTCCAGCTGAGCGCAGGATGATCATAGCTTAGTTATTTATTCCTCACTGAACAACAAACGTAATGTAGCGTGCAACGCGAATAGAACACTGGCCCAGAGACGAAAAACCTGCGGCGTTCCCTCAGTGATTCGAGCGCGCGCGCGAGAGTCAACCAACTTCTTCCTCTACTAGCGCATGCACTACTTCTGTCTCTTCGAAGGCATGTATCAATGCCCCCCTCTTCTGCAACATCGACACGGTACGGCTAGGAGAGAAAGGACAGCCAGAGGGTAGAACACAGCTGCAGGGAACCGCAGTTCAATCAGGTAGCCGGTCGTGATAAGGCTTCATGCGAACAACGTGCGCGACTTCAGTTCGGTGCGATCGGCGCGATGAACAAGCTGTCGGGGCGGGAGCAACAGCATAAGTCACTTCACTGATGCGGCGCACTACTTCATAGGGGCCAAAGTATCGGCGCAGCAGCTTTTCAGAGAGCCCGCTGCGACGAGCAGGTATCCAAATCCAGATAAGGTCGCCAGGCGCATAACTGACGAAACGGCGTCCAAGGTTGTACCTAGCGGCGTCAGTCTCCTGTTGGCGGTTAATTCGCAGGCGTGCCAATTGCCGGGCTTCCTCAGCACGCTGAACGAAGGTGTCTACGTCGATGTCAGCGTCAGGGTCGCAGTAAGGGTCGACGGGCAACATAGCATCCAACGGAGTGGTCACCTGCCGACCGAAGACAAGCTGAAAGGGGGTCAGTCGGGTTGTTTCCTGCAGGGCGGTGTTGTACGCAAACGTTACGTATGGCAGAATGGTGTCCCAAGTTCGATGCTCGACATCAACGTACAGTCTTTGTCAATAGTAACCAGGCTGCACATTTTTCTTCTCAGTCGTATATTAAAGCTATTACGACAGCCCCCCAGCTCCGAATCTCTTCACAGTAAGAACAACCCCTGTTCTCACTTTCAAAGAACTTTTTGATCTTTAGGGAAGCCGCGAGGGCTCTGTAATACGAATGAGAGGCAAACCACAGAGCCTGGTTACTTTTGACAAAGGCTGTACATTGATAGCATGTCGGCTAGTGTGCGGTTGAGTCGCTCTACCAACCCGTTTGTCTGCGGGTGATACGCCGTAGCACGTCGATGGCTCGTGTGCCTAAGAGTCATCACGGACTTGGTTAAGCGGGCCGTGAAAGCAGTTCCCCGGTCAGTAACAACAACGGCGGGTGCTCCATGACGCAAGACAATGTTGTGGACGAAGAACTGCGCCACTTCAGCAGCAGTGCCTTTGACAACAGACGTGGTCTCAGCGTACCGTGTGAGGTAGTCAGTCGCAACGACTATCCAACGCTTTCCAGACGAAGACTTCCGAAATGGACCAAGGAGGTCCATGCCCACTTGTTGGAAAGGGGTCTTCGGTGGATCGACGGGGTGAAGAAATCCGGCTGGTTTCAATGGAGGAGTCTTCCGACGTTGGCATTCACGGCATGTTTTTACGTAGGCCCGCACCGATGGGAGTAACCTGGGCCAATAATACTTTTGTCTAATCCGCGCGAGTGTAGGGCTGACACCAAGGTGGCCGGCGGATGGTGCATCATGACAGGCACTCAAGATCTCAGACCGCAGCTGTGATGGTACGACAAGTAGGAACACTTCTTCGCTGTTGGCAAAGTTGCGCTTGTAGAGAACACCAGACCGTAAAGTGAAGGAGTGAAGCCCTCGAAGAAAAACACGCGGAATGGGAGCTTCACTGCCTTCGAGGTAATCGATGAGCCGGGCCAACACCGAGTCCGCCCTCTGAAGCTGCGCCATTTGGGTGGTACTGACAGAGCCCAGGAAAGGAAAATCATCGGTGGTTTCTTTGGTATTGATTGGGATAGGCGCGCGCGACAGGCAATCCGCATCCTGATGCTTACGGCCACACTTGTAAACTATTGTTAAGTCGTATTGTTGCAAGCGTAAGCTCCATCTAGCCAAGCGTCCTGAGGGGTCTTTGAGGCTTGCCAGCCAGCATAAGGAGTGGTGGTCGCTTACCACACGGAAGGGACGTCCGTAGAGGTACGGTCGGAACTTGCATAGGGCCCATATCACTGCAAGACATTCTTTCTCCGTCGTAGAATAATTGGTCTCGGAGCGCGTAAGTGTTCGACTAGCATAACTGATGACCCGTTCTGCACCGTCTTGCCACTGGATCAGTACTGCACCAAGGTCAACATTGCTGGCGTCAGTGTGGATGTCCGCGGCAGCATGCTCGTCGAAATGGCCGAGTATCGGCGTGCTTTGCAGACGGCTGCGAAGCTCGATAAATGCAGCCTCTTCGTCGGTCTCCCACAGGAAGGGCGTGTCGTCACGGGTCAGTGCGTTCAGCGGTTCCGCGATGTTCAAGAAATCTTGAATAAAGCGCCTATAATAGGAGCACAGGCCCAAAAACCAGCGAACGGCCTTCTTGTCAGTTGGGCGTGGAAAACCTGAGACGGCAGCGGTCTTGTCAGGGTCCGGGCGAACACCTTGTGCGCTGACGACGTGACCAAGAAAGCGAAGTTCCTCAAAGCCAAAATGGCGTTTCTCGGCTTTGATGGTGAGTTGCGCGGATGTGAGCGCTTGTAGCACAATGCGCAACCGCTCCAAGTGTTGGTCAAAGGTGGTCGAAAATATAACGACATCGTCCAGGTACACCAAGCAGGACCGCCATTTCAAGCCGGAGAGAACAGTGTCCATCATGCGTTGGAACGTGGCCGGTGCTGAGCACAGACCAAATGGAAGCCCTTTAAACTCATAGAGGCCGTCAGGCGTCACGAAAACCGTCTTCTCCCGGTCTCGCTCGTCCACTTCGATTTGCCAGTACCCGCTTTTAAGATCTAATGACGAGAAGTATCGGGCATTCCGCAATCGGTCGAGCGCGTCATCTATCCTGGGCAGCGGGTAAACGTCCTTTTTGGTCACGTTGTTATGTTTCCTGTAGTCCACGCAGAAACGCAGAGTATTGTCCTTTTTTTGACGAGAACCACAGGCGATGCCCACGGACTGGTGGACGCCTGAATGACATCGTCTGCAAGCATCCCGGCAGCAACGCCCTGCGCATTGTCGAGAACGACATTACGGTGCCGCCGCGGTGCAGTGTTCTGGTGCTCGTGCGGAATGACCTCTTTCACGACAACGAGGGCCTAGCGGACAGCCATAGTCCACTGCTGCTTAAGCGGGGACTTGCCGTTGCAAGAGGTCTCGTCCAACTACGTGACGGCCGCACCCACGTCCTCCTGACTAACTTTGCCAACGAATATCAACACCTGGCCAAAGGCATGGCTATTGCCTTTCTCCGCGACGTTGCTGAGGTTCCAGGTTTGTGCACCGTGGGAAGACCCACTCCGGAGTATGCTGTCCCATATCACGTTCTTCAGTCAGTCAGAATAAATCCTGCCCTGCCGCCGATCCAGCCTCTACCGTCGAGTCCAACTGCCATGGCCGCTGACACCAGGCCTCTGGCGCCGATCCTTTGCCACCCACCGCGAACACCGCCATCTTTTCACAGTGACGTGTTCGAAGACGCTGAGGATTGCCTGGAGACCTTCGATCGGGTGGCACGCTACAACGGTTGGTGCGACGAGCGCAAGCTAAATAACGTCTACTTTGCCCTTGAAGAGTCTGCCAGGACGTGGTTTGAGAACCACGAGGCTACCCTTCCCACCTTGGAGGCGTTTTGCCGGAGTCTCCTGGCCACGTTCCCCAACGCTGACCGCCGGGAGAAGGCTGAAGCTGCGTTGCACTCCCGAAATCAGCGCACGAACGAAAGTGTGCGCATGTATACCGAAGACATGGCCCGTCTTTTCAAGCGCGCCGACCCCAACATGACAGAGGAGAAGAAGCTGCGCCATCTCATGCGTGGGGTTAAGCAGGAGCTGTTAGCGGGCCTCGTGCGCAGCGCACCCCGCACGGTGGCGGAATTTATAACCGAGGCGACCACGATGGAGACGACGCTGCAACAACGGGCCCGCATGGTGCATGGTGCCCGCATGGTGCCCGAAGGATTTTCGTCGTGTCTCGGCGACAGTGCAGACACACTGCGCGAACTAATTCGCTCAGTTGTTCGGGAGGAACTTCAACGGATCCATCTGCCCCAGGTTGCACCTGCACCGCTGGCAGCGCTGACCGAAGTCGTCAGGGACGAGGTGCGACAGGTTGCGCAGGCGCCTCCTCTCCCCGAAGCGCCGCCCCGGTGATGATGACGATGATGTCCTCGGGCTCCGGTTCGATGAGAGGCAACCAACTTCTTCCTCTACTAGCGCATGCACTACTTCTGTCTCTTCGAAGGCATGTATCAATATAATGCTAACAATGTGGTTTGGAGCGGGATTGGCAGCAGTACATGCCAGCAAAAAAAAATGTGTTGTGTCCTCTAATATTATTAGTGAGTTTTTGTCATTTAATCATTATTGTAAAACGTCCTGATATGTAATGCTGTGGTAACGCGCGTGTAAATGTTGAACTCCGCTCTCAGTACTACTGTTCTCGTGTAGAAAACCTTAGCACTGAAGGTTAAGAACTTAAATTTGGAGTTGCAGTCTTCCGTTCTCTTCTCTGCGACTCTACATCTTTTCCAGGTGGACTAAGAAGCACAAGTACAGAACAAACTCCCATTCAGTCCGGCCCCACAGGTCTTGCATCAATAGAACATGTTGTTAGTGAGTTCTGCTACGCTCTGGCACTCGTAAATGCTAGCTGTGCCTCGTACCATGGCGTGCCCACTTTACTCTAGTTTGCAGATGAAATTCCTTCGCTAAGTCCACCGTGCGCATCTCACCTGCAACAAGACCTGTCGATAGCCCTGTGCAGCTCCAGGTGTGTGTATTATACTTAATCCAGGTACATACTTTGTGTGAATGAACGCCATAGCTTATTTCCTCCCCTCATTTTTTTTTGCAGCTGCCACTCATGAGACGCAGTCGGGCTCTCAGCAAGGTAGGACACCGCGAAACCACACATTTACACTTGGAGTGCCGTTTATGGTTTAGCGGTATGCCTTACTGTTACTGCCCATCTTCGATAGGTACTCTCTACGCAAGTGCCGATTATAGCGCTATCTCCTCAGGCTTCGCAATACTTCAAGCAGCAGCTGAATACGCCGGAGGTAAGTTTCCCTGTGCTCTTTAATTGTTACATACTACTTAGCTCACTGACGTGCACCTTTTCTGGGGGATGCAGATGGAATACCGGCACAGATTTTGTCAAGCGTGCCCTGTGCAGGGCACCTGGGCCAGGAGCTGTCCAACTTGCCATGTAGTCCCACATGTAAGTACTGCCCCTGCAACATAAGACGAAGTCACACCGCAATCTCTCCTCTCGATTTCTTGCACCTGCTACTGTCTGCACGGAGAACTGCTCACAGGATTGTAAGAGTCAAGGGAACCACATATTTCAGTTTGGAGCAGAAAATTTTTTTTCTCACTCTTACTCGCTCTCGTCGACAGGTCGACTAAGCTAAGGCACCGAACCAGAGAATTTTCCGGTATCGCAGTGTATCACGCAGAAGCTGAACACGCCGATAATGAGTTACCCCGCACTCTCAAATGCGGACTGTGCCCTTTTTATTGCGTATGCCTTGCATATAGCCCACAGATTGTATGGCGTTGCACATTGCACTCTGTGGACCTCAGGTGCACCATTCCAAACTCATCTGTATGGAGCTCAAGCCGTGAGTTCTGTTTCGATATCACCTACTTTATTCCTTTTTTTTTCCTTTTTCATTGCTTTTTATTGTCTAGCTTGCATTGTTTTCTAGGTTCTTGCGGTTAAGCCACGCTCTTTCCGTGCAGTGTTCGTACAAAGGTGATTCGTTCGTTTCGGGTAAATGAAAATATACGCACAAATTTTGCCGACTGATTTAAACAGCCTATTTTAGACCTAACAAAACTGTACAGATTGAACTGAAAGAAAAAAATACCGGGAGGAGCAATATTCCGTTCCGAAGCGACACATAGCCTATGACGGACGCGTAGTGCATAGGTCCGGATTAATTTCCACCACCTGGGGTTCTGTAACGTGCGCTGACACCGCACAGCACACAGGCGTTTTTGCATTCCGCCTCCATCGGAATGCGAGGCTGGGATAGAGCTCGCGACCTTGGGATCAGCAGCACATCGTCAAAGGCACTCGGTCACTGCGAGGGGTGACAGAGAGAAATGGCAAGCAAGACAGGCGAGAAGTGCGGATACATCCCTTTTTTTTATATCTGTTTCTTGGGGGGAGTCTTCTCGCTCGCTTGCAGGGCGATCGGGACGGTTCAGATGGGCAGCCCCGCAAACTCGATCCTGACCGGGGTGCACCGAGAGCACTTTTTGTGGACGAGGGTGCGCGCTTCTCGCACCCTCTGCTTGGCGTGGATGTCCGTGTTTTTGTTTTGTTAGTTATTTCCCTCTTGGTGACCGTATACTAGATTGCAGTCTTCCAGGAACCGTCGTACACATTCCCTCTGTTTCCGCTTCTGCCTGTTTCAACACCTTGTACATTTCGTAGTATTGCATGCATGTATTTCTTATTTTCTTTCCATCTCAAGGTTGCGAGTGTAGAAGCGGCGCGACAAGTACTGATGCACAGTACTTCCCTCGGATCAATGAAAAAATTCAAAAACAAAAAAGAGATGTTTGCTGCTATCGAATAAAGGATTTCAGAAAAATTAGGCATAATTCGGACGGGAGAACAGTGCTGCAGCCGATACAAAACCATCCTGAAAAGAAAAAGTGCGACCAGCCAGCAGAACCGAAAACCCCGAAACTCTCCCTGCGACGTTCCTTTCGAGGATGAGCTAGCGAAAATTACATGGATGGATGACAGCTTAGATCCAGAAGAAATTAGAGACAGCTGCGGAATTGTCTACAAAAAAAATCTAAATCAAGCGACACAGAAAGCACCCAAGGAAGCAGCACCCAAGGTAGTAGCACCCAAGGTAGTAGCACCCAAGAGGCACTCTCCGTAGCGGGCGCATCTACAGCCGAAGAAAGAGAGAGAGAAAAAAAGAACTGCTGCACCAAGAGCAAACAGTGCCAGGATGCAAGAGATTAAGGCATTTTTCCAGCAAATGGAATCTTTAATGGAGAAAAGAGCAGAAAAGGAGTGAGAGAGAAGCGGAAAAAAGGCGACAGCGGGAAGACAAAAAAGCCTTCAAAGAAGAAGCGCGCAAGGAGCGAGCGCGGCGCCATGAAGAAAAAATGGCATTGCTGAAACGCGTGCTTGCAGTTCAGGATGAAGACAAGTAGTGAACGAAAATAAAGTTTTTGTAAAAAGAAATAGAGTGTTTCGATACATGATACAAAGGTCAAGTGCTGCATTTGATCAGATTGAAAATCGAAGACAGCTATGTACGCATGAAAAATTTTTAATGGGCGTGTAAAATGCTGTCACACACAAAAAAAATGACAAACTGCAATAACTGCACTTCTATACAGAGAAGTCCACATTTTTCTTGGCATGAGGGCTAAGCCTTGTTCTTGGCATGCAGCGCATCACTTTCTGCCTCTCATCATTTCTTGGAAGACTCTCGCGCTTAAACTCTGCTAACTTGCGTAAGGCCGTTTCTTCAGCAGTTTCCTCTTCGCTGTCAGCATCCTCTGCTGCGCGTATCCACTGCACATCTGTGGGCAAGTCTTCTGGCTCATCTGGCAGTACGTCTCCCGAGTCAATGCACAAGATATGGAGTATGCAGCATACCGTAATAAATTTGTTCAGCTAGCTGACAGTGCGAAGCCCCAGACAAATTAATTGCTCGTTTTTTGTGAATTCCGAAAGCGTTTTCGATTAGAACCCCGGTTGTTGAAAATTTGGCGTTAAAATCCCTGTGCTGCATCGAAAGTCCCCCGTAATCCCGGACTGGTGTCAGCAAGAACTGACGTACCGGGTATGCCGCGTCCGCCAAAACATGATAATTGCCCGCTTGACATACTGCCGGCAACTTTCTGAAGAGCGAAGATTTTCTGAAAACCTTCGAGTCATGTGTCTTGCTCGAGCAACCTACGCAAGTGTCAAGAAACCGTCGCTTGTCGTCGCAGACCGCCTGCAGTGTCAGTGATAATTGGTGGTGCCTGTTGCAGTAGGTTGATGCTACTTTGTTGGTAGGACACTGAATTTTGACGTACGCCCCATCCAGAGAGGGCAACTTTCTGAAGAGCGAAGATTGTCTGAAAACCTTCGAGTCATGTGTTTGCTCGAGCAACCTACGCAAGTGTCAAGAAACCGTCGCTTGTCGTCGCAGACCGCCTGCAGTGTCAGTGATAATTGGTGGTGCCTGTTGCAGTAGGTTGATGCTACTTTGTTGGTAGGGCACTGAATTTTGACGTACGCGCCATCCAGACAGGGCAACTTTCTGAAGAGCGAAGATTTTCTGAAAACCTTCGAGTCATGTGTCTTGCTGGAGCAACCTACGCAAGTGTCAAGAAACCGTCGCTTGTCGTCGCAGACCGCCTGAAGTGTCAGTGATAATTGGTGGTGCCTGTTGCAGTAGGTTGATGCTACTTTGTTGCTAGGGCACTGAATTTTGACGTACGCCCCATCCAGACAGCCGACTACGCCGGGAACTCCAGAAATCTGCGCAAAAAGAAAGTAAAGAACAAAAGTTTCGACTGAAACCAAACGCACACAAAAATGCAAAAAGGGTAGTATGACTATATATATATATATACATATATATATATATATATATATATATATATATATATATATTGTAACTTCAGTCTTGAAAAAGGACAGGCTCTGTCCGAAACGTCGACTACCAATAAATGTTTACTTAAATCAAGCATTTCTCAATATATATATATATTGTTACAGGTTCTATTTACAAATACTATTTACAAGGCAGGTCGAGAAGAGCCTGGTGCGCCGGCGGCAGGATACTGGACTTTCTCTTCTTCTTCCAGCCGCCGCATGTCTTCTTTGTTCCTCAGAGCCCATGCGCAGCACGTGACATTTCCCCGTTCGCAGACGAAGCCCTCTGGGCCAGTGAATCAATCGGGATCCCGAGAGTGGAATGGCTTCAGCCGTGCGACATGCACGACCTGGGTTGTCCTTGAGCGGCGTCCTTGCGTTGATTGGGGAGAGATGACATAGTTGAGGTCATTGAGGCGAGCAACAACGATGAACGGGCCTGTGTAGTGGGATAGCAGCTTTTCTGATAAACCACGCTTGCGTAGGGGCGTCCACAACCATACAACGTCACCGGGCAGGTAGGAGACATCCTTGCGCCGGCGGTCATAACGCTGCTTAGAGCGATGCTGTGATGCCAAGGTGCGTATCCGGGCAATCCGACGGGCTTCTTCAGCGCGACATAGAGTGTTGGCAATAGAAGGCTCGGTGTCGAGAGAGAAAGGTAAGATGCTGTCGAGGGAGCTTCGAGGCGGACGGGCATAAAGGAGGAAGAATGGGCTGTAACCAGTTATTTCATGCCTCGACGTGTTATAGGCGTATGTAATGAAGGGAAGCACGTCGTCCCAGTTCTTATGGCGGGAATCGACATACATGGCCAGCATGGTCGTGAGTGTCCGATTGGTACGTTCAACCAGTCCATTAGTCTGGGGGTGGTACGGCGTCGAGTGGCGAAAATGGCACGAACTAAGACGCAGAAGCTCTTCCACAACGTCTGCCGTAAACTGGCGACCGCGGTCACTGATAACAACTCGAGGAGGTCCATGCCGGAGGATGACAGCACGAAGAAGGAAGAGCGAGACCTCAGCAGCGGTGGCGCAAGGTAGGGCGGCGGTCTCACAGTAACGGGTGAGGTGATCAACGCACACTATAATCCAGCGGTTACCGTTGGACGAGCGGGGAAACGGGCCGAGCAGATCGAGTCCAACTTGTTCATATGGCGTGCTTGGAGGTGGCACAGGATGCAGGCGTCCAGGCGAAGAAGTCGTGGGAAGCTTGAACCGCTGACACTGCACGCAGGTGGCCACGTAGCGCTGAACCATATGACGCATTTTTGGCCAGTAAAAACGTTCTTTGATGCGGTGAAGGGTCCTGGCAAACCCCAAGTGCCCAGCCGTGACGTCATCGTGCATTGCCTGCAGAACAGAGGAGTACAGAGTAGCCGGAACGACGAGGAGAAAGCGCGCACCTCCAGGCGAGTAATTCGTTCTATAGAGTAAACCGTCGCGAATGCAGAAAGGGCTTGCGGATGTCGGGTCACGGGCTTCGGCAAAAAGCGGCGCCAAGTGCTGATCCTTGCGTTGTTCCGTCTGGAAAGTGCCAAGATCTGGAAACTCTTGGGAAACGGCAGCGAGATAGTCGTCGAAGTTTTCATCATCGGAAGTAGTAACCGTGAGCGGCAGGCAGCCGCGAGAGGCAATCTGCGTCGGCGTGTTGGCGGCCACTTTTGTAAGACACTTTGAAGTTAAACTCTTGGAGGCGTAACGCCCAGCGGGCCAACCGACCGCAGGGGTCGCGTAGATTGACCAGCCAGCACAGAGAATGGTGGTCTGTGACGACTGTAAAAGCACGTCCATAAAGGTACGAACGAAACCGTTGTACGCCGAAAACAACGGCGAGACACTCTTGCTCTGTTACAGTGTAATTGCGTTCCGACTTGCTGAGGGTGCGACTTGCATAAGCGACAACGTGTTGATTGCCCTCATGGCGTTGGATAAGCACAGCACCCACGCCGATGCCGCTGGCGTCAGTGTGGAGTTCAGTCGGTGCTGTCGGGCAGAAATGACGTAATATTGGCCGCGAGGTGAGGAGAAACTTGAGCTGCCGAAACGCGGAGTCGCATTCGGGAGTCCAGTGGAAAGGGGTGTCTTTCTGCAGGAGACTTGTAAGCGGGTAGGCTAAATCAGAAAACTTGGGAACGAAACGCCGAAAATATGAGCAAAGTCCTAGGAAACTCCTGAGCTCTTTCACTGATTTGGGTTCTTTGACACTGCTTACAGCTTCAACCTTCTGCGGGTCGGGTCTGACGCCATCCTTGTCAACGAGATGACCAAGCACAGTAATTTGGCGTTCACCGAAGCGGCACTTCTTCGAGTTCAGCACGAGGCCCGCTCTCTCTATGCAGTCTAGGACAATGGCTAAGCGGCTGTTATGTTCGGCGAAGGTCCTACCAAAAATAACAACATCGTCCAGATAACACATGCAAACTTGCCACTTCAGGCCACGTAAAAGCGTATCCATAAATCGTTCAAAAGTGGCAGGAGCGTTGCAAAGGCCGAAAGGCATAACATTAAATTCATACAACCCGTCAGGTGTCACGAATGCTGTCTTCTCTTTGTCTTGCGGGTGCATCGGGATCTGCCAGTACCCGGACCGTAGATCCACCGAGGAAAAGTAGGAGGCTGAGTGGAGGCAGTCAATGGCATCATCAACGCGCGGGAGCGGGTAAACATCCTTCTTTGTGACAGTGTTAAGCCGGCGGTAGTCGACACAAAATCGCCAAGTGCCATCTTTCTTTTTGACAAGGATCACTGGAGCAGCCCACGGGCTTGAGGATTCCTGAATGATGCCGCGGTGCAACATGTCACGGACTTGTTCATCGATTATCTGACGTTCGGAAGGCGAGACGCGGTATGGCTTCTGTCGAATCGGCTGTGCAGATCCAGTATTGATCATGTGATGGGTACGGGAAGCTGGAATCGGCGGTGGTTGGTCGCGACCAAAGTCAAACACGTCAGCATGCTTCATAAGAACGGCCACTAGTTCCTGGCGGTCGCTAGTGGGTAGGGATTTGTTGACCATGGCTAGGAATTGAGAGTCGCTCAGATCGCGGCGTCTAGTTGGACGAGACACGTTGTCAGTGATCGCTGCAACTGGTACAGAAAAACGTTCTTCAAAGCCAGCAAGTTTTAAACCACATGGCAATACTGCAGGTTCGTTGGAGTGATTGACAGTCCAAAGAGTGGCATGGCCCTTGGTCACATGGACGACGCTGCGGGGTACTAGCACACTTTTCTTTGCACAGTTAAGGGAACAAGGTTCCACCACAGCATCGAAGGCATCAGAAATCGTGCTCGAGGACACAACGGGAACGAATATGGCAGACATTGCTGGAACGACGGTATCTTCAGAGACAGAAAACACTTGGGCAACCACTGGCGAGTCTTCTATGAGAGCTGACCGAAGGCCAGGACTTAACGATATGCCACCACTGCGGAAGTCGAGAGTAGCGCCGCACTGGTGCAAAAAGTCAATACCGAGGATGATGTCATGCGTAGAACGAGGGAGCACCGTAAATTCAGTTCGGAACATGTGGCCAGCGATCACTACATTCACAAAACAAATACCAATCGGAACCAATGATTCTCCCCCTACACCCCGGAATATAACAGCACGATCCCAAGCGAACATTATTTTACGACCCAGGCGGTTCTTGAAAGTTGAACTCATCACTGACACCGTGGCACCAGTGTCCACTAAGGCCATGACGCAAATACCGTCCACTAAAACTTCAAGGCGGTTCCTTAACATAACAATGGGCAGAGGAATTGGCACTATCGATGATCCGGCGACCGCACCTCCATCGGCCGCACACGCTAGTTTCCCGGGGACGGTGGGGAACGACGTTGGGGAGAAGGCGAGCGGCGAGAGCGGTGCGGAGGTGGAGTCAGACTTCGGTCAGAGGCAGGGGAGTCGTTCCGTGGTGGCGCGTAACTGGATGGGCGCTGAGACGATGTGAAGACACGGTCATGAACAGGCGCATTGAAACTGGGGCGAGGGTATGACCATTGGCGCTGGGAGCGGGAATACTGGCCCCGGCGACGGCAGAATCTAGAGATGTGACCGACCATACCACAGCGGTAACAAAGTGGTGGGTCGGGGGGGCACTCGGGATAACACTCCTCGTAGCCAGTGTCGAAACGACCATCGTACTCCGGCTGCCGCAGGTGGCGTTGCGGACGAGCTGGCGCCCTGGGGCCGGGGCGGGTGATCCGGGGAGCGTCGCTGTAATCAATGCGAGGAGCACTGGTAGGGGCCTGGCCAGACGAACTCCAAGGGGAGGAGCGGTAGGCGGGAGCCGCCTGCAGAGAACAGCTCTCATACGGGACCTCACTGCGGCGCGCAACATCTTGATGCCGGGAGAGTTCGTCACGCACGATTTGACGAATGACGTCAGGGAGAGTCGCCGCATTCACAGGCTCGTGGAAATCCACGCTGGCGACGGTGGTGACGTTAGGCAGGCGACCGAACTTGGGAGTAATTCGACGCAGTTTTAGAGCTTCAAAGGTGCGGCAGTGCTTGATGATATCCGTGGGCGAGTCTAAATTTTCTTTACTAATAAGAAAGCTGTAGACGTCCTCTGCGATGCCCTTGAGGAGATGACCAACGCGATCTTCGTCGGACATACTGGGATTAACGACTTTGCACAGCTTCAAGACCTCTTCTATGTAAGTCGTGCAGGTCTCTCCAGGCACTTGCGCTCTCTGAAGCAAAGACTGCTCAGCGCATTTTCGTTTGGCAACGGTATCCCCGAAGCAGCTGCGGAGCTCTTCCATGAAGCGGTCCCAACTCGTTATTGATGCCTCATGGTTTTCGAACCAAGTTAGCGCGGTGCCATCGAGAAAGAAGACGACATTGGCCAGCTGAAGAGTGGCATCCCAGCCGTTGTATTTGCTCACCCGCTTGTAATTGGTGAGCCAATCATCCACGTCGTCGCCAGCCTTCCCGGAAAACGTCCGCGGCTCACGGTAGTGCTGCCAAGCGGGCGTTGCTGCGCCGGTAGGACGTGCGTCGGCTTCCTTGGGCATTTGCACGGGCAACGGTGGCAATCCGGCGATTCTTCGGCTGTAGCGGTTGCGAGAGGGGTCCGTGGTGATCGACCCAGCACCTGCACCACACTGTTACAGGTTCTATTTACAAATACTATTTACAAGGCAGGTCGAGAAGAGCCTGGTGCGCCGGCGGCAGGATACTGGACTTTCTCTTCTTCTTCCAGCCGCCGCATGTCTTCTTTGTTCCTCAGAGCCCATGCGCAGCACGTGACAATATATATATATATATATATATATATATATATATATATATATATATTGAGAAATTGAGAAATGCTTGATTTAAGTAAACATTTATTGGGAGTCGACGTTTCGGACAGAGCCTGTCCTTTTTCAAGACCGAAGTTACATGGTTCTTGCTTCTCTTCTTAAAGGGTCTTCATCTGTACAGGTGTTCGACACATGAGCCAAAACAAGTAGACGATGTAGGAGGAAGAATATCTCAAGGAACAGAAAAAAAGAAAAAATTAACAAATATACACAAACAGAACAGGGAGGGGGAAGAGAAAATGTCGTCGCCCACCACCAAAGTATGCGGTCGCGGGGAGAAAAGACGAAAAAAAGGAGAAGAAAAGAGGGAAAAAAAAGCGGGAGGGGAGAATGGACGGCGAAGCTGAGTCCTAACACAGCGGGCAGCTAGTGAAGTGTATAGAGACAGACAGTGGCCGAAGCACAGCATAGATTTTTGATGCACTCAAATGTTGTCCACTTAAGCGACTAAACAAAATACAAAGAAGCAAAGAGGGGGACGGGAGAACTTCCGCCATGTGTAACTCCTTTGGCAGGATGAGTCAAGGCGGGCAGAGTAGAATTTAACTAGACACACGTGGGGTGTAGATACGCTCACATGCGCACACCCACAGAAGCAACAACAAAAAAAAAGAAAAAGAAAAGGCCGGAAACGGAGGCGATTTTGGGGAAGAATTGTCGCGTGGGGCCACTGTGAATGTCGGGAGTGCTTAAGGTTCTTTGATTTCGCCACTCTCGTCAAGATGGTCGAACGGGGGAAGGTAAGAGCGCGGTGTGCGATAAAGACATCGGTGTAAGCGTATGGGGAAAGGAACGGCTGAGGCTTGTGAAGCCGGCACTCCAAGGTCAGTAATGGATTTGGGTGGTGGTGGTGAAAACTTTTAATTTATGAAATAGAGTTTGGGAGCCACAAAGTGGCCCCGCTACATGGTCGGTGTCCCTAGTCGGGGACACCACATTACAATGCCCCGTCTCTCGCCCGTTTCACCAGAGCCCTTTGGGACTCAAGCGAGGACCAGTTGAGGAGGGCAGTCTCCCATGCCTCTCTGGAAGGGGTAGGGGAAGGGGGAAGGTGGGGATTTTGAGTACATGCCCACACCATGTGGAAGATATCACAGGTCTCCCCACAGTGTGGGCATCGCCCATCTATGTTAGGATCATGATGCTTTAAGATTACAGGACAGAGTAGAGTACCTGTCTGCAGGCGCCTTAAAGTTCGCTCCTCTATCTTACTCAACCCTTTTGCAGGGGCCGGGAAAAGGCGGTGGTTGTCGGCATAATGCGTTATTTTTTCCCTGAATCGCAGCAGCGGCTGGTTAGTCTCCGAGCCAGAAGAGCTGGGATGAGGAGCCCGGTGAATAAGCGCTCCGGCAGCCGCGTCAGCGGCCTCATTACCTCGTAAGCCATGATGGCCAGGAGCCCAAATGATTCTTTTCGGTGTTGGATCAGTGGCAGTCCGTCTTAGAATGCAAGCAGCTAAGGGGGAGATCTCCCCTGCCAACTAATGATCACATGCTTTTCGGGAGTCCGTAATGATGATTCTCGAATTGGCGTGGGCGGCAGCAAGCGCTATCGCTACATCCTCGGCTCGATTGAATTCGGGGCTCGAAAAGAGAGTCCATCAACGTGCATTTCCTGGTGAACGACAGCGGCCGTGTAAAATCCCGTGGGCGATGGCCCTGCTACGTCTACATAATATACACCGGGTCGGGAGCCTTGTTGTCTCTCAGGAGCCCGAGCACCAGGTTCTCATTAATGCCTTGGGCGATTGTTCCAAACTTGTAAATAAAGTACGACTCGCGTTGCTCCCGTTCCCGGGTGTTGTTGAACCCACCCTGTAAGACTGTTAATTTAAATGCTTCAAATGGGTGTTTTTTTCAGTAATGTGTTTTGACAAGGGGAGGTTAGCTAGAGATAGGGCATGCGCGCGGTGGTTATTAAAGCGAATTCGTAGAGAGTTAACCGTCTGCCCAAAGTACTGCATACTGCACACACCGCATTCTAGGAGGTAGATAACGTTGGAGGAGTCACAATTAAAGTCGCCGTTGATTTTCCATTTAAAGCCTGAGGTTTTGCTTATTGCACGGCTTGTTGTTTGCATATGTTTGCAGACCTGGCATCTACTTTTGGCGCAGGGTCGGCAACCCAACCCCAAGTGGTTAAGTGTTTTTGAGTGTACGAGAATGTTTTTCGGTCGTCTGTAGACTACGTGAGGGGGAGTAGTGAAAATTTTGGCGAGGCGCTCGCTTTGTTCTAAAATGTTGAAATGTTTTTTAAGGATTTTGTTCACGTTAAGGGGATTATTTGTGAAGGTGAGTATCAAGTTTGCCCGGTGATCTGTTTCTTCACTCCGCCGAGGTCCATCTAGTATTTCCTCTCGGTTGAGTTTAGATCCCCTTTGAATTGCATCGTCGACAATGGCGGTGGGATATCTTTGCTTTGTGAGCACTTCTCGCAGGCGATTGGAATTCCTCACGAAGTCATGATCTTGTGAACACATTCTTTGAAATCGATGTGCCTGAGAGTATGGGATACTTGTTTTGGAGTGACGAGGATGACAACTTTGAAAGTTCAAGTATATATATGTATATATATATATATATATATATATATATATATATATATATATATATAAGGGATAACAAAATCTTCAAGGCAACTGATTAAAAATATAATAAGTTGGGGAAGTCACATTGAAAAACTTAACAGATTTATTCAACGTTTCGACCAGGGACTGGTCTTTTTGAAAAAGACCAGTCCCTGGTCGAAACGTTGAATAAATCTGTTAAGTTTTTCAATGTGACTTCCCCAACTTATTATATATATATATATATATATATATATATATATATATATATATATATATATATATATATATAGGAGAAAGCGTCAACCAAATAAAGCAAGCAGAAAACAACAGCATCATTCGAAAATATTAGCATCACTGACCTTCTCAAAGTCTTGCGACAGTTTGTTGAGGTCGGAGGGGAAGGTTATTACAGTTGGTCCCAACGTTAGTACGTAGTCCGCCACCCTAGTCAGCATTCGGTGCGCAGAGCTTTCTGTAACGTCAAAAAGTGTTGCGACTTCCCTCATTGATGTTTTGTTTGCTGCATGCTTGCGCAGTAACAAGAAAGAATGGGAAAAAATATTCAAAAGTACAAGGCACCTTCGATCTGTCCCTGTCATTCGTGCGCAACTTGCAACAATGAACCAACAATCGCGAATTTCAACGTTAGTGCAGTATGAACGAATGTACGAAATATCCCCGTTACATTAATTCCTCTCATTGTTGAATGTGCATTGGAAGCATGCAAAAAACATTCACAAAGCAAACGGGAACAATTAACTCACCAAACGAAGCACAGAATGTGCACTTCACTTGACTTTGCTGGCACACCGCCCTGGGTGTGTGATGGGCAGAAGGCGGAAGTGGCAAAACCGGCAATTAGCCAGTAAACCACAGATAGTGGCAATCTGAAGTGCCTCCGGAACAGTAATTTTGCATAACCACGAAACAGTTACACATCATTGTTCTTAAAATGTCGCATACAATTATTTATGCGGTATATGACCTACCTCTTCGGGTGAATACTTGTGCACCACGTCTTTAACGAATCCGGAAACTTTTGGACGTTTCTCGGGAATACTAAATATGTGCTGGAAAGCGGCCTTGCAGGCGAAGATTTCCGAATCGCTTTCCGAGCTGGAATCTTCAGAAGAGGAACAATCTGCCCTGCTACTGCTCTCCGACTCGCTGTCCTCAAGCAGAGCGAGCGCCAGTGCGAGATTCACTTTTGACTGTTCGGACTCCGTACCGGCGGGACACACTGATCGTCTGCTACGGAGCGCGGAGCCGTTGGAGCCGTCACCCACCGTCACGGCGGATGCGACAGCCGCCGGCAATGGAGGGCGCCGCTAGCGCCGCTGAGAAATGACGTCACGCAAACATCCGGTTGACTCCGCTGATTTCGGCGGAGCAGTCCCGACTGCTCCCACGGAGCGATCTCGGCTCGGCAACCGCGCCCTGTCTGCGATTGGAAGACACGATCTGTGGATCAGATCTGCGTTTGGAATGCAGTTTCTTCGAAAAGAGCAGAAAACGTTGCTCCCGAAGTGCTCCAACTCTGCGTTTGGAAGTCGCCATTAGAGCCGCAACAATGGCGCAGTTCCTGAAATCAAGCAAGAATGGTAGTTATGCTGCCGATTCATGATTTTGTCTTGTTGGTTTAAGTAGACAATGAGGACCCTACCTCTACTGGAGAAGCTGAAGTCACCCTTCCTGACGACATCTTATTGCTAAGCGTGCCAGAACAAGAATCATTGCAATACTTAGCTGGTTACACAGTCAAGAACGAGCAGAAGATGTCTCTACCTGTTGAGCGTGCATAGAAGCGATAACATGCCACATAGCTAGCAAGCTACGCAGCTAAAATCTTATTCAGATACTACGTGGCTCGCCTTACTGTGAAAAGTTGTTAAGCAAACAAGGGAAGGGGATGAGGGGCTCGTTATAAACATGACAGAAGCCAACAGCCACAGAAACCAAGGGGCACAGGGATTTTTTTTTTAAGTCATTTATTTTGTGGTGTTGATAAATTTAGAATATTACTGAATATGTTATCGTTTCTGTCATGTCAAAAGTTGTGTAATTCTAGAAACAGCAGAGGGCCTTTTTCGAGCAAGCAGCGATCCACTTATTCTGCATCACATAACTCTTTTGCGACTGGAAGCTTCTGCTTTGGAAAGAGTGATGACTGCTAACTGCTTTCCCGATTGTCACAAGGTTGCTAGCCGAACACTGCGCATGTTTTTACGAACAAGGAAGCGCATACTTCTCAGGAACAAAAACCAGCGTGCAGATGAAAATGCAACCCCGATAAAGTTCGGCAGCCGAACCGTCGGAAATATAGCTGCTACTAGCAACGTAAAATAACAGCAAGTTCTTCTAGTTAGAGTGAGCTGTACACGACCCTTTCTTTTTCAGTCATTTTCCTTCCATATTGAGCGCACTCAGGACAACATGCGCGATTGCGTTTTGGTTTCTTTTTATTAATCTGAAAGCAATAATACTGTCTGTTGCACTACGCTGCTAAATAATTCGCAGTGCATTTTTTAACTTATTCTTGCTTATTGCGTGGGCACCGCATCTGAATGCGATTTCATTTTCATTCTTGTTATGTTTTCTGGGCGACAATATATCCTTGTGACCTAGCTGAATGACTCGTAATTCCTGGCAATTTTTTCAAGTCTTTATCTCTGTACCAAGCTGGGAAATTCATTGCGTTTCGTTTGATAGTGTATTATTAATTTTTATCTTGTATTATAATATTTGTCTCGCTACCATGCTAAGTTGCTTGTGTACTTTCGCCTAGTTTCTCGATGTTATATTGCAGTGTATTGAAGAAACTAAAATCTTTTATTCTTCCCAAAATATGCTGCAAGAGACCTTCCTTGCGCCTCGTGCTGAATTGTAAACAGGCAGTACACTAACGAACCTAGCCGTTACAGGGCCTGCATGCTTATCAGAGCAAGCATAGAGCGCCTATTGACGTTACGCTCGCAGTAAGTTTTTTTTTTAAAGCCGCACATAAATTTAAAACGATTAAAGCCTTTTATTGTATATTGATGATGTGCGCTAAAATAAATATTTGTGTGTGTGTGTGTGTGTGTGTGTGTGTGTGTGTGTGTGTGTGTGTGTGTGTGTGTGTGTGTGTGTGTGTGTGTGTGTGTGTGTGTGTGTGTGTGTGTGTGTGTGTGTGTGTGTGTGTGTGCAGTTACAGGCAGCCAAATGACTGAGGAAATTGCCAGCACAAATGTAGGAGAGAACTGCGCGCGTGGATTATGACAGATGCTCATTCACTGAGCCACACAATATTTTATGACTTAGAGCACTGATTAGAATTGTAAGGCGTCTGCAGCTTCGAGATGTAGACAGCTTACGCACCTTTCATCGCGCGGAATGATTTTGACATGAAAGAATTGAAAGCTGCAGCGCCGCCGCAGGGGCTCAGTGGTTATGGCGCTCGGCTGTTGACCCGATGGACGCGGGTTCGATCGCTGCCGTGGCGGTCGAGTTTCGATAAAGGCGAAATGCGCTGTGTTTGTCTGTGCAAGTAAAGGCACTCCAGGTGGTCGAAATGATCTGAAGTCCTCCACTAGGGCGTCCGCATAGCTTGAGCTGCTTGGGGACGTTAAACCGCCTAAAACAAGCAGAAGAAGCGTGCAGCCACATTTTCGTCACTAACCATATCTGATTAAAGTCACGTGGTGTTCGTCATCCTTAGCTTCATAAACATACAGCAGTAATAAATTGTTTTAGGTCTATGATAATGGGAGGGCTCGGAACGTAACAACACGCGAAATAATACTTTTCAATCAGATGTTTGCTTGTTACCATAACAAAATCTTTGCAAGAATATATTTCTCATAACTGTCCGAAAGGTATAGTTGCTGAAAGCAGATGAGCTTACAAAAATTTCGGTGTGTAGACATTCACAATGTTGCAGCAGAAATATGGAAGACACCCCATTTCATTTTTTCCTTGTTTTTGTTTTAATTTTCACTTCAAGCAACTTTACAAACACCAACGAGTTTGCTTCCGACAGAACTGAGTAAATTCTAGTTTTGGACTTCCAGCAGCTGTTTTCTTTTTAACGCTAGTTCGACCGAAAGCGATTAAGTGCGGCAATCCTGGCTGCTGCGCGTTATGCATGGAGATTACAAGAGGGAAGGCGGTGTTCTCTTACAAGCCATTATTCCACATACTGATGCATGACAATAATAACCTAAACAAGCAGCATTCTAATGACTCATGCGGCGCTGTAGCTACTCATGAGGCAGTGTGCAAATGCCTTTTTTGGTTGCTGTTACTCAACCCTAACAATTAACCCTAAATCAAAATTCTTGTGGTCACAACCGTGTTACAGTGCGCAATTTGAGAATCGTATTCACCTAGGTATTTACAAAGGTTAAGTGTCTACCGTCAGTCGGATCCTTTCAGCATTAGCCAGCGCGGTCTCCGCGGTGCAGCAACTCCGAAATAATCGCCAAGCTTTCCTGCAGTAAAAAAATTGAAATTGAGGTTAGTAAGCACCCACGCACTCAAAAGCACAGCCCGTTGCACGAGCGAACGCGCATGTGAGAGAATGTATTATAGCAGCATTAAACGGCCATCCGCTCGTATAAGCCTAGGTCTCGCCTCTATTCGAATGTCGTTCCACTCTTTCTTGGCGGAGTTAAATTTTGAATAGGATTTGGCAAAAGACGCTGCTCAAAAAACAACACTCCGAGGACATTCATTATAATGCCGCGAGCACGCTCGCGCAAGCCATTTGCAGCGTGTGTACCGCGATCAAAGCAATCGGAATACATAAAGTTCTGGTAAAGCAGTGCAACGAGTGTCGGGGCACTTATTGGTGTAACTAATTTTTTCCATCTCCCACGCCATGATCTCAATGCTGCGGAATCGGTGGCAGAAAACGCAACACAAAATTCATTCGGGCGCGCGGTCCACTGCGCGCCAAACCGCGAGCTTTGGGAAACAACGCGCTGAGTATATTTACTCTAGTGCCGCGAACTCGCACGCGCAAGCCACTTCAAACGTGTGCTCCGAAGTAGAAGCGATCGAAGGAGAAAAAGTTTCTATGAAACAGTGCAACGTTAGTCTTTGTCAGTTGCCGCCACTGTATCCCCGCAGCAAACTTCTTAATCTCATCCGCCCACCTAACTTTCTGCCGTCCCCTGCTACGTTTGGTTTCCCTTGGAATCCACTCCGTCACCCTCAAGGACCAGCGGTTATCTTGCCTTCGCATTACATGATCTGCTCAAGCCCATTTCTTCCTCTTGATTTCAACTAAGATGTCATTAAGCCGCGTTTGTTCCCTCACCCACTCCGCACACTTCCGATCTCTTAACGTTACACCTATCATTTTCCTTTCCATAGCTCACTGCGTTGTTGTTAAGCTGAACCCTCTTTGTTAGCCTCCACGTTTCTGCCCCATAGGTGAGTACCGGTAGGATACAGCTGTTGTATACTTTTCTCTTCAGGGATATCGGTAAGCTACCATTCATGATCTGAGAGAACCTGCCATATGCGCTCCACCCCATTCTTATTCTTCTAGTTAATTCCCTCTCATGATCCGGATCTGCGGTCACTACCTGCCCTAAGTAGACATATCCTCTTAGTACTTCCACCACTTCGCTACCAATTGCGAACTGCTGTTCCCTTGCTAGGCTGTTGAACATTACTTCGGTTTTCTGCATGTTAATTCTTAGCCCCACCGTTCTGCTCTGCCTGTCTAACTGATTGATCATGCTTTGCAGTTCTTGTCCTGAGTGGCTTAGCAAGGCAATGTCATCAGCGAATCGCAAATTCTCCATTAACCCTTATCCCCAACTGTTCCCATTCCAGTCACCGGAATACCTTCTGTAAGCAGGCAGTGAAGAGCATTGGCGAGATCGTGTCTCCCTGCCTGACACCTTTCCGTATTGGAATTTTATTGCTGACTTTATGGAGAACTACAGTACCGGTGCAATCGTTATATATATCTTCCAATATTTTCACATAACACTCTTCTACACCCTGATTCCGCAATGCCTGCATGACAGCTGAGGTTTCCAGTGAGTCAAATTCTTTCTCGTAATCAATGAAGGCTATATATAGGGGTTGGTTATATTCTGCGCATTTCTCTATCACCTGATTGATAGTGTGAATGTGGTCTATTGTGGAGAATCCTTTACGAAAGCCTGCCTGATCATTTGGTTGACTAAAGTTCAAGGTTGTCCTGACTATTAGCGATTACCTTAGTAAACCTTGTAGGCAACGGACAATAAGCTGATTGGTCTGTAATTCTTCAAGTCAGTGGCGGCAACTGACAAAGGACAGCGTTAATTGGAGAGATATGGGAGAGGCCTTTGCCCTACAGTGGGTGTAGTCAGGCTGATGATGATGATGTTGAACTTTGGTCTCGGCAGTTATTTCAGTGATTGATTTTTAAATCTCTCATTTCGTGGTGTCATTTCAACCGCAGCCAAGGCAGAAAACGCAACACAAAACTAATTCGGGCGCGCGGTCTACTGGGCGCCAAAAGGCGACGGTTGGGAGCGTCTGCTAGCATCCCCCTGTTTAGGTACCGCTACCGTCGGCGCCCTGGAGAATCCGAGAGAAGGAGCGCCAGCATAGGAGGAGCAGGGAGGAGATGTCGTTACTTTCAGTTTATTGAGGGACTTTATAAGAACAGACGGATTAAGAACGTTAGGGATGCGACCCATAAACACAGCCGACTTGACTGGCAAAGCTTCTGAGGGCCTTACGGGTTCGCGACGATAACGACACTTATTGCGTACGTGCGCTTAAAGAGAAATCGACCAAAGAAACATTAAACTCAAGCCGTCGTGGTCAAGTTTATTTGCAACGGACTGGGTTGTAGCCCTGAGCGCGCATGCGTTAAGAATTTGGCCACCGAGAACAAATCTCTTTCTGAGCAACATCATTACGTGCCTCCTACATATGCAATAAGAGAATCATCTACTACCACACGGCTGCACGCCGTCTTCGATGGTTCGTCGCACCACACGTGTGTTGCCATCACTTGTTGCCATCACCACACGTGTGTTGCCATCGCCTGCAAAAAGGGCGTAACTGAAAAAACGCTATGGTGAAGATGCTGGTGAACTTCAGAGCGGATCAGATAGGTCTCCCTGCTTATGTGCAAGCACCCTTTCTCCAGGTCGCCGTTGACATCGTGGCAGAGGCGCTTTGTGGTTCTTATGGTCTGAAAAAGCACAACTGCGCGGCTAATGTTTGTCGGACGTTCAAGAGGAGTCACTGACTCGAGTGACCTTCGAATGACTGAAAGCCTGTTTCTGTTGACTGCAGCTATATGTTATCTCTTCCAACCAGGTTAAATCTTCTTTACTGGACACTGAAAATATCCGAACCATTGATTTTGTGTGGACGATACAATCGTCATCAATCTGGCTACGCCAACTACAAGAGAAAGGCCTCTCCAATATCTCTCCAATTAGCCCTGTCCTGCGCTCGGAGCGGCCACATTAGCCACGCATACTTCTTAACCTCATCTTTCCACCTAACTTGCGGCCGACACTGCTACACTTGTGTTCTCTTGGACTCCAGTCAGTTACCCTTTGCATCACATGCCTTCACAATACATGCCCTGTCCAAGCCCATTCCTTCCTCTTCATTTCGACTCGGATGTCGATCACCATGCGTTTGATCCCTCACTCACTCTGCTTCCGGTCTCTTAAAGTTACACCTATCATTTTTCTTTCCATAGCTCTCTCTGTTGTCCTTGACTTAAGCTGAACCATTTTCATTAGCTCCCACGTTTCTGTCCCTAGGCGAGCAACGGTAAGATACAGCTGTTATATGCTTTTCATTAGAGTGTGATCGGCAAACTGCTATTGATGATATGGGAGAACCTGTAAAATTTGATCTACGCTGTTCTTATTCCAGTTGTTTCCCGCTTGTAATCCTAATAGTGAGGTCATTACCATTCGCTTGTACGGAGAAGCAGATGGTTCCTCAGTGACGCTGGAATAAAACTCGGGAGTGGGCTACGTACGAACACAGAGAACATACTGACAAAGCAGCGGCACATGCTTCACCTGCGGTGGTAAAGAAGGTTACGTGGGAGGCAACTATGCCTGAAGAGCTACGAGAAGGCTGGGATGTACAGTCGAGCCCACTTATAACAGTCGCAGATATAATGAACGCTCGCTTAGTACGAACGAGGGAGGTGCTACCGTCAAAATATATATTGGGGCAATGGCACAGTGTCTCACATAGAACGAACTGTTGTGGCCTCAACACTCGGTTAGAGCGAACGCGAAGCTGTAGGACCCCCGTAGTTGACCGAGCCGGCGGTGTTTGGCGCGGTTTCGCTCGACTGCGAACCCGCGGCAGGTGAATTTCGCGCACTTTGTGTTCCCCTGACACGACGCGAACACAGAGCGCACAAAGCGTCCCCCGGCGCTCCTTTGCGGGTAAAATAAAGTAAAAAAAGAAAAAGAGCGCGTTGAAAAATGAAAACGAAAAAGCGCGCGCGCGCGGTGACGAAAGAGAAAGTGGCGCCGCCCGCGTCGCTGTGATGCATCCACGTGATTTGTTGCCCCGTTGCCACCCCGCGCTGAGGGCATTGCGCCGTCGATTCTTTCTATGCGATGGCACTGCGTTGACATCGTTCCGCATCCGTGCCTTTCCCAGATCGGGGAGTTGAAGGCTGCCTCAACGCGCGAGCCCAAGGGCTTGACTTGTGCGTGGTGCGATTCGAAGAACTTCGGGGAGACTTCGAAGAACTAGAAACGTTTTATCGCCCGAGGTGCCAGCTGGCATCTGTTTTCGGGCACTCTCTCATCTAGCAATTAAAGGTGTTTGCTGACGAAAGTTCCAGTTTGTTCCGTGCAGTGGCCTAATACTTGTGTGGTAAAATCTGCATCCGGCTTAGCCTTCCGAAGTGCAGAGTAGCCCGGAGCAAGCGTCCTGTTTCACCTTGTTTAAAAGTAGCTTCAGTGCTTGTGGCAGCTCGCTGTTGAAGTTCCTACTGGAGACGCTGGAGACAAAGTAAGTACAGAGCCGATCACACTTGTCTAGAGCGCTTGATCAGTCTGCTGGGGAGCAAATCAAGTGAAATCTTATCGCAGCTGCTTCGTTGGGGGTATGGCGCTGGTCCCTGTGTGGTGCACGTGTCTATTAGGCTTGACCCAAGCGCAAGTGTAACCAATGAATGTCAATGCCTTCTTTAGAATTTCGCATTATTTCCACCGGATGGCACCACTGGAGCACTCCAGACAAGTGTGATCGAGTCTGTACGGCTACAAGAGTATTGGTGGGCAGACTCCAGTCATGTTTTATTGAAAAGGGGTGCGGCCACTACATGGAGGTGGTTCGCTTGAAATTGAGTCGTCGAGTGCAATATCAGCAGAAATAACTCCTGCGCAATTACTCCTTCGTAGGTCTATAGATTGCGATTAGTATCCACCACTGGCCCAGTGATGCACCGGTTAAGCGATGCGCCACTGCCACGGCAGGTGGCTTTTTGAAACACAGCCACTGGTGGTGCTTCCGAGACCCAGGTTGTTCTTCCCGAGCTCCGGTAAGGTCATTTTTCAACAGTTAGAACTTCATGAGGCTGTCTTTTTCCGAACAAATGAACTGATGCGGAGTGCCAAGGTATTAAGGTGGCAACTACATTAAATTATATTTGAAAGAATTGTATTGCCCCGTGCTCACGGTGGGAGTGGGTCGCCTCATTTTTCATAAATCATGCTCCGGGTTTTCCCGAGAATGGGACGTATATTGCTGTCACTACAGTAAAGACCGCAAGTAGGCCATTTTGCTGGAACTAGTGTCCTGGGGTCGTATTACCGAACGATCAAATCACAAACTTGACAAAAAAACGACCAGTTAGTGTTGCTTCTGTTGGTCGGCCATATTGTTTTTTTTTGTCATGAGCGGCTGCCGCTACACCAGAGGAGTTGAAGAAATGACGACGTTGCGTACCTAATTATGCAGGCTGAAATTAATTGTTTTTTGTTATCCACTCGAGGCGGCCAGTTTCAGCATTGTGTCTGTGAAACAAAATGGCGGCGGTTTATATGGCGATACTAATGAGGCGGCTGCGCCGGCGCGAGCAACAGAGTAGCAGGGCGCACGAAGACGCATTTGACTTGCCGGACGATCCGATGAAATGCGAGGTGTGCGTGCGAGCGCGCTGTCAGTGTGGCGGCAGGTGTTGTGCGCACTGCGATTCCTTGCTACGGCCGGCTTTGAAAGCTTCGTTGGTAACGAAGCACACGTCGGCATCGCACAGCCGACGCTGAGGAAGTGCGTGCGGCGGGTGTCGGAGGCAATATGCAAAGCTGGCACGCAGAAGGGCTGGTTTCAGTTCTCCGGGAGCCCAGAGGAGAAGGCGGCGGCAAAGGAGGGCTACCTTCGCAACGGCAGCATACCCGGCGTCGTCGCAAGTGTCGATGGCACACTCGTTGCCATCAAGGCGCCGCGGGGCAATGCTGCCCACAGGGCAGCCTTCTGGAGCCGAAAGGGATACGACGCCCTAAACGCAAAGATAACGAATAGTATTTGGCCTAATGCTTGTTCAGATGTGTTGGGCTACAAGTTCCGGCCTCGATGGTGGAAATTTAGGAGTGAATTTTTCCTTTCTGTTTTGTGTAGAGATCTCATGCGCCAACCTGTCTATTCTGGCCGTCGACCGCCGCAGCCCGGGATCGTGCCATGATGTCATTGTATGGAAATTCATGGGTCCGGCAAGAGATGGAGGGAGGCCTGCTGTTCGAAGGAGAGTTTCTGCTCGGTAAGTAGTAAAAAAACCCTGTAAAGCATCGGGTCATCTCGTTTACGTATTGCACTACGCAGTTAACCGCAAGCACTTAAGCTACTGGAATGAGGCGCGCTCATAGTATTTGGAAGACGCGTTTCAGTACAATATACATGCCTTGTGCAAGTTGTCCGTATGTTCCTACTTATTATCAGAGCCGAACACGAAGCGTATAAAGCAATGTTGAAATGAACAGTATTATCTGCCTAACTGAAATCAGATGTCTCTGATGATGAAGGCAGATGTCTATGTTGTGTAGGAAAACGTAGCACATCGTGGTAAGTTACAAGGTTGTTCTTGCTGGGGCGGTTGTTTAAAAATCTCATTTATGCGTTGTTTGCGTGTCTATGAATATCATACGTTAGGAAACGTGGCACTGAGCTACGTGGTGTAAATCTTGCCTTCTATAGTAGATCGTTCTTGAAGGGTGTTGAAATCAACGATGACAGAGGGCATCTTGACGGCGCCGGTCACAGGTTGCACTTAAAAGAGGCTTCCATGCTATCGCATAAAATACAGTCGCGCATCCGAGTGATGCTGCCTTCCTTCCCAAGATCTCCTTCATACATATCGTCTCCTTTTGCGGACATAGCTATCTTTCAGCACCTTCACTACAGTGTTTACATTCTTGATTGTTTTCATGCTGCTTACCAAGTGCAGCACGCTAGGCTGACAGTCAATGTACAGAAAGAGTTTACTGCACGTGAGTAGCAACATGCCTACGTTGGCGGGAAATTAATCGAACACTGATACTTTTTTTGCGTGTAATAAAGCTTGATACCTGGGCTTCCGTTCTTTTGGCCTGGAAAGTTTGCAGGTACGATGGAACGTTGATCGGCTCCTTTCAGAAGCCTACTGCTGTTCTTTTGTGTGAAGATGTAAAAGTCGGTTTATAATGAACGGCGAACATAAAGCGCGAAAAACAGAAATTGAGTCTTCCTCCTTCGCTTTCGCGATTAGACACGGGGGAAACAAGTATCTAAAAAAAGTTTCCGGTGCCAAGGATGCTTGTTGATAAAACAGGCAAGTTAGTATGTACGATCAACACTCGTCACACGTCTGTCGGGCAGGAACCAATGTAATTTACGGCCGATATGTGCCGTTTAATGCGGTAGAAATGAAGAAACGCTGTAGTGTTGACACCGATTATACGCATGTTCTGTGTGTGAAATTGAGCTTTTATAGCTAGAGCAGAATAAAACTGATGGCGCGGTAAGCCAGAGCCAGTTATTTAAATTCAGTTCTTGAAGCGATTATGAAGCAGGACTAAGACAACCATGCTCATGAAAAGTTTAATGCAGAAATCAGATATGTAGAAAACGAATATATGTAGATATGTAGAAAACGTTGGCGTGATTGATGTGATGGAGAGGTGCCTAAATAATAAGCCGGAACTCCATTCAAAAGCCCCCGCCGAAAAGGTCACTGCTGTTCGCGACGGTGTAGCCCAGTATGTCGGCGCATTCTTTCCTCCCGGGTTCGCGCTGCTCCTTGGTGTGGGTCATCCAAACGAGCAGGGCGCAGCGGCGTCCGCTGAAGACCGGGAGCACGCCATGGCAGTTTCCGCCGCTGAATGCCACCAGGCGGCCGCACTTCGGTCGGACGATGGCCTGCGAAGCGCGGATGCCCACTGTGAGCGCTCATGGGTCCGGAAGCCTGCTTAGTGCAGTTACGGTGGCGCCACTAAATCACGGCTTTTTTTTTCACTTTATAAAAGATCGGTTAATTAATAGGTTATGAAGGTAACCTCCCAGATGAGTTTACATAATGTACAGCGCAAAAGACTATTTACCGTGCAGTACCGCGTCGAAAGGATACGATAAAGCACAGAATGCGTTTGGGGCTGCGCAGAGCGTTGCATGAAACAAGACATTCAGCAGCCCTCAACCCACCGTGACACTACGACTCTAGTCAAGACTTCCTGATAATTCTACTCAATCAAGAGACTTGCTCCAGTAGTTGGCGGACATTGCATTTGAGAGGTGGATGCCCTCACACGTGCTGACTACACGAAATAGAATTGTAAAAAATTGTGCTTTCCCGCAAGGTACAGCCAATGTATTGTCAGTATTCTATGGCATATTTTAGCCTCCAGCAGTCCAGTTTTGCCATGTATGAGTACAAGTACTACTACTACAAATAGAAGTATTAAATGGCATTATTCCACCTATAATTAGGTCCGAGCATATCGACCGCCTGGCCAAACAGTCGACGCTGTTCTTCAGCCGCTTTAGTGCCAAGCCAGTGAAACTAAGTGGAAAACAAAGGGAAGGGGGAAAGAAGCCTGACTGCTGAAAAGCCAGGCAGCAGAAAAAACGCGGTAGGTAATCATTGGAAGACGGGCAGTTGGGAAAGGAGGGGTCGGATTCATGGATATGCAGTTAACAAAGACGACCATCGCCGGTGCATGGATATGCAGTTAACAAAGACGCTCGGTGGCCGACCTGCACGACACTGCTGCACCGGCGATACGCTGACCTGATATTTCGGTATCCCCGGCATCGACGCATTTCAGTCTCTGACGGCATCCAGCCATGAATTGTGCTTTCGTCGAGGGTGGTCTAGTGTCGCAGACCAGTGAGCAATGAATTGTCCCGCTGTGCCCGCCGATCGTCTTTCTCGGTGTCGCATAGGTATGTATCGGTGTCACATTTCGCAAAGTGATAATGCCCAGATGCTATCTCCTTCTGCTTCTACCTATCTTATGTATTTTCAAAAAAGGTAACTGAAGCGGTCACTAAGCTATCAAGTGGTTGCACGCGTGCCTATTAAAAACCACGCTTTTCTTCCCTTCTTGAGCTCTGTTGATTGCGTGCCCAAAAAAATCGGGCGTCATCGCCTTTCACAGCTTGAAGTGGCGCTCTTTGTGCAGTACCGCCATTACGGTAGCCCTTCTAGAGGGAATACCTCTCACTGTATCACCTATTGCATTCCCGTGCGTTCTGTTGCCAAGCGCGTCTTGTTTCGCGCGGCGCCAAATCTCCCGACACGCTGATTGTATGATTCATAGATCCACAGTTGCGTGAGTTTGGTAACCGGGTCAGCTAGGTGGTGAATGTGGTGTCCGGCTATCGCCGCCGCCGTCGCTAATGCGCATGCGCGCCAAGAACTAATAAAAGGCGTGCGCCGCAACCTACGGGTGGGTTATTCTCGGCCAGCCACGCACCGACGAACATGCGGGAGTAAACGCCGCGTTCGCCCCTGGAAACTTGTCTGCTCCTTCGCATGAACACGCGCTCGTGAACGCGCGCGTCTCATGAACCACGCATCACAACGGTGAACAACGCGCTCCCACGCACCCGGACGCTGGTGCGTGGAGTCTTGGTGAACACGAACTCTCCACCGTGCGCGTCGTCGTTCAGGTAGACGACAGCACTGACGTCTCGCCAGCTAAATTCCCAGCTAAGAGCCGGGCAGCTGGAGTCCTCCTGGAACTGGCAGTTGTCCGCGTGCAGCGGGTGGCTCATGTCCATCCTCTCGGTGCTCGAGTCTGCGTCAGTGGTGAACCTTCATGAATGCAGTGTGCGGCGGCGTTGCTGCAGAGGACCAGATCCGATCGAAGTATAATAGTTTTGGAGCGAGCTCCTCGATTCGAACTCTCCTCCCGGATTTCTCCTCCTGTCCCGACCGCAAGCATAGCCTGGAAGACTATCTCCTTATGGTACTCATCCACAAGAAATTGACCTACACACCAAGAGTTGACCTTTGTATGAATTATTTTTTTCCGAAAACAATAACAGACGGGAAAACCTGCATAGACGCTACTTTGAGACAGGATTTTGTGAAAACGTGAGAAACGTATGCTTTGTAATTTCTCTGCTGCTCGGCAGTTTTCTGTAAATAATCGGCTTGTGCTTCTTTTTGCATTTGATTGCCACCCTGTAACAGCCCGAAAGGGCAAACCATACGTTTAAATAAATAAACGAAGAAAAGCATCAGCTTCTGGTCTAAGGTCTCCATAACTACCAAACGGCCCCATTTATCCACCGCGGCGATTTTGGTCTCCAAAGAAGAATATCGCGAACTGCAGCAAACTTAAGCGGACTTTTCTACTTTAAGGGACTCTTCAAAAAATGAACAGTTTACCCGGGAGCCCTGCCCGCCATATCGTACGATCGTACTGGGTACTTTCACTACAAAATGGTTTCAGCGTGCGAGCTTCTTTTAGCATGAGAATATGTCGGGAAGGTAAAGCTCCAACGCAGAGTCATCGTCGTAGTGACAAGCTCAGTTTTTTTTCTTCCCCTAACGCCCCTGGACATGAAGTTTGTATCAGTTTTTATGTACTTACTATTCAGCGCGGTCCGGCATGTGGTCTGCACGAGATGCATATAGAGCCTTTTCCTGAGCTGGAAATAGGCTTCAGAGAAGAGGCGGGCCCGGTCCGAAGCGGCCAGCATCACTCTCGTGGCGGTCGCCATCTCTGCCGAGGACGGCAAGTACTGTGAATAGAATAGCATTCCTTAGTACACCGATGCTAGAAGGTCTCCATGTGAGACCTGGCATTCGTCTTTCAGATAATCAGTTTTAATAAGATTTCAACCACCTTTATCTGCTCAGCTCTTATATAGCGCTGCTTTGGATTATCAGAATCTACAATAGAAAAGTTCCTCTTTTGGTTTTCTGTAGTGTACTGTCTTGTTGCTTAGGGAGCATTGGGTGGGTTAGTTTGCGCTCTTGCGCCTCACCGTGTAGCGTACGCATTAGTATCGTATGAGGACATGCCATTTCTTTCTAAATATAATGGATTTTTTAACGTTGTTTCTGTAACTATACCTGTAATATGTTGCCCAGCGACGGTACAGAGTCTGCGTAGTGAACGTATAAAATATTCTGATGACACCACATTCCTCTGTAAGTCAACGTTGAAGTTTAGCGGTGTCTCTTAGAAGTAAGCTTCATTTCTGTAGAGTAGTGCTTGACAAAGCGCAGGAGATCCACGCAAGTTCCAGAGAGTGAAGTGCTTCTTTTAGCCGAATGGTGTGCCTGATTCTTTGACCGTTCCAGCGAAGTTTTCTGGTGCCATTCGACGACAGGCGTGCTGATTCAAATTCGATAGGTACGAATCTCACAGTAATAAGTATATCCCCTTCTGAATATTGCGTGCGTAAAGAAAACCCCAAGTCCAAGCCTTCCATCATGTTCGGGGACGAAGGAGTAACGACGGGAGTTGCACCTGCCGCATCTCTATGTCGCCCAGTCAGAAACCAGATTGGTTTATGGGGTTTTAACGTCCCAAAGCGACTCGAGTTATGACTGACGCCTAGTGAAGGGCTCCGGAAATTTCGTCCACCTGTGGTTCTTTAATATCGGAAAGTAGATTATGGGGAGGGATCAGAGATGTTAGGCCGGTTTGCGAACTAACGCATCCCTCCCTCCCTTTGGTTTAGTTTGCAGATGTCTTTTGGTGTTATTACACACTTTCTCTAACTTTTGAAAATACTAACAAAAGTAGTGCATCTTTATCGGCTATTAAACTTCATTTCCACCTAAAGAGCCCGGACAAAGACTTTTTGAACAGTAAACTCGCCGCTAACGAACGCGGCGAGTTTACTGTCTCCAGTAAACGAACGTCGGGGGTACTTCTCACATTAATGACGTCTGCGGTCCGGTATCCAGTGAACGCTTCTTTGTCGGTGAGACGGCGAGAATACATCTCGCGGCCGTTGTCGACGGGGCCTGCCAGCTGCGAGAAAATTGGGACTTTTAGAAGGAGAGCAGTGCGAATCTGTTTTCTTCGACAGTGGTAGCTGGTGTTAGCTCTTTGCTGAAGAAATCTGGCCAGCTACCGCTTTGCTATTCGCATTATAAAAACAAATACTGTCCTCTGATTTTTCTTTCCTCACTTGAAGGGCTCACAAAAACCAAAAGAATGTATATGCGCGATGAATTCTTCAATCACTTCACTAGTGCTTCAATCACTTCACTGGATAGTAGAACAGCGTATTCCATGTCTTGTATAAAAACCATAAGACAGCATTCAGAAACATACGCTGGTTTTAACTTCGCGAAAAACAAGACATACAAAGGAACACGTACAATATTGCGGGCGCTTGCCTGTATGCGTGCTTCCGAGGGTATTTCGTGTTTTTTGAGCAGTTGGAACGAAGCTGTTCAATGGACCAAGAGTTACGCAAAAATGGGAAAATAATAGGAGCGAACTGAGTGTAGTGTTCTGAAGGCGTATATACGTAAAGACATTGGACGCCCTCGAATGGCTGTCGCTCCTAGACTTGAACAGGCGCACCTAAAATGACTGGCACCTAAAATGACTCAGATGTTTAAAAAATGTGAGAAAACATGACTTGCTCCAAATTTGACCAAGACGTCGCACTCTTCCTGGCTCATCAAACCATCAGCGACTACGCTCTGCGGTACATTGAGGCACTTCTCGTCCCTGGTGACCCGTACTCCGGCGTCGAGGAACTCGCTGTCGCAGTGGGGCAGCTGGTCCTGGGCATAAGAGAATCATCAGAAACCTTAGAAATCACTGGAAAGTGATATGCAACAAGGAGAAATTACACTTGTTCAGTAACGCGCTTACCCAGGTTGCTAAGGGTATATCTAGGCACTGAAGAACCTAGAACAGGAGAACGGCCTCCGCCTCTTACTTTCGCATTCCCTTCTCGGCAGTTGCGTTTCTAGAATTAAGCTGGTGCGCGTTTTGTATACTAGCTTTCCCGATTATTTTGGGGTCATGAATGTGGCACCTAAAAAAAAAGAACTCATCTTATATTTTCCTTTCTCTACTTTTCTGCACAATCAGAGCCAGTTACCGGCATTTGACCGTTCCTCCTCTCTCCTTCTGAGCTCCTCATCCGCTTTCCTTCTTAGCATCTTTGAGGCTTCAGCGTTGGTCGCCACAGTGGCCCAGCAAAGGGCCGCAAACAGAGGCAAAGAAACTAAACGCTCTTAGGTATGTGCTGTTAAGATGGAAATAACTCTTCATACTCGTGTTGACGCGCTTTAGGAATATTTTGAGCATTTGTTTTCGGCGCTACTCGTGAAATACATCTATTTAACTGTCATCCGGGAAGAATAACTACCTTGCACCAAGTTCAAAGTCAACACACAATAGGTGCGTCCAAAAGGATGGGTACAAAAGAGGGTCCCAGCGTTTTCGACTTGGTGTGGTGGCGCTTGCTAGCAACTTCCCCGTCTTTGGCACTTGGCCGGCGCTGGCCAGGCTGGTTTGGAATGAGAGACATAGTAACTGTCTCACTATTCGGGGAACACCTCAAGAAGGCCTTGAGCGAAACCATGAAGGTGGCAGTGAAAGCAAGATGCCAAAGCGGATGGCTGAGGAATAATTTCGACTCCCCAGGGATCTTTAACGTGCCCTGACATTGCACACCAGACGGGGGTAAAAATTGGTAAATTGGTTTTTGAGTAAAGGAAATGGGGCAGTATCTGTCTCACATATCTCGGCGGACACCTGAACCGCGCCGTAAGGGAAGGGAGGAAGGTAGGATTAAAAGAAGAAAGAGAGAAAGAGGTGCCGTAGTGGAGGTCTGCGGAATAATTTTGACCACCTGGGGGTCCTTAACGTGCACTGACATCGCACAGCACACGGGCGCCTCTTGGGTTTCGCCTCCATCGAAACGCGGCCGCCGCGGTCGGGTTCGAACCCGGGTACTCGGGCTCGGTAGACGAGCGACTTACCACTGAGCCACCGCGGCGGGTAGGGGCCTTTTGCATTTTGCCTCCATCGAAACGCCGTCGACACGCGTGAGATATATCACTGGTGCTCCAACTCAGAAGCCGAATACCAAACCACTGAGCCACGGCGGTGGCTGGCCACGCCTGTTGCTAACAGGGACAGGCTTATATCTCAGGAAAAAATCATGCCGCTCCCAGCCAGGCGTGCCTCTCTTCACAGCTCTCGCCTTACGCTTCCCTACGCTTTCCTCCACGCGCTCTTACGACTAGACCATAATAGCAGGCGTGCCGCTCCAACTTTAGTTTCTTCCTTCACGACGCGGTTTGGGTGTCCACAGAGATGTGAGAGAAATACAGCGAGCGTCCCAAAAACCAGTTTTTAAATTTCTGTACCCAGAACTTGGCGCCTAGCAGCTGCGGAGTAATAAGCTTTTTTTATATCACCAAGGATAACGAATCCTCAGTGACTGCCACTTAGAATAAAATTTGCTAACCATATTTAATGGCAGTAACAAGTTGGAAATTAAAAGCAATTACAAATGACTTTGCGGGTAAAATGCAACGTTAAAAGTGGCGTAATACTGCTGCCTTAAATCACTCCTGGCATGTTTTCATTTACGCGCACAGAATTGTTTTGCAGATGCAAGCAAGTTGGGGGCCTTGAGCTCAATTAAATGTAAAAAACCTTTTCACGGTGTAGAGTGCAAGACAACAATGAACTACTAAGAGCACTGGTGTTAAACTATTAGTTCCCGTTTGACAGATCTCAAACCTTCCACCTGCCTTTGGGCACCTCGGAGAGACGTCGCCAGCAGCCGATGTGGTCGCGTCACTGGTAGTCCCGTTGCAAAGTCGGTTAGAATCTTCGAATAAGCCGGCGCTCTTGGCGCAGGGTTCGCTTTGACCGCTTTCACTTCCAGTCCCGGACAACGCTCGTAGTTCTCGCAGGCAGAATTTGTGCTCGCGCCCTCGCATGTCACACCTGGGGTCGCCGGGCCCAAGCTGACAAAGTGCGGAAAGCCGGACGGCTCCACGACGACTCAGAGCAAACGATGCCTCGCCGTCTGGCCCGGAAAAGAAAATCAAGGCAAGCCTCATGAGAAGCTGAATTATGGGGATTACTACCATCTTCCACGAACTGACCCTCACTTTGGTCTCCTCTTCTTCTATCACACCCCGTGGCGCCACGTATCCGTATCTCGATTAAAATATTCCGCCTAAAGATCACAATCCGTGGTTTTTTCACGCGTTGTTGAGAATTTTCCAGTTAACTTCCTTGTTGATCCCTAAATTCCACGTTCATCAATATTTCATTTTGTATTCCTAATATTGGCACATGCTTTAGATAGCAATCTCTGATCACCGAGCTTTGAAAGCATAACCAAGGTAAACCATGTGTTTCGCATTTCATTTTTCGTACGAGTTTTCCTTTTAACCTCTTTATTACGGTCTCCTTGCATGTTTAGCAACATACTGTTGACGGAAAAATTCACGGCGATCCTACATACAAGAAAAAAAATATTAAGGAGTAGTAGTAGTAGTAGTAGTGGTAGTACTACTACTACTACTACTACTACTACTACTACTACTACTACTACTACTACTACTAAGGAGAGAACGTGCTTCGAATGCAAAATATTTTTGTCTGTGTGCAATCATGAACTGATATGATAGACAGCAAAGATGCACCTCAAATCACAGCCTTGAGTACACTGAATGTGCCAGAGAAGTTATTTATCAGGTGCCATTATCCTGTGCAAATATGTACATCGGACAAACTGGGCGATGTTTTAATGAGAGGGCGGCTCAACACGTTCGCAATCTTTCTACCAACTCAGGAGGAAATTTAGCTTTACATTGTAAGAAGTGCGAAAACAGTGATTTTCAACCGTTTCTCGAAAGCACAGCGTTCCCCGCTACGGCTAGAAACAAAACGGAGAGGGAGATAATTGAGGCCTTCCTAATCGCAAAGAATTCGAAGAATTGTGTGAGCACACCGTCCATTATGCTTTCTGACAAAGAAATCTCGTTTTAGAAAAGAACACATTAAACCGTCATTTTTAACCCTGCACCTGTACACTTGTCATTTGTTTTTTGCCATCATTCATAGATTTTAGCCCGGTTTCGCCTTTTCATTGCTCGCGTCCCTTTTACCTTTGTTGTTTGTTGTCTCCATCTTTCACCCTCAGTTTCACAGTTTTAGCCTCGGTGTTTTTCTTAGTTCTTTTCAGCCTACGTTTTTTTGTGGCTTTGCACCTTCATCGTTTATTGTTATTACTGTTGGTTTCGCGTCTCGTCCCATTGCTGAGTAGGTTGCGCTAGTAATACAGCGTTTTGTTGATGCCCTCTTTGGTGGTATTGGTATTATCTTTACTTTTAGGATCTTTATCTTCCTGTTTCCCTTTTCTTTTTCCTTGTATCTAGGTATCAATGGTGCGTAAGCTTGCACACACTGGTATAGTTTAGATTTGCGCTCTGCTGTCGGCGCATCATGTACACGTAACTGTCAATACTTATCGGTTTTTATCCCGGCTGTGTCATGTGGTAGTTGTTTAGAACGTATAAAAGGTAATGCCCGAAGCGTTTTTCGAATAAAAGTTGGAAGTTCTACGCTCAGTGTGTGTACGCGTTTTTTCTGTCTCTGTCCGTGTTTTCTTCGCGCAGTTTAATCATGAACGAAGAGCAATGCAAAGGGTGAAAGCAGCTGGTGAGGATCAGGTAACAGCATATTTGTTGAAGGATGGAGGAGAGTTTGTGCTCGAAAAACTAGCCACCCTATACATGCAATGCTTTGTGACCTCGAGCATACCTAGAGCTTGAGAAAACGCTAACACTATCTGAATTCATAAGAAAGGAGACGTCAAGGACTTGAAGAATTACAGACCGATCAGCTTATTGTCTGTTGCCTACAACGTAATTACTAAGGTAATCGCTAATAGGGTCAGGAAAACCTTAAGACTTCAATCAGCCAAATGCTCAGGCAGGCTTTCGTAAAGAATACTCGACAATAGGCCATATCCACGCTATCGATCTGGTGACAGAGAAATGTGCAGAATATAACCAGCCCCTAAATATAGCCTTCATTGATTACTAGAAAGCATTCCACTCAGAAGACAACTCAGCAGTTATGCAGGCATTGCGTAATAAGGGCATAGAAGAGTGTTGTGTGAAAATATTGTAAGATATTTATAACGACTGTCCAGCTACCATAGTTCTCCATAAAGTCAGCAATAATATTCCAATAAGGAAAGGTGTCAGGCAGGGAGACACGATCCCATCCAATCCCTCTCTGACTCCTCAGAGCCAGTGTTAAGATGGTACCAGGGATGACTCCTGGAGCAACTGCTCCCATGCTTCCATGAATAATTTCATCTAAGCGGATATCGAAGAAATCCACAGAACGACGACGCCCAAAGAAGAGCCATCAGCAAGCAACGTAGCAGGCGCGGGAGCCATGACCTGCCAGGTGAAGCCTCCGAAATTAGAGCTCGTAAACTTTAACGGCAATGGTGTGTTCTGGAAAGAAATTTGGGAACAGTACGAGCAATTGATTCAAATGAACGATCGGCTAACGACCTTGGACAACTTCGAATACTTAAAATCTGTTGGGACTGGCGAAGCTGCAAGAAAGATCAAGGGCCTTCCTCCCACGTCGCATTGCTAGGACGCCGCGATATTGCTGCTGAAAAAATGCTTCGGCTGTGAGGACGCCATCGTGCAAGCGCGCATGCGGAAGCTTTTGGATCTTGAACCTGTGAAAAACGCCGAAGAGATGCGGTCCCTCCGCCGGTAATATGATATACCCTTGCCTCACACTTCCGCGGGCGGGAGGCGTTATGACAGAAAGAAGAGATCTACTGCACACTGCTCTGCCCCGTCGTACAGCGCGCCCTACGGAAAAAATTATTCCATGAGTTCCATCGAGCCACTGCGAGAGAGTGGGTCTGGAAAACGCCAACAGACAACAGGGAACGAACTGGATCTTCGCTGCGAAGCGGCGACGCAACGGGAAAGCCAACAGAAACAGCTACAAAAAGAAATCGGTCTTTATTCTCGCGGTTAATTGTCTTTTTGAGGATTGAAGTGCAAAGCGGCGTGAGCGTGGTTACCCAGCAAGGTGCGCAAAAACCATCAGGTATCAACGCTGCTAACATTCGACCAAGCTGGGTGTTCGATTAAGAGCGCTGGAACCAAATGTAAATCCTCAGCAGCTGTACTGCAGCAATCAGCAAGAACGGATCATTGTTTCCCTTGCGAAGAGAACAACCACGAAACCACGGCTTGCCGTGCTAGCATTCTATTAGGACAAAAGAAGTAAATGCTACGTTCGGGAAGACGCTGCTTCCGTTGCACGAAACGAAATCACAGTTCCAAAGAATGCAAGAGCAGCATTAAACGCGGTAATTATGCAGTCCGGCATGCGACAACAATGTGCGATCCAGAATTTACCCCTTCGAAAGTCAGCAAATCAAAGCAATTTTACAAAAGTCCCAGTGAATTTGCAATCACCAGTAAAAGAAACTCACAAACGAGAAGTAGCGTTACAAACGGCAACGCCATTGTGTGCCGGTGAAACGAAAGCGGTCTACTTACGAGCTCTCTTTGACGGCGGAAGCCAAGGTTTATTCATTACGAAGCGAGCGAAGGAAAGATTGGGCTGCAGAATTATCGGAAAAGAAACACTGCAAGCTGGCGTGTTCGGCGGACACTAATGAGAAGGTCTTTAACAGAGTACTGGTGTCGCTAACTGCGCAGAATTAGAAGATTTAGCACATCGAAGCTCTTGAGACAAACATAATCTATGAAGAAAGATTCCCGATTCCTGTGCACAGGATCAAGGAATTATTTGGACCTTTCGCTGCGGCCGACAGGACCTGCGTTAACGACAGAGGTGACATGGATTTCCTAATCGGGTCAGAGGATTACTGGGAACTTGTAATTGGGAGAATGAAGCAGCTGCAACTGGAAACTCCGAACATCACAGACTCACTGTGGGTGGTGCACTCAAAGGACCAGTACAAGTAGACACGTGACTCACAGTGCACACAAACCATTGCCCATCGCGTATCACTGGTGGAGAGTGAGAGCATACACTAGATTGTTTCTGGACGCTGAAGTGGATAGGAATCGCGAAGGAGGACAAATGTGTGTGTCAACAACTGCTCGATTCTTTCGAAGAAAATATCAGGCGTACTGGAACTTGATACCAGGTAGCCGTTAAGTAAAACACAGATCTTTTGGTGTCTTCGACTGAGCCGCACTACCGCCGTGCCGGTGCGCAGGACGTTACGTCAAACACGACACGAGTTGCTCTTCACTGTGCCAGCCGAAGGTGTGGCGGTGTGCAGCGTTTTTCTTTCACCTCTACCGCCCTATGCGAAGCGCGCGCGAAATTTTCAGTTCAGGAGACGACAGTCGAGCGATAGTCGTCCCCTATGAGAACTGTTGCTGGTGCTGTTGAAAAATGAATTCAGTTCAGCTATGTGTCGACGGGAAACGTTATAAATGTGGTCTTAAAAGCAAGAAGTGCAAACTATGCAGGTCGGTGCGGAAAAAATGCTTTCTTTGGAGAGTATGGGAAGGGGAATGAACGAACCTTAACTGCAGGGAGCCAGCCAGGCTTTTCATGTGTTTGTAATAGTTATGCATTTGTTCTGTTGTTGAATATTTGATCCAACTTGAGTGCAAGAATTCATAGCAACGCTCCAAGAGGGCCAAGAGACGTCCAGAGGGGATGACTTGGCAGGTAAGCTGGGGCAAATTTTACGTCAATTGAATTGTGGCAAAATGGGACACCGAGTTATAGCGCCGTGAAAATGTTTGAATCTGACTCAAAGGCAATACATAAATTTCAGAGAATAGAGAAAAAATAGCAACTCATCCATAGCAACTCAGCAGGTATAGCAACTCATACCTTAATCTGATTTCGCCTTGTCCCAGAGTCCGCAAAAGCAGCCTACTAAAACCGTTGATGGAGAGCGCGATGTAACAGCTACACGCCATGAGGGCCGGTGTACTTCTCGAATATTGCTGTATCGCGCATGTTATTTTGTCCTGGTTCAATGTTAGCAGCCATTGAATCGATGTTGATTACAATGGCTTATCTTCGATGAAGACATTTTCTGAAATGACTTGAAGTAGGCGTCATTTAACGTGTATGGCAGGGACGGATTCATATGGGGCAATGCATGGAGGCTGCGGTTAGGGAATAGTCTCATGTGTTCAATTGTATGCGTCGAAGTTTTTGGTGGAAACAAAAACATCGCGAAGGATGCAGTTTGGCATTGCAAAATCCCCAGCCCCTTCTACGGCCATGGATTGCAGGACGCACACATGATAAATGAGGTCCATCCAGTAAATTAAACATAAAATAAAATGTTTGCAATTATAGACAAATGGCAGCAATTTAAGGAGTAAACAAAGAAACAAAAACTCGCTTTGGATCAGTTTATCCAAAACGTCATTGAAATGAAAATAAACACGCCGAACATACAAGGAACAAACACTAATCTCAAATGTAAAAAAAAAGTACTGAGACCCACTGCAACACATCCATATTTAAAAAGAACATGCTTGGTTCTATACAATATGCAATACAGTATACAATGCAGTACATACAATATATCATATTTGTTACCGATTCAGAGCCTTGCGGCAAAAAATTTGCCTCCTTCTGGGATGAAAAACGAACACTCCTGCTTCTCGAAAAGGTTGCCTTTTATATGCCCGACGTGGGCCGCATGAGGAATTTCAAGGACCAAAAAAGCATCTGGGCTGCAATAGTGGCAAAAGTGGAAGCACCTACAGTAAATAAAAAAAACCGTTTTAATACGGAAAAAAAACAACGCGAACGCGCCTAAGCACAAAAGACAAAGCGTGGCTAGTACAGTAGAAATTCCTTTTGCATAGGAAATGGCCATGGTGGCTGCGGTAGATTATAGTGCATGCGCCGAGATACTGCGAGGTGTGGCTCGCGTCAAGCGCATGACACCGGTACCGAGCACAAACCAGGCCGGCACATCAGACAACTGGGCGGCCAGTGTAGTGGCACCACGTACCGACGGTGACACTGCGGAGTCTGCGCCTCCAGCCGGAAAGAAAACACGGATCACTCTCGGCGAGGTTCTTTGGAATATACACAAGTACAGGGAGGAGGCCAGGGAGAGAAGGCACAAAGAAAAGACGAAGCTCATTAGAAGCCTCCTCTCGAAAGACGAGTACGACTCTTCCAATTCCTGCATTGAGCTGTGAATTAGTGTTTTTGCGTTTGGTTTTTCTCTCTGATATATCAAATAAAAGCTTCCCGCATGTTGTGCAACTATGTCCTTGTTTTTAAGAAAACGATTTCACCAAAGCGCGCCTTTCACTTCTTCAATTGTCTCAGTAGTGTTTTTCTGTCGTGGCCTCATCTTGTGGTATGCTACTGTTGTTGGTGCTGTGGTCGTCGGTCAACTGTTCTTCATGGTTCTCATCTCCCTGCTTTATGCAATTATTGTGTAGCACGCAGCAGGCGATAAAAAATTTTGTGTAGCAACTGCCGAAATCTGCATTTCACAATACCGAAGGTCTTTTCGATCCGAGCTTGCGTTTGGCTCGGTTTGAAGTTGAATGCAGTGTGTCCAAGAAAATGGAAGCGGTCCAGGTCACATGCTGCCGGCAACTTCTCACTCAGGAAAGAGTACCTGTGAACGTGGTGCCGTGGAACTCTCCCGTGGAACCACAGAAGAAGTCTGTAAACATCCTTTTCTCGTTGCAAACTGATTGGACAGTACAAGTAGGCATGTCATGCCTGTCGACAAAACTGGTCTTGACTTGCTTCTCTGGATACCGTGCAAGCATGCAGGCGGTCGAGAGCTCCTAGTACGTCTACAAATTCAGCGATCTAAACAAAAAAGGGGCAGGCACCGCTAGCACAATGCGCTGACGATTACGAGGCGCGTGAGGATCTAACATTCCGTTAAACAATCAAGGTAAACGACGCGTGGTTAAATTTTTATAGCTCCATACCATTTAAAAGCTCCTTATAGGAACGCGGATGCGATAATCCAGTCCGGCCATTTAATTGTGCTTGCAGTTATTTGCCATTCTATTCTCTCATTTATGTGGGAATGCTGACCGAGTCGCAGCTAGAACATACCCACGAACATGAACGAATAAACAGTGAAAGTTATAATATAAAATAAACAATGATACTTTTAATTTTCAGCTAGAATAGGTCATACCAAAAGTAGGAATGAACCAGCATTAGCGTAATTTGTACGAGAAAAAAAGCAGCACACATTTACTAAAAGTTCTCCAGGAAAGCAAACTTGCCCCTTTCAATTTAGAGCTCGTCTGGAGCTTCTCTGCCTCTATACCGCGCACCCTGATGTGCATTGGAGCGACGTCCTTCAAAAATCCGACAACTCTCTCCACCACACTACGCAGCGTGCTCTCTGCCATTCCAAACAGCTGTGCCACAGATCTAAAGATGGCTTTGTTACCAGCGTACCTGCAAAAAAAGAGTCAACCATTCCAGCGACTGGGAACGTCTGTTAACATACTTGTATATGTGAAAAGGAATCATGCAAATGCATATATGTTTTGCGCTTTGAGGAAACGATAATTCTTCACGCGGTCAATTACCACATCAAGGACAAAATGCGTTCTTCAGCTGCCTTCTGAGGTGTTCCGCCATGCCAGTAATGTTTAGGAAACCAGCTCGAGAGTTCAAACTGCGTTGGCAGGAAATTACATGTCGTTCTGGTCAGACGGAAATGTCTCCGAAACTGAAACTAGACACCACGAAGAAATGAAAATTAAAAAAGACCAAATAGCGGGACACAACAGATGGAAACAAAGAACTGCCGCTATTAAACGTACCTCTGCATCGCTGTATTGCGGCATTACGCTGGTGACAAAATTACCAACTTTCGGCCGCTGGTTTAAGTGGCCGTGCTCATGAATAGCGGCAACCAACTCATCTCTGCTCTCCGATGAACTACTGGAGTCCAAGAATGGGAACAGAAAGCCAGCGCGACTATTATTGTTTACTTGCTCTTCCCGGTGCATTCAGGCGGTAAGACCGCATTGCCGGTTTGCCGCATTGTCTGCTCCTACCTCTCCAGGCGCCTGCTAGCGCGCGCTGCATAACGGGATTGCACCGCGCTGCACGGTGGCGCGCACTCGTGTCGTGCTCCTCCCAGCCAAACGTACGGTACCGCACAAGTGGCAGCCAGCCAAACGTGGGGCACCGCACGAGTGCGCAGAAAACGCCACGAGTGCCGTCAGCCGAAGACACCATTAGTGACAACAGGGAGACTGCTGAAGAACGCTTGTCCCAACTGACAAAACGCCTTCGAAAAATTCATGAATTACTGGAAGCCTACGACGCTGTCGTCAGAGACTTTTTGGTGGAAGACATAGCTGAGCCAGTACTAGAAAAAGAACAGCCAAAGCTGATCGATTAGATGCCTTCATCAGCCGGTGTTCTGAGAAACGAGCAATACAACGAAAGCTAGTGGTTTTCGATGATTCGTCCCTTGGACAGAAGTTAGTCAATAAATCAAAATCTCGAGAGTGGTCTGAATTTGGCAACCTTTTTGTAGCACTGCTACAGAATTTCAGAAGCCAAAGAATAGCATTGGTGGCAGACGTAGAAAAAGCATTTTTACAAATTGAGATCAGACAGAACGACAAAGATGCATTGCCCTTGTGTGGGAGCAAGCGAAACCAGACAAGAATGGACGAACAGGTAAAGTGCAGACTTGGCGAATGAAGCAACTTCCTTTGGGAGCCACTGCGAGGCCTTTCTTGCTGACAGCGACTCTTCAGCGTCAGTTGAATTCTATAGAAGACTATCCCGGCACGGCGTCAGTAGTGGGGCATTCCTTATAATGTGCATTACTTCTTAACTGGAGCAGAATACGAAGAGCGAGCCCCGAAGGTCTATGTAGAATCAAGGACCATCTTCAGCGCTTCCTCTCTGAGACTGCACAAAGGGCGTCCAACAATCATACACGCAACGAACAGTTTGCGGCGGATGATTGTGAAGCAAGACATGTAGCATACGTGCTAGGGGTTCTTAAGGTTTTGGAACTGACATGAAATCCCAGCAAAGACAAAACCTCGCCTTCACCCCAGTCTACCGAGCTACTTGAGCCCGCAACAAGCACTAAAAGGTCTTTTCTGAGGACTACAGCAAGAGTGCATGACTCACATGGATGGCTAGCTCCATTCTCTGCCAGGGCGAAGGCTTTATTCGAAGAGCAATGATAAAGAAACGTGGACTGAGATCACATCCTCTCACAGGATCTGGGCACATAAATGGATGAGGTGGTGCGAGGAACTAAACGAACTGAAAAAAGCCAAAGTGAAACGCTGCAAAAAATCGGGCGCAGTCGAACCTGCCATGAAAAGTCCTGCAAAAATTGGCTGAAGCCAGCCTGGAGGCTTTCCAGGCGTACGTCCTGAAAAGCCTAAACGAGCCACAACTGGTGAATAATTTCTGGACTTTATTTGACAATTGAATTGCATTGGATTACGGGAGAGCCCTCTCAATTAAAAAAAATAGTGAGGAATCGGGCAACTGAAATTCAGCGTCTTACGGACAGCCTAGAAAAATTGTCACGATCCGAGAATTCGGCGGATCTCATGACGAGAGAAGTTACAGATGATCAGCTTGTTGAGAGTTCCACCTAGTGGGAAGGAACGCCCTCGATGAAGGCGACTGAAAACACGCAGCCATGCTTCTCGCTACCAATGAAAAATGGAGGAAGAAAAGTGAACAGTCGAAGTCCTTCATACGACAAGTTCCACTGAAGTTCGAACGCTGTTAAACACCGATCGAGACAGGAATGCGACAAGACTCTTGAGAGTTACAACTTGTGTATTAGATAGATCAAAAAGCTACGAATCTGAGCACTAACAAAGGATCACTGACGGGAGTTGAACTGGATTACGCCGAGAAATACTGGCTCCGACATGTTAGCTAGTGTCACAGCACTAACTACCGCGACTTTCTTGTTTAATCGATAAATACTGGATACAGCAAACTCAGCGAGAAGACCAGGAGAAGGAAATTCAGTGCGCAAAAAAAGATCCCTCTCCAGCAGAGTCGCCACTGAGAGACACCCCAGTGTTATTGACAAAGACAGTGTTCTCTGTAGGAGACGCAGACTTTAACAGTGTGGCAAGCTGTACAACGAACGTTATCCAACTGTACTGTCCAGGCGACATCACCTACCAGAACTGCTCGTGCGTCAAGCTACCGGAAAGCTACCATTCATGATCGGTAAGCTACCATTCGGTAAGCTACCATTCATGATCTGAGAGAACCTGCCATATGCGCTCCACCCCATTCTTATTCTTCTAGTTAATTCCCTCTCATGATCCGGATCTGCGGTCACTACCTGCCTTAAGCAGACATATTCTCTTACTACTTCCAGCACCTCGCTACCAATTGCGAACTGCTGCTCACTTGCTAGGCTGTTGAACATTACTTTGGTTTTCTGCATGTTAATTCTTAGCCCCACAGTTCTGCTCTGCCTGTCTAACTGATTGATCATGCTTTGCAGTTCTTGTCCTGAGTGGCTTAGGAAGGCAATGTCATCAGCGAATCGCAAAATACTCAGGTATTCTCCATTAACTCTTATCCCCAACTGTTCCCATTCCAGTCCCCGGAATACCTTCTGTAAGCAGGCAGTGAAGAGCATTGGCGAGATCGTGTCTCCCTGTGTGTTGGAAAGATCGTGTCGGAAAGGTGTCAGGCTGGGAGACACGATCTCACCAGGGAGACAGGATCAAAGGATGCATTACTATTCAATGCTACAATGCACGTGCAGAAGCTAAAGCAAGTGTAGCGCTTCCATGTGATCGAGTGACCCAGGCTTAATCCTTTCAAGTCACACTAGTGGACCTTGGAGGACTACGTCTGGTGAAATGAGAAAATTCGCTGTACAACTCCTGTATCGCGTTGTTCACCTTTGCTGTAGCACGAGCAGTTCACTTAGAGCAAGCAATAGACGTGATAGCCCAGTCGTTTCTGATGACCTTTACACGTTTCATCTGAAAGGGGGGTGCACCCAGTCATCTACAGTGACCACGCGCTTTCCGTCAAGAAAGCCAACAGCGATGTTTTCTACATTTGCAACTATATCCGGAAACCAGAGGCGCTTGACTACTTAGCAAAAACACGAATTGAGCGGAACTTCCTGCTTTATTCTCCCAAATTTCCTTAATAGTACTGGAAATTTCTATCTCAGGGCTTCGTCAACACCAAAGGAACCTCTACGAGATCTTTGCGCGTCACAAGGGACTTAAAGCGAGTACCCAAGCGGTTTAAGTTGACCTCCAAGGCGACGGCGCCGCATAAAAGCCAAGGAAAGCGGGAAAGGAAAGCAGTCCACAAAAAGGGTGACCGTCAGCTTGTGGAAAACTACCGCCCCATTTCGCTCACATCTACGAGCTGCAAAACACTCCAACACATTATCGCTCACTACATTACGAATTTTCTTGAAGATAACAACTTACTCTCTCCATTCCAGCATGGATTTCGGAATGGTTTGTCGACATGTACGCAGCTTTTAACAACTGTTCACGAAATCGCTCTAACACTTGATTCTTCTCGGCAGGCTGATCTTATTTCCTTGATTTCAGCAAAGCGTTCGATCGCGTTCCTCGAGGCAAACTTCTTGAAAAACTAAGTAATCTCACTTTTCCTGCATTTATCATAAACTGGATAAGAGCGTACCTTTCAAACCGCACTCAGTTCGTGGATGTTAATGGCCATGTCTCCAAGGCATTACCGGTTTTATCCGGAGTGCCTCACGGAAGTGTACTGGGACCGATTCTTTTCTTAATCTATGTTAATCATATAACTAGTGCTGCCCATCCTCATGTTAACATCAGACTGTTTGCGGACGATTGTCTGCTCTTTAAACAGGTTACGTACCGTGGTGATCAACTTCAATTAAACAATAGTTTAACCGCACTTAATGAATGGTGCTCGGCTTGGCCCATGACCTTAAACACAGAAAAAATTGTATTACTTCGCGTTACGAACAAAAAACAACACTTTCATTTTCGTATTGCATCACTAATACCCAAATAAAGGAAATCACAGAATACAAATACCTCGGTGTAACGTTTACAAACACTCTTTCATGGTCAAAACACATTGAGAACATCTGCGCAGCCGCCTCTCGAAAACCCGGTTTTCTGCGTCACAAACTGAAAACAGCACCTCCTGATTTAAAACTTCTAGCCTACAGAACTTACATATTGCCAAAATTAGAATACGCAGTAATATTATGGGATCCCATTCACCTAAAGGATAAATGTAAACTTGTAATGGTTTACATTTAGACGAGCAGTAAGGTTCATCTTTAAAAAGTTCAGGTCCACAGATTCCCCGTCACAACTTATGGCTGTCAACCACATACCTACCTTAGAGTCACGGAGACCTATAGCACCACTTAAATTTCTTTTCACGATGTATCATAAGTCCCTGAAATTCAACGGACGGCAGTACATTCAACCATACCTGCCACGCCCATCAAGACACCGTCACGCTCACAATTTGCTGCCTTTCCACGCACGCACTAATTTATTTAAAACTTCTTTTTTCCTCGTACAGTTAGTCAGTGGAACGATCTGCCGGCTGAAATTTTCTCCACTCACAATTTTGACCAGGCGCTACTTATGTAATTTGTAACGTAATTTTCGGTGTCATTTTCCCGTCTTTTGATTCAGTTGGGTTTTTTCTGTGTTTTTTCTGCGCAGTAGCGCATGCAAGTGCATTTTTTTCTGATTATGCGAAGGTCGTTAATGTGCAAAATTGAAATGTGAACTTGTTCATTTTTGTTCACTTTTTGCTGCTCCCCCCATGTCAAACACAAGAGAATAACTTATCACTTGATGTTAATGAAATGAAAGTGTTGAGCACATGCCCACGTGCTTGGTCTCCTTGAGACCGCAGTACTTGTAAATAAATAATAAATAAATAGTAACGCCGCCTCGGCGCCGCATATCGGAACGGCGAGCCACGTCAACGCATCATATGGCCGACGCCGCTGCGTCTCCAGCCTGCCACAGCGGGTTGTGCTCGCTGGCGAAGGTAGCGGAGGGAGGCCACGAACTTGCCGACGTGGAAACCCAGGACGCCACTCCCGGATTTTCCACCACTCACCCACGGAGGGAGGCCTGATGCAGGGGACGCCGCAGGAGGACCTGTACTCCAACTAGGCGCTCAAACTATACAAGCGCACTAACCGCCGCCTGCTCAAGGGCGAAAACGCTCCTGTAGGTGAAAAACTACACCTCCCTTTACTCAACCCTCCCTCGAAATCCAAACTCCTTCTATAAAACGGCGCACAAACTGCAGCCACTTCCGAACGGCGACTTAAAAATCCTCATGCGACCGAAGAAGGGTATCCCGGTCAAGAACTGCACAAATCACCAAGTATTCAGGGCCGTGTTCCAGGCCTGCGGCGGTACCACTGAAGACTCGAAGTACTTGGTACGCCTCCACCCAGGCTCTAACATCATTATCTTCGGCACCACCACAAAGCGGTTGCAAAGATATTGCGCAAATCATCCAAACCACGCTAACCGGTGTGAACTACGTGACGAACCCCTTGTAAACCCCGAACGGAGTTGCCAAGCGAGCGCCTGACCCAGTGTACGTTGCTGCTCTCCCCACTTCGCTATCTGGCGGGCCGCAAAAGGCAGCATGCCCGCTCGCGCGCCCTCGAAGGATCGAGAAGGTTTGCGTAAATTCTATTCATAGGCCCGCGGCGGCTGAATTTCGATCGAGGCGAAGTTCTAGAGGCCCGTGTACTGTGCGATGCCAGTGCACGTTAAGGAAGCCCAGGTGGTCGAAATTTCCGGAGCCCTTCACTACGGCGCCTCTCATAGCCTGAGTCGCTTAGGGACGTGAAGCCCCAATAAACCAAACCAAACTATCCACAGGCGATGGAGAGGGCGTAGCCTTGAGAGTGCTGAGTTACCCTTCTCAGCTGCCCCATATCGGATATACGTTGTATATCCCAAACACTCCTCTATATGCGATATAAGTTGTATTCTGATGATATAACGATATGGACCACTAACAGCTCCTTAGGCCACAAAGAAACCATGCGACAGGAAGCAGCACAAGTCGCATAAGATCTTGCCTCGAAAAGCGGTCTTCATTGCTCCCGACAGAAGTCTGACTACGATTTCATAATCCGCGACACAGATCACCGGGCCCGATCAACATTAGGATAGAAGGGCAGCCCGTAAAGTAAGTGGAGCATATTAGGATCGTTGGACTTTGGATCCAGAGCAATCTCAAGGCGACCCACACTACCACTACTCAAATAACCCGCATTATTGCCGTATCACCCGACATCGCCAATGCATGCGAAAAAAGGCATGATTCGATTAGTCCAAGTGCTAGTCCTCAGTAGATTAACATATGGACATGCATTCCACAAGAGCACGAAACAGGAAGAACCGCAGATTGACACTATAATAAGAGGGGCATATAGAACGGCCCTTAATCTTCCGTCCAGCACCTGAAGAGAGAAACTTCACGCCCTTGGCCTTTTCAACACATACTCCGAAATCCAAGAAGCAATCCTCACGTCACGAACAGACCGAGTCCAACAAGCACAAGCCGGCCACGCCCTTTTAAGGCTTGTAGGCATGATGGCGGACATACGAGCCCTGTATTTTCAATCTTCTCTAGAGAAAGTTCAAAGAAATAAAATCATAGTAGCTCCGATACCGAAGCATATGTTAAACAATGATGATGATGTTAGGTTTTATATTGCCGCAAGGCCATCTAAGGCCAAACAGCGCCAGACACAAGGTTTGCGGTCGGCTCAGGCTAAAATGTGGCACATGTTAAAATCAACACTGGGTGTACAGGGCCTACGAGTTTTTCGCATATTGTCACGTAGCAGTTGGTACAGGTAGCGCCGCGTCTAGACGGGAGAGGAACGCCAACACCGAGAAGATGCCAACGCACACCGAGACGGCCAGGATGGAACGTCCAGTTTCTTCTTCAGCATCGAACAGCGTGGCGCACGAGCTGCGTGCCGAACAGCCACCGAGCGGCTATTGTTGTAGACGCGGCATTACCCTCCCTCTCGGAAAGAGCATCGGCCCGATGCTTAAACAAGAAAATAGGGAGAAAGAAAAAAAAGACTAACGCGCAGCACTTAGTCACTAATTGTCTTGCGAAAAGTAGGGCTTCATCCGCACTACATGAACAATCTATGGTCTCTGCTGACGGCGAGTAGTCCGGGAAGCCCCATCCGGGAGAACTTCATAGGTTATGTCGCTTAACTGACGGACAACTCGGTAGGGGCCGAGCAGATTTTTGGAAAGACCACGGCGTCGAATGGGGGTCCATACCCACACTGTCGTCCGGGGCGAACGTTATCAGTCTGCGGCGGCGGTTGTAACGTCGGGCGTCACGGTCTTGTTGGTTCAGGATGCGCACTCTTGCAAGTTGTCCAGCTTCTTCTGCGCGAAGCGTGAACTCCTCGACGCCAACGTCGGGGTCGCGGCCATCATGGGGCAGCATTGCTTCCAACATTGTCGACACTTCGCGGCCGTACAACAGACAGAAGGGCGTCGTCCGCGTGGTTTACTGTTGAGCAATGTTATACGCGAAAGTAATATATGGCAGGATATCGTCCCAAGATCGATGGTCAACGTCAACATACATGGACAGCATGTCGACGAGAGTTTTGTTGAGGCGCTTGGTCAGGCCATTCGTCTGGGGATGGTAGGCGGTTGTTTTCCTGTGAGTAGTGCCACTCAGCCGCATGAAGGATTCCAAGAGTTTGGCAGTGAAAGCGGTGCTTCTATCCGTGACAATTAGTGCTGGAGCGCAATGCCGGACGATGCGTTCCACAAAACATTTCGCAGCCTCGGCTGCTGTGCCGCGCTGGAGGGCCTTGGTTTCAGCGTAGCGCGTAAGGTAATCAGTTGCGACGATAATCCACCGGTTTCCCGAAGATGAAGTTGGAAAAGGGCCGAGAAGGTCCATGCCAACTTGCTCAAACGGGAGTCTGGGCACTTGAACGGGATGTAAAAGTCCAGCTGGCTTGACAGGGGGTGTTTTTCGTCGTTGACAATTACGGCACGTGCGCACATAGTGTCGTACCGTCACCGCAAGCTTAGGCCAGTAATAGCTCTTTTTGATCCGAGCCAGAGTGCGGGCGTAGCCGAGGTGACCTGCGGTGGGCTCGTCATGACACGCCTGCAAGATTTCTTCACGGAGATTCGCTGGAATGACGAGGAGGTAGTCGCTTCCGGTTGGAGAAAAGTTGGCTTTGTACAGCACGTTGTTGCGCAGACAAAAGGAGGACTGGGTTCTTGCGAAGGGCTGGGGAACCTCCGTGGTACGTGCTTCCAGGAAGTAGATGAGAGGTTTCAGCGCCGGGTCCTCACGTTGCTGACTGGAAATAGTCGCTGCGTCTACGGCTGCAATGAGAGGAAAGTCCGGTTCGTCGTCGTCGCGCGCAGCCTCGACTGGATATCTGGACAAGCAGTCGGCATCGTTGTGCTGGCGCCCTGATTTATACACGATGGACATGTCAAACTCCTGAAGACGTAAGCTCCAACGCGCAAGGCGGCCAGATGGATCCCGTAAGTTCGTCAACCAGCAGAGAGAGTGGTGGTCGGTTACGACTTGAAAATGCCGACCGTACAGGTAAGGAAATTTCGTCACAGCCCATACCACGGCAAGGGATTATTTTTTCGGTCGTGGAGTAATTAGATTCAGCACGAGGCAGAGTGCTGCTGGCGTATGCTATCACGCGCTCAGCGCCGTCCTGCCATTGGGCGAGTACAGCACCGAGGCCAACGTTGCTGGCATCTGTGTGGACCAGAGTCTCCGCACGATAATCGAAATGGCCAAGGACAGGCGTGGTTTGCAAGCGTCGCCGTAATGCATCAAATGCCTGCTGCTGCTGTTCCGTTCACGCGAATGGGACGTCCTCTCTTGTAAGATGCGTCAACGGTGCAGCAAGTCGGGAAAAGTTGGCAATGAACCGCCGGTAATATGCGCAAAGGCACAAAAAACGCCGGACTGTTTTCTTGTTCGAAGGAGTGGGACAGTTGGCGACGGCAGCTGTTTTAGCAGGATCTGACAGGACTCCACGATGGCTGATGGCATGGCCCAGGAAAAGGAGCTCCTCATAACCAAAGTGGCATTTCTCGGGCTTCAAGGTCAGGCCGGCAGATTTTATAGCCTGTAGCACGGTCAAGAGGCGCTGGAGGTGTTCTTCGAACGTTGGCGAAAATACAACGTCGTCCAGGTATACCAAGCACGTCTGCCATTTCAGGCCCGACAAAACAGCGTTCATCATTCTCTGAAATGTTGCCGAAGCCGAACACGAACCGAAAAGAAGGACCTTGAACTCATAAAGCCCATCTGGCGTCACGAACGCTGTCTTCTCGCGATCCCGCTCGTCAACTTCGATCTGCCAGTAACCACTTTTTAAGTCCAGCGAAGAAAAGTAGCGCGCGTGCCGCAGCCGCTCAAGAGAGTCGTCATTGCGTGGTAACGGGTAGAAGTCTTTCTTGGTAACCTGGTTAAGCTTCCGGTAGTCAACGCAAAATCGCAGACTACCATCCTTCTTCTTAATCAAAACCACAGGCGAAGCCCACGGGCTCCTCGATGGCTGAATAACACCATCCTGCAGCATCTCTTGGACTTGTTCAGCTATGGCAGTGAGACACGGTATGGGTTTTGTCGGATTGGTCGGGTACTGTAGTCCGTAATGATGCGGTGCTTAGAGAGAGGCGTCTGTTTTACTGCCGACGTAGACGACAAACAGTCTTGGAACTGATGCAGGAGGCCGACTAGGCTCTCCCTATCGGCTGGGGGTAAGCCTGGGTTCACGTCGAGGATCAAGTGAGGTGTGCAAGAAGTGGACGTTTTGCTCTGGAGGGCAAGGCAGTCGTTAGTTTCGGCGATGCCCTCGAAGTATGCGACCGCAGTGCCCTTGGCGATGTGTTGCCGTTCGGTCCCGAAATTCGTTAGAAGTTCACCTGCCAGGCCGTTCCGTAGCGTGACGATACCTCTCGCTATGCAGACCCCATGAGAGAGCACAAGCGCAGTGTTCTGTTCTGCTACGCCGTAAGCACTGCACCGGTCGTCATAAATGACGGTAACGAGGGCACATGATCGCGGAGGCACGGTCACATCGGCGTCGATTATGCGCAGCGCCGCTCTGCGTGGTTCGGTGTCGGCTGAAATTGTTCCAGGGGTCGAAAATGTTACCAGACGATCAGGAAGGTTTATGATGGCACCATGCTCACGCAAGAAGTCCATTCCGAGGATCAGGTCTCTGCAGCAGTGCGGCAGAACAACAAAAGTGCCAACAAAAGCAGAATTGGCAATGGTGACTCGAGCAGTGCATCTTCCGACAGGCGTCATGAGGTGACCGCCAGCAGTACGAACTTGAGGTCCATCCCATTCTGTCTTTACCTTGCTGAGGCGATCCGCGAGGTGCTTCCTTATTATCGAAAAATCCGCGCCTGTATCGACTAAAGCAGTCACTGGGTGCCCGTCAACGTCAATGCGGAGGTCGGCGCTAACTGCATCGGTGTCAGGGAAACTCGGGGTCACACAATCGGGCTGCGGCGGCATCGGGATCTCGGCATCGCGCTCCGGTGGCGTTCGGGGGTCTTCGTTATACCCGCTGTCAGGAACCTTCCCCCCTTAGGTCGCCGCTTTCAGTTTCCCCGGCGCGGGCTTGGATACCGGCCCCACATCCACCTGAGAAAGCCTGGCGGCTGGGCGACGTGATGCGTGCGGGAGACGGAGATCGCGATCGGCGAGTAGAGGTGGTGTCATGGGCAGCAAGGTACTCCTCTATTTCGTGGGGTCGCTCACCGAAACGGGGACAGGGAGCGTCACGTGGCAAACCCCGGAGGCCGATTTCACGGTAGGGGCAACGGCGATACAGGTGGCCGGCTTCCCCGCAATGGTAACAGAGCGGCTGCTGATCAGAAGTGCGCCAAACAGCCGCCTTCCGGGCCGGTGGACGCATGGCAGGTGCTCGCTGAGGCCGCTGGTAGAATGACGGTGGCGGAGCGGTTGGCGGCGGCGGGTGGTATGGCAAGCGTTGCACAGGTGGCAACTCGGAACGGAGAGCCGCCGCGTAGCTCATGGGGCGTGGCTCCGGCATGACTGGAGGAGGCAGTGAAAATGCTTGGCGAATCTCGCCGCGCACAACCTCGGTAAGAGCCGCAGCCGTCGGATCAGACGAGGCAAGGGTCAGTTTCTGGAGCTCTTCACGGACCACCGCGCGTATGAGCTCACGCCGCGACGCATTGTCGCTAGACACGCTCAAAGAAGCCGCACTGGCGCTTGGCTCACCGCACAAGGAGTCATTTCGGCGGCAGCGCTGATGCAAGGCCCGCTCAATGGCGGTCGCCTCTTTGATGAAGTCGGCTACCGTCTGCGGGGGATTTCGGACCAAACCAGCGAAGAGTTGGTCCTTCACACCTTGCATCAAGTGGCGGAGCTTCGTGGATTCCGCCATATCTGGGTCAGCGCGCCGACAAAGACGGGTCACGTCCTCGGCGAACATGGCAAGGCTCTCATTAGGCTTTTGGACGTGAGCGTCCAGGAGGCGCCGCGCACGATCACGGCGGTCCGTGCTAGCAAAGGTGTCCCGGACCTGCTGGCGGAAGGTATCCCAGCTTTGGAGATCGGCCTCTCTGTTCTCGAACCAAATCTTGGCTCCGTCTTCGAGGGCGAAATGCACGTTCCGCAGCTTCTGCGCAGGGCTACATTGGTTAAAATCGGCAACCCGATCAAATTGGTCAAGCCAGTCTTCAACGTCTTCGAAAGTGACGCCATGGAAGCTGGCTGGCACGCGGGGTTGCTGTAGCGTCAAGTGTGAAGCGCTAGCCTGCGCCATGGTGGTATGCTCACCAGGTCGATGACTGCGTGCCTCTTTTGGGAGGAGACCAAACTCTGGGACCAGTCCCAGGAGGCGGTGGCTGCTGCGGTGAACGGGCGTGCAGACAAGCGGTAGCTGGTCGGGACTCGATGAGCGGCTGTCTGCAGAGGTGTTGGACATGGGACGTCGAGCCCGCAACCTCCACCAGTGTCACGTAGCAGTTGGTACAGGTAGCGCCGCGTCTAGACGGCAGAGGAACGCCAATACCGAGAAGATGCCAACGCAAACCGAGACGGCCAGGATGGAACGTCCAGTTTCGTCTTCTTCAGCAGCGAACAGCGTGGCGCACGAGCTGCGTGCCGAACAGCCACCGAGCGGCTAGTGTTGTAGACGCGGCAATATTCATGATTATGGCGTGTCAAGAGGATGTAAAGGTAACGTGGAATGACCGAAAGTTGCACTTGCCACACGCACTGCGACTTGCAAGGGCGCAGCGCTCTTGTGATTAGACTCACAGCAAGGCTACCGAAACTTCCTGCGAGCACGCGTCCCAAAACACGTTGCTGGAGTAATGGGTACCAAACCCCTCAATAAACCTCACCAGGTTACGTGCACCTCTGGTCACGAGGGACTAGAGGGAAATGAAAGGGCGCACGCCTTAGCTCGAGCATCAGTTAATCGTGCGGCGCCATCCAGCGCATTCCAATTCATCCCGATTCTCTACACGTACAACGAACGCTTAGAGAGAAAAATAGGCACCGAGGACGCTGTCTCCTGGCGTAAGGTGAAACAACACTTTTCCTCATCTCCACAAACTGCACCTCTAAAACCAAAACTATACCTTGACATATGCCCATGGTTCCATGCCTGCCCAACACTCTTCCACATTTCGTGGGGATGTGGGGCGAAACCGAACCACTTACAGATGCAGTACACGTCATTTTAGCCGTTGGAGACGATGCTGACCAGCGATCGTATCGAGGACCAAAAAACCCTCATAAAACAGGTCCGTCTGACAGCTCAAGCCATACGGAGCCGAAGCCCCGCCCACAAGCCTCAAGAAACACGCCCCGGATTTTAATCATTAAAGTTTATATAGCTACCTACCCTTCAAAGACATGGACCCAACGTCAGCAGATCACAGGAGCCTTTCGGCTAGGTGGACCAGAGGGAACCTTGAAGAAGTGCGAAATGCGAAGACTCCGAACGACCGATAAGGCAAAATGATAAAGGAAGGTTACTTGATTCTTCTCCGTGATAGTCTCCAACCAAGACAGCAGTGGAAGATCGCAAGAATCATAAGATTATTTCCGGGAAGAGACGGCAAGGTGCGATCCTGCCTTTTGAGAGTACCGAAAAGATCAACCCTCAAGACACCAGTTCAGCAATTACATCCACCAAAGTTAACGTAGAGGAAAACAATGAATAAATTTTCGGGGGTGGGGGGGGGGGTGCGAAACCGAAACAACAACGCCCCATGTCGGAAGGCAAGCCAAACAAGCCTCGAAAGAAGTAGAGCCACTGAATGATTATAGACCTTTTTCAGTTTTAGCCTCGCTCCCAGCGCGCCGAAAGCCGCCATGTTGCTTTCCTCCTCTCTGGCTGGTTCGGAAAGGCGGTGTCCGTGCGTCCCGTGCGTTTTCTGCTGTTCTCCGTGTTTACTGTATGCGGTTGCTTAGCTGTAGTAGCCCGATTTCGGTGTATGTGCGATTAAAGCTGCAACGAGGTCTTCGGGAAACCACTGCGCAGTCGTCTGCTGTTCAAACAACTACAGGAAGCGAAGGCGGCTTGAAGCGGAACAGTGTGAAGAACGCAGAGACCCACGGCGGTAGTGCGGTTGCGGGCTGTTTCAGCGGCACATACCTTACACGCCAGCACCTACTGCTGATGTCACTAAGATATGTGTCGTCTGTGAGCCTTGCAAAATCAAAACATTAGTACTAATTCGGGGAAATGATGCAGCAGCACTGCGGGTTACGTGAAACATTTCTGTCATAACTGCCGACACTGACGACTGATTATTAACGACAACGGCACTGTAGACAAAGCTATTTGAGAGTACTTGAAAGTCATGATGCATTGCGCGAATGCCACAGCTGTTTGCTTGCAGTAAATATCCGCTAAACCAGCAGGACTTAAATAACTGAAAGCCGCAGCTTTGACGTGTCCACCTTGCATCGTGACACCTCATGCTTTGACCAAATACTATTTTCAACTGACACCGTAATGCAAAGTGCCGATTGTTTTAAAAAAAATGTGCCTATTAGGGACGTGCAATCAGCAGACACGCAGTGCCCACCCGACCACACGCACGCGCTTTCTCGGTCTTTCGGCATTAATCAGCGGCCGCACCTGATACGGACCAAGCAGATACGCCCCTCAGGAATTGTCACAGCAGGCGCACCAGTTTCGAGGGTATAAATTACATCGTGTTCGAAGGCCAGATGCCTCACTACTACATCTTTTTCCGAGTTTAGCGAAATGTCAGACGACGCGAAGCAACACATCCAGTTTCCTCGGTTCCTGCGACACTTTATTTCGATGCGCGGCGCCGACGGATGCACTGGCGCTCCGAAGAGCGCTGCCACACTATCGCATGTTCACGCTAAGAGTGGACCACAATACATTTGCACGCTTCACCAGTTATTTTACCGTTAGTACGAAGTAATCAAGAAATTTATGCAAAGCCAAAAGCCGCAACAGAATTATAAGCGCTTATGCACTCCAGCTGAGCCTTCTGCATGTAGCACTACAGAAAGTACCGTTTTTTAGGACAGTGCAGAGGGAAAATGTAGTGAAAGATGTGGTCGAACGCAGTTTCAATCTGTTCGTGTCACCGGCGCAACGCAGAGCAGACCGCTTGAGCGCTTGACAGCAACACTGCTGTTAGCTCGGAACGGAGCGGTTTTTCTTTTATAATTATAACCACAACATAGAAGCGCTCAGCACGTTTCGTGCTCGCATTAATAAATGTCTCCATTATAGATACCAGAAGACCGTTAAATGAATTGCGCACACTTGCGTAGAAGCGCACCTCCAATGTCGATTTTCGGCACAACTTGCAGGGAGACACCCGCGTCGCCGCTCGCCGAAGCACGGGCCATTTTGTTCACAGCTGCTCAGTGCATACAGTGCAACACTTTGCAGGTCAAAATCATGCAAAAATCAACACTCGGATAAGGCTGAACCGCGCGGCGAGTACTCGCTGCCTGTATTGCAGCGGCGGCCGCCCAAGCCAACATGGCGGAGAAATCGGCCAGACGCAAGACGGCGCTGCAGTCGAAAGATGGCCGCGCGCACCTGAAAAAGGTCGATTCTCTTCCTCGCGCCTGTGCATCAAGTATTGGTCAAGAAAGGTCACATGGTTTGCTCCCGCCCGCGGTCACCTACAAGCGTCCGGACAGATGCAGCGTGGACGCAACTCGCGCCGGTAGCAGTGTGGGGATTCGTACGTTTTTCGCTTGTTTGTCTTTGGGAGAAAACGGCGCTGCAAAGCAAGAAGCGAGCCTGCTGAGCTTTCGGGTGCAGCCGCCGGACAGAGTCGGGGAAGAATTTTCTCCTGCACTTGGGCCAGGCCACGCAAGAAATTCGTGGCGACAGCAAACACACGCTTTTCTGAGGTAAGTTCGAGTTGTTCTTGGTGGAAGTCTTGCACATAGAGTAAAGTGCAAGAAATTAGCCTGTAGTAGAACAGCTACACATGCGGACAAAGGGAAACGGATCGCGCTGTTTCCTCTAAAGTTTTTGACTCCATGCCTATTGTAACTCGCTGCTCTGGTATATAATCGCTGGTATAGCGGAGGCGATTGGGCTAGCTCTTGGACAAGTTATATTTGCTCATACTCGATAGGGAATTCGTGATGCTCGTGGAAGGCGATAAGTATGCGCACGTAAGTTTGTTTCTGTGTGAGTGAGCGAGAGCGCATGCGTAGAGAGTTCAGCAGCAGCTACGCTGCATCTGGAATCGCTCGATATGGACGTTCTTATGATAAGTGAGGAAGGAAAGAACGTCCGTGAGACTTAAACTCCACCAAAATAACAATAACAGTGGGTGCAGGGTTCATCAGTAGAGCTCATTCTCAGGGCTAGAAGTGTCCTCACGAAAACTACCGCTCAATGTTCCACACAAGCCTACCTCGTATAGTTAGGAACTTCGACTATTTTGTGAGTAGAATTTGAACTCCTTAAGGCATTAGTGCACGCAAATGTCCGTGCGGCATTCAAATTCTTGTCTGTTTTCTGCTCGCATGTAGCCGCGCCGGACGCGCGCTTCAAGGAGTTCAGAAGCATCATCGGCGCGCCGATCATGGTTGCAAGTAAGAGGTGGGAACTTCGAAGTTCTCTCTTTCTAAAGAAAAAACTGCGGAGCGCCCCTTTTGGCGGCTCTTCACATGTAACATTGAAACAGGCGGGTGTCATTTCACATCGCTAAATGAAGATTTCTGTTTTTAAGGAACACCACAGAGTAAGTTTATTGGTTGGGAGTGCAAAGAGCTCGCCCGGGAAGTTGTTTTTCTGGCCTGCTAGTGTGCACTGCGCAAGGAGAGGAGAAGCAAGAGGGCCGTGATGAGTGACGATGTGGCGAGACGAGTGATAAAAATGTATACACGCACATTGTTGGCATCGCAATCGCGAGTCGAGGGCCGTATCACTCAAAAAGTGTGAAAACGCCCGCATTGCCTGGTGCACTGATATTATGAAGCAACCACAGTGTTTTCTGTGTGTTCACTAGCGTACGGAATTTTGCTGGAAAATATCTCCACAATAACGATAGTGAAGAATATTAGTGTTGAGAAGTCTAGGAACGGAGCAGTGGTTTACTATAGGCAGCGATATGCTGTAAGGTGAAATGGGGTGCATCAAGTAAGCTTGAATACTGGCCACAGTTCTGCCCACGAGAAAACAATACACGAGGCAGTTATAATGGCCTGAAATAAATTTAGCATGCACTATAAACCACCCTGCCCTAAACATACGAAAGAAACATTTGGCATTGTCCCTGCAGGGAACACTATAAGGCAGCGTTTGTATTTTTTTAGTGTTTCCAACTATGACAGAAAAGTTGTGAAGGTGTAGGTTGCGCAACCACGGGACGAACCACGATGGTTCGGTTTGGTTTGGTGTATTGGGGTTTAACGTCCCAAAGCTACTTAGGCTATGAGGGACGCCGTAGTGAAGGTCTCCGGAAATTTCGACCACCTGGGGTTCTTTAACTTGCACTGGCATCGCACAGTACACGGGACTCTAGAATTTCGCCTTCATCGAAATTCAGCCGCCGCGGCCGGGATTGAACCCGCGTCTTTCGGGCCAGCAGTCGAGCGCCGTAACCACTGAGCAACCGTGGCGGGGCCGAGCCACGAAGAAAAGACACAGAGACACACACAAGCGTGTGTGTGTCTCTGTGTCTTCTCTTCGTGGTTCGTCCCGTGTTTGCGCATCCTACACCTTCACAACATCATGTACCAACTAGGCCCAACCCAAGTTTTACTGAAGTTACTATGACAGAGAAACTTCAATGCTGGCAGAATTGGTAAAAAACACAGACAGAGAGATGTATGAAAACGCATGATTAAGGCAGCATTAAGGTAAGGAAAGCTTGAATAAAGGCAGAAACTATGAAAATATGGTATTATAGCTAATATCAAGAATAAGAAATTTACCTGAAGACAACATCACATATTATAAGGAATGAAAGCACAGCAAGGGGTGGCATCTGGGCACATGAGTTTAGAGGGATTTGCTGGGACAAAGTGGTCAAAATGGGGCAGGACTTATTTCAAGACCACAAGCGAGGTCTTTGTGCTGTAGTGGTTATCTCGTGTTGTGAAGACTGAATGCTTCTGAAAGAAATTACCCGTCTGCGTGCCGATCTCACTATAGTAAAGGATTAAGAGGCGCCTATAACAAGCATGACATCTTACTCTGTTTTTGAAATGCATACCCTTCCGCCTACAAGGCACTGTTAGGAAAAGTTTAACATTCGTTGTCTCGACAAGTTTGAACGAAAACACATTTTTACATTCACTTAGTAAAGTTTCACAGGTTCTTTACCTTCCTTCCTCGCACCAGGGGTGTCCCGCCAGAGACGGTTGGTTTAAATCGAAGACTGAAGCTTGATCTCTGCACCAGGGGTGCCCCGTCAGAGACGGTCTCTCGATGAGTAGAGATGCAGGGATAAAGGGAATACTTATGTACAGTTTATGTACAGCAATTTACAATAGATACAAGCTCAGGCACTAGAGACAAATTAAACGGCAAAGAGATACACAACAACAAAAAGGTGGAACTGGCTAAAACTAGGGGAGGCCCCTACTCGGCATAGCCGAAGATGCATAACATCCGACCTTAGCGCAGAACCCCGCTTCCGGCTCCTGGGCCCGGTTTTAAAACCCTAAAGGCCCGGCCCACATTTCGTAGCTTCCAATCATGTTGTGCTCTTAACATGATTGGTTCTTCAAGGGCATGGCCAGCCCTCCGGCTTCAACAAGGCAAACCACCCTCTCTACCACTAAATAAACATAAAAACAAACACAAATACACATTCGTGCCAGTACGTGCGCGAATCGGTACCGCGGGGCGGGGGACACCCGTACTTCCTGGCGTGTTCGCGAGCGGCCGCGTTCCGAGAAAGGAGACGCTTCGCTTTAAGCGCCCCCAGCCGCGTTCCGATGACCCCGCGTACACTACCGATCCCTTCCACGCCCTTCCCAAGATTCTACAAAGGGCTCAAATGCCACTTTTAGAATTAAAACAAAGGGATCGGTACGGGTCACAAAACCAACCTGTGGGTGACATACCGCAGCTACACTAGCACTGGCACAAACAAAACCAAAAGCAAAATAATGCACATGGGCACCAACACAACCTTACGCAAAATGCTTACGGGCACGAAGAAAACAAGCAAATTCCGCACTAAAATACACACAGTGGCATGCCTGCCGTGCGCCGTAACACGGTGTCCAAGATGGTGGGTTGCACCCAATTCACCACCTCCAAGTACACACTCGTCCTCGCGTATGGGCACACATGCACACAGACACTTGCAACCGGAGCGTTCATTGGCACTCATATAGGGCCCGTAAGCGGCCACGTCAGCCTCCTTTGTCGCACCGCGCGTCTCTGTATGCGTTCGAGCCAACAGCTGTCTCGATCGACACGATTAACGCCTCTACGCTCATTAGACTGGTGCCACAACGGGGCGATAACTAAAAAGTTGCTGCCCTCCAGGATCGAAAGCATCCTGATCTTCTATAGGTCCAATACCTGGACCATGCGACGCCCCTAAGGGCAAGCTCTCGTCACCGCGCCAGTAAGGACCGCGCGCTGCGTAAGGAGCATAGCCATTGCCCCGTCTAACCATACCAATGCGGCCGGTCTCGCTACGCTTGATTTGGCGACCTGCAGCACAGAACGTAATGTTCCACGCACCGACTTTCAACATGAAAGCCGCGCACCGCGCTCCTGGCACTTCGCTTCGCTTAGAGCCATTTGCCCCGTTCCTGCTCGGGCAAACACTGACGTTGCCGTTCCCTGCTTGATAGGCATTTGCCGGCTTCGTGGCATCGTCTGACTCCGAGGCTCCATGAGCTCCCTCGCAGTCACTTGACCCGAGCTTGCCTTGCGGGAAGTCGCCACTCATTTCCGGATCCTCAAATGACCTGGCCGGACACACACCGGGTGCGTTCGACAACTGCGCGGCGCTCTGCCCGGTCGGCCCAGCAGGCCCACCTCCGCTCTCTGCCTCGGATGAAGGGCTCTTGCCACCAGTAATGCTACGGGGCACTTCATGCCCTATGGCCGACACAGTGTGTGTTTGCAGCAACGCCGGATTTTCACCTGTTACTAGCTCCGTGTGAGATGTCACAATCTTTGTCATAGAGCCTGCAGGAATTCCACCGCTGTCCTGTTTGTTATCGGAGACATTGGTCTCGATTGGCCCTAGATCATGAGAATTGGGCTTCTCCTGTTCTTTGCTAGCCGCCCGCGGTGGCGGAAAAGCTGTGATATTTCCGCGTCTTTCAGGAATCCTGTTTTCAATTCCTGAACCTTTTGCGGCTTTTCCTAACAAAGTTGCGTTCCCGCATACCGGCTGATTGCTTTCAGCGTCCTCACTGCTGCTTCCCTGACCTGTGCATGACAAGCATAATCCTTTGCCTTCCAGCACAGGCGGCCTCACCTCTCGGGACTCAGAGCAGTTTTTCCTGGCTAGTTCACTAGCTTTCCTAGACTCCTTTAGCTCAGCGAGCTCCAGCGCTAGCTGCTGGCGCTTTACTTCTAATACCTCCAAGACGCACTTAACATCCTGAGGTTTTTCCTCTCACAGCGGCGCCTTTCCTCCATTCACTTTCGCAAGTTCAGCCTGAAAGTACGCTAAGCGTGCCTTCGCTAATCCCACTTGGTACCTCACATCGAGTGAGGGCCGCATGGTAACCCTCCATACCGCTGTCTGTACTCCTCAACTGTCCTACCGGCTCGAACACATGCACAGGGACGCGAACAATGCGACCAAGGAAACTCACGGTTTCGATGCGTCGATCCGCATTGCCAGCTCCTTGGCGTCGCAGTCCACCGCCACTTTCACCGGACGCTGCGATGAGCTGTCGCACGCCGCTGGTCCTGTGCCCGCTGTCGTCACTTGCTGCGACCCGCCGGTGACCGTCGAGTTCTCGACGCGCTGCTTTCCTTCACCGGACGCAGTCTCGCGTCGCTGGTCCGCTGCCGTGGCCCTTGCCGCTGTCTCTCCGCAGGTCCTTTCTCCAACGCTGCTGTTGCCTGACCGTCGCCTTTATCCCTGCGTTCAATCTTCTTGCGGAACTGGCTAATACTAGGGGAGGCCCCTACTCGGCGTAGCCGAAGATGCGTAGCATCTCACCTTAGCGCAGAACCTCGCTTCCGCCTCCGGGGCCCGGTTTTAAAACCCTAAAGGCCCGGCCCACATTTCGTAGCTTCCAATCAAGTTGTGCTCTTAACATGATTGGTTCTTCAAGGGCATGGCCAGCCATCCGGCTTCAACAAGGCAAACCACCCTCTCTACCACTAAATAAACATAAAAACAAACACAAATACACATTCGGGCCAGTACGTGCGCGAATCGGTACCGCGGGGCGGGGGACACCCGTACTTCCTGGCGCGTTCGCGAGCGGCCGCGTTCCGAGAAAGGAGACGCTTCGCTTTGAGATGACCCCGCGTACACTACCGATCCCTTACATACTTTTTTGTTTCAGATGACGTCTGTTGAAACATACACCTGCAGCAGGTGCCATCATAGGACCCACTCCTTGGCTGCACGTTTCCGCCACCTTGCCAAATGCATTGGTAGTGAGAGTGTCTGGTTACGAAACTCTGAAGGCATTGTGAAGACATATGTGCTGTATAGTTCCCCCTGGAAACATGTCAGCCGGTGGAAACAACATCAGCATGATTTGATGTCCTTTGAAGCGTGTTCTTGCCTACAAGCAAGCAGACCTTGACGTGCGCCAGGATGTAAGTGCATCCGATGAACATGGTAGACCTGACAGCATGTGTAGTCAGCCCTCGTTTATGTACACGTGCCCAATCTGGAATGCATTTAGCATCTCTCCTGCTCAGTGGCAGGAGAGCAGCCAGCTGCCTGAGATTATGTAGCAAAACACGCAGATAATTTTGTTACAGAATTCGTTCGAGATTCAAAGACTGCAGTTGACATGTCACAGATCGAACATTTAATACGAATACTGGCAGATGAAGCTACAGGAAAACATTGTTTCTTTTTGTGCGTTTCCGACCTGTGCTCTTAACAGACGGAGACTTACTTGAGAAATATGAGTTTGTCTCTGTCCTTGACACCATTGGAACAATAGGAAAGGTCTGTAACATATCTAAGGAAAACAAAGCAGCAGGATAAAGAATGTAGTGTGTTCAAAACACACAAAAATGAAACTACGTTAGCTTTCCAGCTGTATTTGTGTGAATGTGAAATTTGTAAACCACTTCGAAGAAAACTTTGCAGCACAAGCTCCTGAAAGGCTATTTAACTTTTGCTTTTTAAATTTAGACCCAAAATCATGCTCCAAATTAAAGGAGAAGTGTCTTGTCATGCTAGTGCAATGTTCCAATGTAGCAAAGTTTGCTGTGCATAAGATGATGTAGCCACTGCTAGCTTTTCTAGAACATCTGGGACTCAGCGGTGTGCACATCAATGAAGAAGTGATCAAACGCTGTCTTCTCCTTCTGAGCGCTGATAACCTTTCTGTCCACCAAATGGGTGGTTTTCACGAATGCCTTATATACATTTTCGCTCTGCAGACAAGTTAGTATTAAAGCACGAATGGCACGAGCACGACTTCCCTTTTTGAACAAAACAGATGCATACTCAGTATGTAAATCTGACAAAAACCAATGCCAAAACTGTTCAGTGTCTGTGGCATCACCGGTGAAGATTGTTTCATCACTCTGCAATCTTTCGACTTAACTAGAGGTTTCCCACTTGACATCATGTACGACAAGTTTGATGGTCTCTAATCATTTGATTACCCACGATAATCTGTACCGCTTGCTTGGTCCATCGCCTTTGTAAGAAGGAGATAAGAAATGCAGGCTTGTGCCTGTTTTTCATTAAGCATTATTCGGAAGCGCAACATTCAAAAGTTCTGCTTCTGACAGGCTATGTTCCTGCCTCATTTTTTGTTCCCCTGATGGTAACTGTGCCCCAAAGGAAAATAGAGTGTAGAATGTTTGCCTTGCGTTATCACCTTTCGTGAACACTGCTCTTGCTCCTCAAGTTACAATACAATGTAATACTTGGAAGTACTAATTGAAGACTTCTATGGCTCATTTGCAAACACTTCCAGATGTTATGATCCCTAAAATTCGCCGCCTTGTTCATTACCCAATACTTTTCTTCCTACACGGCTGACTTTATAACCTTTCTGCCATGCGATTCGAAGCGAAGAACTAGTTTTTCAAGTTTATTGCTCGTATAATTAAAAACGTGAAGAATGTCGAACGCTGACTGGCCGACACCAAAAGCCGGTTATGTTTGCCTTGAGCCAGTCATAAATATCGGTGCACAGTGTTATTAGCAAGAAAGCTGTTGCTAACTCTCTACTTTACCTAATCTTTTAAAATAGGCTTCAGTACCTTAGCCCTAGAGCAGGGCCTTCATTTGTTCACATCTTTAACAGTAAAGGAAAGGAAACTCTATGTGGGGTCCGCAATTCCATTTACTGTCTAAGAAGATGATCTGCCCAATTTGCTGCAGCATCAAAGATAAATCGTTTATCTTTGCTGCTTCCCTTAAGCCAGAATAGTTTGCATGCTTTTGTTGTGAGCCATATTAGCCATAATGTTATAAATAAAGGTAACAATTACCATTGGGTTTTTTTTTATCCCCGGCATCTGTACAAACAGGGAGACTGCTCGAACTGTAGTCCTCAAAAAGTATTCTGTGAGGAAAAGCAGCTAGACTTAATAGCCAGCAAAATGCTTTTCCCTGCAGTTTGTCACAGTTAACGCGCTTTCCTTAAAGGGACACAGAGGAGAAATTGAAGTTGGCTTGTATCGACACAATACCAGCTCCTGATTACAAAAACGCCACTCATACTGACAACAAAGAGAGTAACGTAGAAAAGGGCAAGAACCAAAATACAGGTATCGCCGCCACAGGCCAAACTCGCAAGTACAAGCGTGATGACGTCATAGGACAAAGCAGTGTTGCTAGAACCATTGGTTCTAGCAACTCTAGGACCCGAGAAACCACAAATCCCTGAGACGCAGCCAATGCATGCGCAAATGTCCTTGACGTCGCCAGATGGCGCCACGTGCCCGGCAGCTACGCGCGCTCCTGAAGCATCGGAACTAATCAGCGCCTGTTTTCCGGCGGTAGGCGGGCTCCCGGTATTCTACTAGCGGTAACAAGGTACACGGTATGCTAAAGGTGTCTATTTGCGAGAACTTCGTTGACGACTTCGAGAACGAGATCCATCGTAACGCTGGCAAAACGCCAGTGCAAACGTAATCGAAGCGACTGCAGCGACGGCCGCAATAGCCGATAGATGCCTTCAACGTGCGGCCGGCGGCAGCTTTCTTTTCGGCTGCTGCTAGGCCACACTGCTGGCGCCAGCAATCACGGAGTCTGCGGTACGTCATGCGCACGTCATGTTTCACGTCACTTAGTCCTGTGTCGTCATAGGAGAATCCCAAGTTGGAATCAGAGCGGCGGGAAAAACTTTTTCAACTTCGAATCCAAATTTCTTAGAAATGAATGCATCTTTCGCTGCCGGCCAAGTGGCAACAAAGCCATGACATGCCGAACTATCGGATTTTACTATAAAAAAAAATATTAATAGTGCTCTCCTCAGTGTCCCTTTAAACAGCCATGTCTACAAGTCTAGTTGAGTGGACGACAAAAGTGAAATCAGTGTGATGTGTGAATATGAGGTGCATATTAAGGCGGAAGCCTTTAATGTCTCATCGTTGTAAGCAGCAGTTGTCGACAGAAAATGTCACGCTTTTCAATTGGTGGAAACGGTCGTGACGTCACAGTGCGCGAATTTCAAACGGGGCCAATTGCACTTTGGCTAGTAACCATACAACCAATAGAAGGGATCGTATAGTGATGCTCCAAGTGCGACTGAGCTTAGTTAATTGCTTAATTACCCAATTAGCCTAATTAGCTTTACTAGTCAGGCCATAAAAATAAATAAAAGCGATTAAAAAATTGGTCGAGCTCAGGAATCGAACCCCGGTCTTCGGCGTGAGAGACGAGCACGCTACCCATTCCGCCATGCCAGCTTTTTTCTTCTTTACGATGGTTTGGAATGAACAAAGGCGCGTCTAGTGAATACGGTGTCTTCACTCACTCTCATCCTCCTCCATTCCCTCCCGGCGATGTTTAGGTGTCCACCGACAAATGAGAGACAGATACATTTCCTTTCCTCAAAAACGAATTTACCGACGAGCGAGGCGTAGAAACGAATGGGCGATGGCGTTCTATGGACTCCTTGGCAGCGTTGCAAGACGCTGTCGCGTTCCACTCTTAGGGGCGAAGCTTAACATCTTAACCACACATCAGTGACCACACTTTAGGTCAAAAAAGTGCCCCCCCCCCCCCTGAATTTTGACTGGTGTCCACCGAGATATGTGAGACAGTTACTGCGTAATTTCCTTTCCTCAAATACAATTTTCATTTTCTTCATTACGGCTCCTCTTTATCTATCTTCTTTCACTCCCACCTCCCTTCCTCTACGGTGGGGTTCAGGTGTCCACTGAGATGACAGAGAATTACTGCGCCATTTCCTTTCCTCAAAAAGCGTTGCGTTCAAAGGACAAGGCATCGCGCCGAACGGGTGGTGGCGTTCCATGGACTCCCTGGCAGCGCTACAACGCGCTGTCGCGTTCCACTCCTAAAGGCGAAGCTTAAGCGTCAATAATTAGCAGTTAATTAGCATTCAGGCATTACTCAGTAATTAACAATTAATTAGTGATTTGCCAGTACTTAGTAATTAGTACTCAGATATATGTGACGCCACCAGTGCCACAGAAACAGCGAAGGTGGTGCGGAAAACGCTTCCGCCTCTAGCCACTTTAGACAGTCAAAGTGCCCCCTGAATTTTTTCAGTGTGCATTTCCATTCCATGGGCCTGGATCAGGGGTGTGCGCGAGGTGCTTTGAGCAGCTAGGAGTGTAGAACAGAGTTCAGTTAATTTGCGTGGTCAGTACTTCACGTGCCTAAGTAGCTTTATGTAGATCATATTCAGTGTTTTGTGCTCCAGCGATGAATGTAAATTAGCTTATGGCGCTCTGTTTATCCGCAAATATGTATAAATACACTCACTCCCAGATTTGTTCATCTTTAATGTTTCATTTCTTGCGTTTACGTTTATATCCATGCTTCGAAAATATTTTGAAGCATGGAAGTGCACCGCACAACCGTGTGTTTCAATGGGTGAGTTTCTATGTGATGCAACTCTTTCAGAGTAGTCGTCCTTTAAGCAGGGTTTGCAAGCCAACACACAGGAAAGCGTATTTTTCTCATATTGTCGTAGTCATTCATAAAGGGAAGAAACCGGTTGGCACGATTGGTGCAACGCTTCCTGGTAGTACAAGAGAAAAAATTATTTTCGTCATTGATGGTTCTCGATAACTATTTAGTAAATGATCCTCCGCAGCTTGCAAGTCATGGATCTCATTGTCTTTTAAGGGCACGCCAGAATGCCGTGGAATAAGCGAAATACAGTTGAGAGCAGTGTGTTCACTTCGTTCCCTCATCCATGTAAATACCAGTGATACGTTATGTTACCTGCCTGCTGTTCGGAATCTGGTGAAGAAGTTTCTACTGCTCATGGTGCACTATCTTTATATTTGTGCGCCATTGCATGAAACCTTAGTTTTCAATATCTTTATACCTTTTGTACTTCGATTTATGAAAGTGTGAAACCAGCAGTAAATGTCACATTTGGCACGCCAGTTCCATACTATGTGTAAGTTTGTTCCACATCGCACGCCGTTACAGGCGCGCGAGCAATGGCGGCTATTTTCGCAAGCTGCTCATGGAAGGAACTATATTGTTAAAAAACGAGCAGGCACGCTGCCTCATCGCAGCAACGAAGAGGCCGCGGTCAAGCCGTGCTCATAAACCGAGTCTCGTTAACAGTCACAAAAAACGGCTGCTGCTGCACAAACCAGCGCCAAGTACGATCAACCCCCCGCTTCCCTCATCATGGGCGATAATACTTCGAACAACACCATGTGAGACAAGAAAATTTTATATTGGTGAAAAGAAATTCAGTGCGAGGAAAAAGATGAAACACCACAAAGAGGCATTTCACAATGATTAACTGGTTCCTGATTCCCTTAGTAGGCAATGTTTTGGCTTGGGACGCGGGTGGGCAGCTCGAGCCGTTGACTCAATGTGGGTGCCGTCTGCACGCTCAATTAATGTATATGTACAGAGGGCAAAACACATGCCTGGAACAACCAAACTCTGCGTTCCGGAGCTCCCAAAGCCGCTGCAACCAAGAAGGCAAAAAATTACGATGAAATTCTATGAGTTTAACAGCCCATGTTTACATCCAGACCATTTTTAACCTAATCTAATCGCTAGTTATCGCGTGTTACGCCCGAAACACGCTCAGAGCGTGTTCTAGATATGCGTTTTGCCCTCTGTACGTATGTATGTCAAAAGAAATTCAGTGACAGGAAAAATATAATACACCACAAAAAGGCATTTCACAATGAATAACTGGTTCCTGATGCCCTTCGTAGGCAATGTTTTGGCTTGGGACGGGGGTGTGCAGCTCGAACTGTTGACTCAATGTTGGTGCCGTCTGCACGTTCAGTTAATGTATATGTATGTATGTATGTCAAAAGAAATGCAGTGACAGGAAAAATATAATACACCACAAAAAGGCATTTCACAATAAATAACTGGTTCCTGATGCCCTTAGTAGGCAATGTTTTGGCTTGGGACGCGGGTGGGCAGCTCGAGCCGTTGACTCAATGTGGGTGCCGTCTGCACGTTCAATTAATGTATATGTGTGTATGTATGTCAAAAGAAATGCAGTGACAGGAAAAATATAATACACCACAAAAAGGCATTTCACAATGAATAACTGGTTCCTGATGCCCTTAGTAGGCAATGTTTTGGCTTGGGACGCGGGTGGGCAGCTCGAGCCGTTGACTCAATGTGGGTGCCGTCTGCACGTTCAATTAATGTATATGTGTGTATGTATGTCAAAAGAAATGCAGTGACAGGAAAAATATAATACACCACAAAAAGGCATTTCACAATGAATAACTGGTTCCTGATGCCCTTAGTAGGCAATGTTTTGGCTTGGGACGCGGGTGGGCAGCTCGAGCCGTTGACTCAATGTGGGTGCCGTCTGCACGCTCAATTAATGTATATGTATGTATGTATGTCAAAAGAAATGCAGTGACAGGAAAAATATAATACACCACAAAAAGGCATTTCACAATGAATAACTGGTTCCTGATGCCCTTAGAAGGCAATGTTTTGGCTTGGGACGCGGGTGGGCAGCTCGAGCCGTTGACTCAATGTGGGTGCCGTCTGCACGTTCAATTAATGTATATGTATGTATGTCAAAAGAAATGCAGTGACAGGAAAAATATAATACACCACAAAAAGCCATTTCACAATGAATAACAGTGGTTCATGATGCCCTTAGTAGGCAATGTTTCGGCTTGGGACGGGGGTGGGCAGCTCGAGCCGTTGACTCAATGTGGGTGCCGTCTGCACGTTGAAATTAAGGTATGTGTATGTATGTATGTGAAAAGAAACTGAGTGAGAGGAAAAATATGAAACACCACAAAAAGGCATTTTACAATGAATAACAGTGGTTCATGATGCCCTTAGTAGGTAATGTTTCGGCTTGGGACGGGGGTGAGCAGCTCGAGCCGTTGACTCAATGTGGGTGCCGTCTGCACGTTGAAATTAAGGTATGTGTATGGATGTATGTGAAGAGAAACTCAGTGAGAGGAAAAATATGTAACACCACAAAAAGGCATTTCACAATGAATAACAGTGGTTCCTGATGACCTTACAGGGTGTCTACCAAGTTGACGTTTCCAAATTCCCTGAGTTTTCCAGGTTTTGCCTGAGTGCATGTGTTAAATTCCCTGAGTGACACATTACTTTGGTTTATGCGAAAACAGCCTAACACAAAGCCGCCTGATGGTATAACTCTCCAGTAAGCATGTTAAAAAATAAAAAAAAAATAAAAAGAACCCTTTAGTTCTATTTGAATAGTAAGGAATAGCGTTTATTTCATTTAAAAAAACATAAGGGAGAGAGTAGCAAAATGCATAACAAATCGAATATCGTCGAAACAATGCTAAAACAAACTGCGAATCGAAATTAACATTTTCAAATACGAAATAAAAGGAAGATGCGTGCGGAAAGAAATACTTTCAAATATTAGATATTTCTATCTACTGATAGTAACCGCGATGGTGCGATTACCCCTCAGCAAATTTATTCAGAAGAACTGCGGATTACAGAAATCTTAGTTTGTAGAAAAGAAATAGTGACAAACCTCAATGTAACACTGAAAACTCAACCTCAAGTTCGTGCACAACGCTTTCTTTTTGTTTCAGTTATGTTTCACTGTTTTAGAGAGTTTATTTTAGTTTGGATGAGTGACACTTGCATCTCGGCATCAACCAACACTTTGTTTTTTCAGCTCAAGCTCTGTCACAGAAGCGGCGGCACGCTTCCTTTCCCGTTCCTTCCTCACTGCATCAGCCCTTTCTGCTCTCGTCCTCTCCAGCTCCTCTTTCCACCGTGCGTTCGCCCCACGGACCATTTGGAGCATCCTCTTGGTCAGCTGAACGTTGGCAACTCCTCCAGCCGAATTACGGCGTCATAGACGATTCGCTAGGCGACCAATGATTGCTCCTTCTGATTTTCAACAAGGCATTCTTTGTTAATAGAAAATCCCCGCTCGACAGACGCATCTCCGTGCGAAACAGACAGAATCATTTTCACAAACGTGAAGAGTTTTGTTCGAACCACAGATGCCTGCCCAAATCCAGCCGATGCGTGCTCCTATTGAATTTTTTTAATGTCGCTTGCGTCGAGGCTAAGTAGCATACATGCTTGTAGGACCGCATCGCCCGGTCAGCTTCTGTTCCTGTCATCCACTGGTGCTCCATCACAACTTCAAGTGCATGAGTTAGACGCCGTTCCCCGAGATCGGGAATCAGCGCGCACGCGGTATCCAGAGATGACGATCGCCTCGTCAGCTTGAACCTCAACGGCGACCTCTCCACGATCTTTTTGGCGCAGTTCTTCACGAAAGTGGCGCAGTCCCTTCTGAACCCCAAGATAGCCGAATCTGAAAGTTTCGGGGCCTTTCGGAGCGCATTCTTCATAGCAAACCAAAGGTCAACCTTGGGGGTCACAAGTACGTTGGCAGTCAGGTCCATGTCCGCCTTGATCAACTTCAAAGGAGTGTCCGCTGTCATTATTAATTATTTCTTCACTATTCTGCACATTAGTAATCGTAGAAGGTTCTCCAGTGCTGCGCCAAGAAATGGAAGCATGGGCGAATCGGTCTGGAACTCAGCCAGGAACGGCTGCAGTTCCTCCGCGATGCCAAGCATAAAGGTTAGCTTTGCAGACAGCAGAGGATCGCGAATAGCTGTTTCTACCACGCAGTAACTGGAGCTGGTCGGTTGGTTATCCTCGTTTCGGCACGACTCGACGTACACTTTTAGGTACGGTAGAATCTCAATAGCTCTTGAAATTACACGAACATTTTCAAGCCACCGCACAGCGCAAATCTTCATAGGGTAAATGTTGCTCCCGGTTATGCGTGCGTATTCAGCGCGTCGTGCAGGTACACATTTGAATAAGTTGTACAAAGCCCGAAGAAATTCCACGAGTTGCCAACCTGTTGCCGCATGTCCGGTTTCGAAAGCGCCGTTCACAACATGAAGGCCCCACCTACCAACTTCGAGAATACGACGGCCGTCGCTGGATTCACAAAGTTCTTGTTTGATCTCACGGAGAAATTCTGCATTTACATTTGGCCCATCCATTGAGATCTGAAGAATTTTAGATCGGGAGAGTCCATCTGTGGAAGTTTTAAAAGCGGACACCAATTCTTCCGCCTGCGTGCGCCCCAGATAGCTTGACGTCAAGTAGCGCGTTTTGACGCTCTGCTCTGCATCCGACCAAAAGCGAACCAACACGTCCATTTGCTCTCTTTGTGCCGCTTTGTTTAACGATTCGTCAAACGCCACATATAAGTGGGAGGCTTGGCTTACTTCCGACATGAGGTTCTCCTTGAAGAAAGGTGCTAGGCCATAGAAAATAGTATATCCTACCTTGTCTTTGCCAAGCTGCATTTTCTTGGCTGTAGCTGATGATGGGAACATCAAAGGGAACAGAGAAGCTGATGCCGCGGCAGAACGGAGTGATGTGTGTGTCACAACAGCATTGAGGCACCACGTTACTTCAGCATTTACGACTTCTAAGTCACGCTGAAAGATATCCTTTGCTGTACGGTCGGGCTCGATGTTCGTCGCCGTAGTTGAAGCACTTGAAGGATGCGCAGAAACAGACGGCACTGGCTCGGCATTGGCCTCAACGGTGGCCGGCCATGTCAAAAATGAGGCTACAGAGGGTGTCCCGGCTCCGGTAATGGCCAGTCGGTGCTTCTTACTTTCAGCGTGACTTGTCACCGCTCGTCCTCCCCTGTTGCTGAGCGAAAACTGCTTTCTGCATAGCGCGCAGTACGCTGCGTTTGGGTTACATTCGACGGGTCTAATCCAGGCTGCAAATTCGCAATGTTTCGCATTCGTCCAGTCCTGGACGAAAGTGCACTTGAAGGCCATCACGCTTGACACGTCGCACACAGAGTGCCTGCGGCACCACAGCAGCTATTAAAACTAAGTCGGTTCAAAACGGCGCAGCTAAGTACGGAGAGACTTCGTTGCTTCGCCAGCGTCGCCAGATCGCGATAAGGCGGGAAACTATCCCCCCCCCTCCCAAAGCTGCGCTGCTTGCGTCGCGTGTGTGCACCCCCTGCGGCAGAAATGGACGCTTCCATCAGCGAGACGCGCAGGGAGGAAGAGTTCACTCAGAAACACAGGAAAACAAGGGGAGGCCGCTGGCCGTCGAACAGCGCACGTGCGGACAGAAGGAACCGTGCGCTCTGTCGTCGCCCACTGAACCAATGTTCGCAAGCTCCGACCCTCAGGCCTCTCCGACCAGCCGCTCGTCGTCGCCTGACCGTCATCGATCTCCCTCGCCCCAACCAGCCGCCCGTCATCTCCTGGCCCGTATGTTCGATTCCGTTCGGAAAACTAACGGCTTCAGCGTGAAAAGAAATTCAGCGAGAGGAAAAATTTGAAACACTGCGAAAAGGCATTTCACAATGAATAGCAGTGGTTCCTGATGCTAGGGGAGCAAAAGTGCACGAAACAATTCCTTTTAAACTTGAAGCCTGAGTGCGCTGATTTTGGTGACAATCAATATGAATTCACTCATTTATATCACTGAGCATAGAAATGTTTCCAGGACAAGAAAGGAAAACTTGTTCTTGTGTAAATCATTGCGTGTATATTCCAGCAGTGTTAGTGGCTGGAATAAAAAAAAATGCCAGTGGCTTACCTCCGGTTAAGCCTGGATATACAAGCGAAAAGCTGCAGTTACACTTTCTTTGACGTAATGGCTGTCGCAGTTCGCGCACAATGCACTGGGAGCACCATGGTAGCGGTGCAGATTTTGAGCCAACTCCCTCGCTACCACTTTTGGGTCTTCTTTTCTTCCTTCCATGGCGAATGTCTGCGCCTCTTCTACGGCCGCCGCCGCCGCTCACGCGTGCGTTCTCGCTACGCCTTGCGAAAGAACCTTCTCTCGGGAGGGAGACCGCCGTCCCAACCGTCCGAAGCGGTTAACCGATGGCGAGGAGAAGTAACGACGGAGCGCGCGCCACGGCGCGCGGCCTCTTTTATGTCCGCCGCCGCCGCTCGGGCGTTATCGCAACGGCTTGCGATAACGCGATAAGAACCGCTAGCAGCGGCGAAGGATAAACCGATGGCGATGAGGAGGAAGCTCACCGCGGCGGCGCCGAGGGATGGCTCACGCGAAGCGCGGTGTTGACGAGCCTAGTGAAGCTTTTCGCTTCTAAAGTGAGGATAAGTAGGTGTTTTTTTCAGTATCAACCTAAACAGGTACAGATGTCAAATATTAAACCAGGTCACCTCCGTACCACCCGGCGCCAAGGCGGCGAAAAGCCATCCCTGTGTGACGTATGTGGAAAAAAATTCAGTGAGAGGAAAATTTTGAAACACCACAAAAAGGCGTTTCACAAAGAGCGGCCGTGGTTCCTCCTGCCCTTAGTCACTAGTTTTGCTAGGTACCATTTCCTATGCAAGCTAACGAGCTGAGTACCCTATGAAAGGTGTCAGTAGCTAACATGCATCATTAACTACATTCCAGTACAGAAGACAGCAAATATTTGCTCAACTAGGTCCGATAGGCCAGCTTTCCAGGCATGCGCTTTCGAGGCGAAGGCTGTCTTGTGCATCAAAGTTTACAGCCTTTGTTTAACCTTATCCTAAAACCTGGCAGTTCTCGGAGGTTGGCCCTGTGCTGCCCTGTTGGAGGTATGGGCTTAGCGTAGGCCTGATCACTAATGCTCCGTCTCGAGGACATTGCACGCTGTGCAGGGCTTCCTGGCCGACCTGTCGACCAGGACTCGGACACTGACGCACATTCGTGGTGCACCAATCAGCTGCAACCACTTCGTGGCCTCTTCTTGGCGGCGGACATCGGGCTACGCGTCCCAGTCAAAACGCACTACAGGAATTTACGACAGAAAACTTCTGTAGTCTGTCGTATATTGGGCTTGTAGTATTTGTGTAGTCTGTCTTCTGTCTCAATTCTGTAGTCTGTAGCATGGTGTTACCATGGTCTGTAGTGTCGTATTTCTGTAGTCTGTCTTCTGTAGTGTAGTGTTTCTGTAGTCTGTCTTCTGTAGTCTAGTATTTCTGTAGTCTGTCTTCTGTAGTGTAGTATTTCTGTAGTCTGTCTTCTGCAGTGACGTATCTCTGTAGTCTGCCTTGTGTAGTGCATTTCTGTAGTGTGTTGTATTTCTGTAGTTATTACCAAGTACGCTTTATTTGTCAATTAATATGCAGCTACAGAGCAGCAGTCCATGCATTCCTGCAGTACAGCCAGGAACAAGAACACCTCACTTGGAGCAAATCGGTTATTTATTTACATATATACAGAACTTTTCTTCAGCAGGTCTCTCTTGTTCAGACTGTCCTAGTGAAGAAAAAGAACAGTGCTATATATAGTATGCATGCACAAGAAATGCATGTAAATGTTACAAAAGTCATAAAGTGGAATCTCGATTATCCATTCGCCTTTCATGCAACGTCCCGCATTTTACGACAAATTGGCATGGGCCCGACGTAAACTCATAGGAATAATGCATTAAAAGCCTCAATTATACAACTGAAGAATATGCACGTGCCGCTTCATATGATGGCTGGCGGGAACAGTCCAGAATAGGAGAGACATTGGCATGCAGAGCACTTTATTGGCAGAAGTGACGTCAACCAAGCTGTTTCCAGACAGAAATCAAGGCGGAGACGTGCATGCAACGTGTGACCAATTGCACCGTGGCCTGTAATGACGGTTCTGTCGACGGCTTAGACTGAGTCCGTGCGTGCAACCCGCATCCACCAGTGCGAGGCGGTCCGCCTGGCCCGTTTTTCTGCGCGCTTCACTTACGAAGACGTTGGGGAAATAAACTGCATGTTCATAACACCATAAAGTTATTGTAGAGGCGGTAAAAAGATTAGACATTCCTGTGATCGTCGGTGGCTAGTTCAAAAGAGCTTCCCGCTACATCTTGAGTAAGGCGCAGGTTAGGCCTACAACACCAAGCAAGTGGTGTACTGTCAGCCGGCAGAACGCACATCACTGCAGAAATCGTGCCGAACTTGAACACTGCGCTTTCTGTTTTTCTTTACATGCGAATTCTTAGTACAGATACTGATGCCTTCTGCGTAGTGACAGCGGTTCTAGAGAAAGTTTGAACAGAAAGACATGTCACTGGCATGGTCGTATACTGCGCGTTGCACATCTGCGAAGCGTTGGAGTAGTCATATTCCTGGCGCGTCGTCCATATATTTTGTTCGAGATTCATCGACATCTACTTAATGTGCAGGAAGAGAGCGCTCGCATGCCTTGTCTAAAACCACCTTTTCGACGCTGAAAAGCCTGGCTGCGCACGGTCTGGAACAACGCATCTCCCGCTTGAAAGGTACCTGAGAAACAGGAAAGGCAACAGCGTAATGCTAACATACCTATTGTATGGCTATATACATATGCCGGCATTAGTATTGTGCGTTAGCGAGAAGATGAATAAAAGCCTGTTGGTGTCAGGCATGCCGGCAACAGTTGAAGTGCCTCAAAAAGTGCTTTACTGCAGCATTTGCACTATGAAATCATGGTCTTGAACTGTAGTTGTGAAAACGTGATGGTGCTTGGGTGTAAAAACAGTCAGCATGTTGACCTAAAATGCAGGAGTTTATTGTAGGAAATGCTTTGGCAGGTGCTGATTTAATTAAAGCCAAGTCAGCAGGGTTAACTGGAGATATGGGAGAAGCCTTTGTCCTGCAGCGAACATAATTAGGCTGATAATGTTTGATACATTCATAAGCGCCAGTGTTGGCTAAAATTGGCACTTTGTACCAGTGCAAAGCCAGAAGAAATTAAAAGACCTGTTGAAGGTTCCAGAGGGTCCAGTAGGTGCAAACAATGTGAACATGACGGTTTGACATCTCAGACATGCAAAAAAAATGCTTCAAATGTTCCTTTTATCTCAGGAGCTCCAATTATCTGCTGAAGCACGGCAAATGGAGGCCAACAGAAGGCAACAGTCGCTCATTAAGGAATGACACTCTGCCCGGAAATAACGACTGACAGCTTTTTTCATTTGGTAAAGTAGCGAAGCGAAAAGAATGAACTGAGAAGGCACTAGAAAATCTCTTTCACCAAAGGACCTTGCAACAGTGCCTGCAATTCCGTATGGGCACGAAAAATGACTCGGCTGCATCAGAACGGTATGCAATGGTCATGAAAAGCGTGGGACACAATGTACTGGTACGGCACTGTGGCCTCATTATTGACCCGAGCTCGCCATGGTTGGGTGCCAGTCCTGACAGGCTTGTGTTTGATCCAGAAGTGAATCATGGTGGCTTAGAGATAAAGTCTTTCTATTCTCTGAAAGACAGTGATGCTAGTGTTGTGGCTAGCAAGAGCTCCATTCTTACATTAGAGAATTAAGGCCCACGTCTCAAAAGGGACGCGGAATATTACTATCAGGTGCTCGGGCAGATGGCCCTGATAGGTGTCTGTGGGCTGATTTTGTTGTTCACTCCGAGAACTGGATAGTAGTCGTGTGGATTCGTTTTCTTAAGGAGTGGGCAAATGTGTTTATGAGTGGGCAACTTTTTCAAACTGCAGCGCCTTACTTTTCCAACCGGCAGACCTCAGCCACTACAGTTTAGCCATGTGACGAACCACTGCCTAAATGAATGATCCCTTTGAGTGTGTAGCGCCCGGCGACGCTATAACGCGCTGGCGCTGAGATCGGCGTTCCCGCGCTAGAGGAAAATAAAGATGGACAGCGCGTGCTGGGCGCGCACGCCCGGCACGGGCAGTCCTGAACTAGAAGCCTGCCACGCTGGTCGTCTCTCTCTGGTGCTCCGCTACGACCCCGCAAATCTTCAACAGTGGTGACCCGGCGAACCGTGCCTTCTATCCCAGCGGCGTCCTAGCATGGCGTACTGGTAGCACCCAAGTTTCGACCCGCCGCTCCCGGCGTTCCGGCCTGCAGGCGTCGGCGGGTGGTTCGCCCAACTGGAGGCTGCGATGTACCTGAACGGCATCACCATCCAGCCGTTCAAACACGCAGTCCTTTGCGACATCCTCCCGCCCGATCTCCTGCGTCGGCTCACCTACTCTGCCTTCGGCTGCCGACCATACGATGAGCTGCGTGCGGCCGTCTTGGCTCACTTCGGCGCCTACTATGTTCCGCCGCCGCTCTACGACGCAGCGGACCCGTTTTCGCCGCCGCCAGCCTCTGGCCCTGCACCGGCCTCGCTCGCGCCCACGCAGCCTTCATCAGAACCCGGCCCGCCTCAGCTGCCCCTCGCCGCCACTCCAGTCCAGCGTCTCCGGCCCAGCTTCTTTAGCACCGACCGCACCAGACGCTGCCGCATCGCTTCCGACAGCACATCCTGCTACTCCGGACACGCTAGCAGCACTGTGCGACGACTCCACGGCCCCAAGTCCGCAGTCGCTCCCTCAGCAGCTCGGTGAGGTGCCTGGCCCACCGCGGTTTGCCACGTCAGCGAACTCAGCGACTGATGCGCCTCGCGCCACCCTGTTGAGCGCCTCTGGCCATACCGCCTCCCATACGGACGATACAGCATCTACGGCACAGCCCGGTGAGCAACTTCTCTTATCTGCAATAGTGTCGCCGTCAGTCGAGCTCTTCCTCGACGAGTGCCCCACTCCGCCAACGTCTGTACCCTACTGCGTAGCATCGCTGCCAGCCGAACGCTCACCTACCGCCTCATCGCTCATTCCGCCAAAGTCGTCAGTCACTGACCTGAGCGATGGTGCTAAAGGCGAAGTGAGATTGCCGCCACCGCAGCATATGCCACATACCAGCCCCACTACCCCGCGGCCACACCGCCTGCCCAAGAGGCCCACCCCAAGCCCTCAGTATTGTCAACCGCTTCTCGGAGTCTGACCCTGGCAGCTCGACACTGTCGCAGCAAGCGTCTGTTTTCGTGCCTGACTTGAGCCACCTTCAGCAGCGAATGGTCCAGCTACCCACACCGAGTAGTGCGGCAGTTGTCCATCCAAAAGCTTTGTCTTTTGCTCCCAGCCAGCCATCTGATGTAGCAGTCTCAGCTGCACGGCCTGTCACTGCAACAACCTTTTTGCAGCCACCTACAGCCGACCATGCTCACACGTGCATCATCCCTGGCCAACCGCTCCGGACTGTCGATCCGCTTCACCCAAGCACCTGACACTGAGCCCTGCAACTTCCTCCGCCATCGTCACGGCTCTCACCGTTGTGTCGACGGTCACACCTGTGCCTAGAGATGTGAAGGCCTGAAAAAAACACTGCAATTTTGGAAAAAAAACCGTTTTTTTTTCGTTTTTTTCAGACGAGAAAAAATGGAAAGAAACATCGAAAATTTCACGCTGCAATTTCAAGGTCTTATGATTGCTTGCTTTCTCTTAGGTTTTTGTTATTCGTTTGATAACCATTACAGTGTGCATCGTTGAACGATTGGAGAGCAGTCGTCATCGCCGGTGCCAGGTAGTGCTTTTAAAATGTTCGTGCTGCGAGTACGCGGGTTGAAGGCCAGGTCACATATAAGATCCAGGTTTGACTTAAAAACACACTAATACTTGAACTCACGGCTGAAGTAGAACAAAATGGCTGGAAATTTTACAGCGCGACACACACGGCATAAATAACATAGGCTGCTGTGCACGTAAGCGGTTTTAGCCAAATACATGCCTAGCTTCTTGATTTCCAACGTGGCGGAGTACAGGACATCCGCAGGAATTTGATCCAGGACAGGAGTCTGGGACTCAGCGAATCACGTGGTCCCATCTACCTGGTGGCAAGGCCTTTGCATCAACCAGCCGCTAACTCACTGGCTTGTCGACTGCTGCAGATGCCACAATCAGTCGCCAGCTGCGAACGAAACTGGTCACGTTTCGGAAACGTGCGAACAAGGATTCGCAACTGGCTTTCAGGGGAACGCGTTCGAAAGCTCGCGTATGTGCAGTCGAACCTAGCTGTGGACATAACTTCAATCCATGCTGCTGCGCGTAGTGCCGCATCCAGCGACAGTGACTCTGAGTCCGATATGGAGTGACTTATGTATCAGTTTTCATGTTCCCTTTCTTGTCGCAATAGAACACGAAGTTCGTTCCACAAATATGATATTTAGATCTCCATATTCGCCTGAAGTGCAAATCATTATTTATCTTCTCGGTGCAATAGAACAAATTTGTTTCGCAATATGACATCTATAACTGCATATTCGACTGAACTTCGGAGCATTATTATTGATCGTTGCGCTGTTGCAAAGAAATCTGATTTTGACACGTTTTGCAAAATTTCCAATTTTTCATGAAAAAAACCCTGAAAAGAATGGTTTTTTTCATGCCGTTCAAAATTTCTTGAAATTTTACATCTCTACCTGTGCCAAATACTGTTACAGCTGCTGCTGTCGCAGCACAGCTGCTGTCAGTCCACGGAGCCGTTTCGCCCATTCCAGCGCTTGTGACGACGTACTCGGCGTGCCACATTCCCACCGACACCAGCTCCAACGTCCCAACACCGACGACACTTGTGTCCCCGGGCAGCACCACAAACGGTGACGGCCCGACCTTGGCCTTCCCTGCCCCCATGTCCTTTGTCAACTCGGCACCCAGCAGCATTCGCCCGCTGCGAAGCAGCCAGGTTCGTCCACCTGAGCCCGCGCACTCCACCCGACGGCTTTTCTCGGCCCCTGACCTGAACTTACCGGACCTTGGAGCGACCCCGTGGGGACACTGTTACTCTAGCTGCCTCCTTGGCTGCCGTGGCTACTCCATCTCTGCCCCGTCGGCACGTACATTCCGACGTTCCGTCTAGGCGGGGGGCCCTGTAGCGCCCGGCGACGCTATAACGCGCTGGCGCTGAGATCGGCGTTCCCGCGCTAGAGGAAAATAAAGATGGACAGCGCGTGCTGGGCGCGCACGCCCGGCACGGGCAGTCCGGAAATAGAAGCCTGCCACGCTGGTCGTCTCTCTCTGGTGCTCCGCTGCGACCCCGCAAATCCTCAACAAGTGCGTGAGGCCTGTTGATAGTACTACCATATTTTAAGCCGCAAATCTGCTACCCTTGTTGTACTAAAAAATGAGGACAACTTTTTGCTTTGAATTTCTTGCATTTATGCTGCGCGCATTTACGAGCGCATGTTATATATAATTGTTTGAAACAGATTCATCAGTAACATTACTCAGCTAGTTGACCTGCACAGAGCCATCATGTTTATAATAGGCATGCGTTAATTATGACCTGATGTACCGTTGGAGACAGTTATGTATCAGAAGAAAATATTCAGCATACAAATGTGAACAATCTTTTGTTTCACTGATTGAGCCAGCAGGATCCGTACAGGTGTGATATGTCGCACTCTTAATGGCAGTTGTGGCCAAGCTCATTTATTTCGCAACTTCATTTTCTGTTTGGACACTACATCAATTTGCATGGCCCATTCATATACCTAACATAAGAACATAATTAAGTATGAATAACAGAAACTGCAGCGCCCATGTCAATCAAACCCTCTAGTCTTATACCTTAAACCCACACTGAAAGTATATTGGACGGGCGCTCCGGAGGTATTTGTCTGTGTCCAGAGCATGCAGCTTTCCCTCCAAAAACTGCAGCAGCCAGTTTTCCGAGCGAAAGACAGGCGCGGTAGAAGCCGGCCGGAGCGGAGAGGAAGAGTGGCGGTACGTCGAAGGGGTTCGAGTTCTGGTGGGTCGATAATCACGAGGCGGAACAGAACTGGAGGGAGGTGAAGAAGAACGTCCGGAAGAGTCAGTGATGGAACGGCGCTGATGAGAGGAACCACTAGTTGTGTCGGTGCTTTCGAAGGCTTCATTCTCGCGACGTTCGTCTTCAAGGCGCCGACGGCAGAAGCGGGAAATATGGCCCCGGAAGCCGCAATAATAACAAAAAGGGCGGTTGGGGCGCCAGAGAGATTTGAACGGGAGCGTTGAGGTTGGAGGTGCCAAAGCTGTGACATGATGACGTGGCGGCTCTCGCGTTGGAGGCGGGCCATAGACGGGTGGCATGGCAGCGACCTGAGCGTACGTGGGTTTTGGGCGAGGAGCAGGAGTGTCGAGTCCGAGAGAGCCGGTGATCAACGCCAACTCTTCTTTAATCATGTTGCCAAGGCCAGCACTAGCAGAGGACGGAGCAGGAGGCGCAGGTTCAGTCAGGCGCGAAGAACCGTGTGTGAAAAGCTCTTCACGAATGAGCGCACGAATCAGGGCACGCAGGTTGGAGTCGGTGGGCAAAAGAAAGGCAGCCGGGTCAGGTTGCAAACGGATGGATTGCAGTTGATCGAGGCGCTGGCAGGTCTCTTTGGTTGCATCGACGGACGTAGGGTTTTGGACGGCAAGGGCATTGAACTCCATACAGCCATACCCTTGAGGACGTGGCGAACACGGTCAGCTTCCGTCACTGTTGCACTGACACGCCGGCAGAGAGAAAGTACATCTTCAATATAAGAAGTGTACGAATCGGTAGGGCGCTGGATGCGGTCAGCGAGAGCTACTTCAGCGCGAACAGCCGGAGAGCCAAAAATCTGTCGCTGCTGCTTGAAACTCTGCTGCTTGAAGCCAAAACTGCTGCTTGAAATTCGTCCAGTCTGGGATATGCGTCTCATGTGCGTGCGACGTCAGTCAAAAGGACACATCGAAGATTTTAAGGGGGTCGTCCAAGCGTTTGAAAGAACTCACGCGGTCGCAGGTATCAAGCCAGTCGTCGACGTCGTCGCCGCGAAGGCCAGCAAATATCTCAGGGTCGCGTTGACAGCTGCTCACGGTCCAAGTTGCGGGGCCATCAGAGGACGAGCACGAGTGACCCGGGCCGTCTGCGTTCTCCTCTTCTTACATGACGGTGAGAGTACACAAGCGGCGACCGGAACGCAACTCCAGGGGGAAGCATGGAAAGAGGATACGAGGAATCCAAGGTGCACCTCCACCACGTGTAAGGGAAGACCACGTCAGACGTTTATTCTAGCCCTCTGCCAGAGACGTGTTCCAAGCGAACAGCCCCAAACGATGACGATGGGAATTTACAGGTGAAAGAGAATGAAGTCGCAGCTAGAGAGGCGACTTCAATCCAGCTTCCAATCCAGCTTCAGAGGTTAAACCAGCGCGGGCACATTTTCCAACTAAAACAAAATCCACAGCTTAGGCATCTCTTTTCTCCACCCTTTGTTCCTGGATTTACGTTGCTGTAGATATTATTGTAATGTTAGGGGTTAACGAAGGTGGTAGAGATAAGGGAAGGACTCGAATGGTGCATTTCCCCACCAGCAGGTGTGCATTTCAGCTGATGTTAGAGAGAGACCATTTGATGGAGATGAATAATAACAGGATGACAAGCCTTGATACGCAGGTAAGGAGCGAGCCTTAATGAAGGTAAATTTTGACCTCAAAATGTCATGTTTAAGCTTAAAGACACATGCATTACAAATAAGGAAAAAAAGTGTGAATGAACGAAGTGTGATATGATAACCTTACAGTCCACAAGAGAGCTGGACTAAAAGCCCACCTTGCTTGGTAAAGGGACTCTCTTGACCGATTGTAGAGGTCCTGTATGCAGGTTTCAAAAATTAGGTTTGTTGCTCTTTGAAGTTAAAGCGGACACATGACAGGCGATATCAACGGGAATCAATATTAGGCAATAATTTCGGGCGTTGTTGTTTTGGAAAAATACGTGTTCTATTGCAGAGCGGATCTTCTCTTTCCAAAGCGACAACAGAACACGCGCTCATTTTGTTGTGGAAAACTTCAACCATTAGTTTGCCCAAGTAGCTAACATCGGTTGCTCCCACTGGTGTATTTGTAATTATTGCAGTAATTAAAGCGCGATAATTAGTGTAGTAACTAAAGCACACAGGTGAATTCTTGACATACTTGTGCTCGCTTGCTTATATTTACCGCGCGGCTAAACCTTTACGCGAAGAGCGCAACCGCATCGTGTTGGGCAGTGCTGTGCACTACCGTGAAGAGTTACCTCCCGCGTAGCGAGGCGTCGACATGCACGTCGCTGCGCATGGTCAGCAGGCGCAAGCAGCGGGGAGTGTTGCTTTTCTCTTCATACGAGAACGCGCAAGCAGCGGAAGAGCGCACTGAGGTTCCGGAAACGGAATGATTTCCTTTCAGTTTGTTTTGCAGTAATTGAGAGTTGGTTCCATAGACTGTATGTAGCACTGTGTTTGTATTACCAGTAAGTTAGAAAACTGTTATGCTTACGAACCTCTCCCGATCTGTCGTTTGTCACTGCATTTCTGGGGTAGCCATGAGCGCATTTTGCCACCGCCACCTTTCAATCGGTCAAGTCACTTCAAGCCAAGCCATGGCACACTTTGATGGGAGTCAGCGAAGGAGCGAAGAAAAAAAGTCATGGAAGCGACCGCGACAAACCAAGGTGAGATACTTGACGTTTTGTTTTAAATTTGTTTTGAAAGTAAAACTTGCTAACTTAGTAGTAATCACGATAGGCAAAACTGCTAGCTGCTTGCGCTTGTTTCTATGGCACTCGCTGCTTTCGTTGTGCTTTTGTTACAGATGACATCACATTCGTGCCATTTTTAAGCCAGACCGGCAGACATGCCGCCAGACAAGGTAGACAAGGCTTCAGCGCCATTCAAAATGGCAGAGTTTTGATCAGCAGTTCCGCCGGGAGACGAACTGGCGTGTTGACTTCCTGTCTTCAGCTGCTGAACTTGGACCGAAATGAATTAAAAGCAGGGCCATCCACTTCGCTTCAACTTTAGCCCCCTGCAACGTGCGTTGTGTGATCTGTCCAGAACCCCTGCATCGCGCAAGCGTGGTGCGAAGGACAGGCGCTTGTCAAGCGAGATTAGGGCAGACAGTGTAGAAGTGGCTTATGGTGTGCCATCGGACAGCGACAAGCACTGTGGTGTCGAGGCAGCCTGCTTGTCATCCTTGAACAGTGATGCTCGGTTGGCGTGGGGATGGGAAGCTACGGAAGGTATTCCCGGCGTGGACGGTGTTGAAGGAGGAATGCCTCCCACACCCAACTCCAATGACAGCAGGCTTCTGAACTGTATGCGTGAAAACATTCTCCGTCTTTCGAGCAAAGGCAAGTGCAGGTCCTTTTTTTATTTCTGTTACACTGGATGTTCACCAATACTTCTGGGATATAAACCGGGCGGCTTTTTTTTGTAAGAACTAAAGTTTCCCTACTAAGTATGTTTGATTTCGACTCCATATCAAGGAGGCGTATTCCACTTTCGAGCGCACTAATTGTATGCCAAGAGCTTTGTGTTAGTGTTTGCTAAACGAAGGTTTCGTCGGAGGAAGCCAAGAGTTTTCGATGCCCTGCTAATAATTGCATCTATGTTACAGTTCCACGATAGGTCGGATGCTAAGTGAACTCCTAAGTACTTGATGGTGGGTACTGATTCTATAGGCACATTGTTCAGGGTGTAGTGGCATGGTAAAGGGCTAGAGCCTGTGGTAAATGTGATTACTTTTGTTTTTCATGTGTTAATTTTCATTTGCCATTGCATGCACCAGTCATTAATCTTGTTAATATCTAACTGTAAATAATTGGTGTCGGAAGGATCATATATCTGCCTGTATATTACGCAGTCGCCTGCAAATAATCTCACTGTGGAATCCAGGTTGTTACCTAAGTCGTTAATATAAACTAAAAATAAAATAGGTCCGAGTACAGACCCTTGTGGTACTCCATATTTAAAGAGATACTGAACCAAACTTTTGGAACTGCTCTTTTGCTGTAAACAGGACCTTGACTCCTAAAATTGACAAATTCGACAAGCATTTTAGCGAAAAAGGCGGATAACACTTTTTTCGCGATTTATTGCCGTATCGTTGCATCTGGCGGTCGCCTGTGGAAGCTACGACTAGACGTCACTACTGCCGCGCGCCCACCGTTCCCGCAGGAGCACGATTGTCATCGCTGCTCGCGATTGTCGTCTGCTCACGGCGTACACAGATATGTCAAGATGTTAATCGATGCTGTCTACCTACCATAACCGTATGCACGCTTACGTACATTAAATGAGTTATTTTGTTCCGCACTTTACGCCGTTTTTAACATTGTTACTTTTAAAACAGAGGCAGACGATGTTTTGACTAGTGGCGCCATCTGGTGGTTAGGTGGGAAACCATTGTTGTCAACAAACCGACGCCCCTCTTATCCTTAAAGGGGGTAGAATCGTCACTCTAAATACAAAAAATAAAAAAAATTATTACTCGTACGTTTTCTTATGGGCGACAGGAGACGAAGCGAAAAACCGGTGGCCCATTTATGGTCACTGAACGCGCTAAAGAAGGCAGTAACGACGAAACCAGTCCGAAGCGAGGCTTCATGCATCGAAGGGCGCCGCCATATTTGTCGCCTCAAGAGGGTGCCATGACGTCACGCTCCTTACCTCGCGCCGCTGGGAGGGCTTGGCGCGGGCTATATATTCTCTCTCGAGGATGCGAATACAAAATGAAATGTGGTTAAGAACAGTTATCGCATCTACTATGACTGTAAATGAAAAGTTTATTCTGCAGCCAGATCATTTGATTTAACAAATTACATGACAGGGGAGGGATAGCTTTCCAGGTGAAATTGCTTCTTCAACTTGTTTGTGCTTACTGTAGGAACTCAAATGTTATGTGCATGTATTTAGCATGAAAAAAAAACTGCATTTACTATACAATAATGCAGGATTCTAAAAAAGGCATTATATATTTTTCATTGCTGAAACGCTTTTTGCGCGTATGCAGTGAAATACAAAAAGTATAAGCTGCTAATGTTGGCCTGGCGGTGTATTGCTTTTGCCAAGATTGATTCTCTTAGATCAAGACACCGAGATGCACGAGCAGAAGAATCAAAATTTTCTGACTGAAGCACAAAATGAGCATTGTAGTCAAGTGTCAACATCAATAAATATTTATGCAGTATTATTCTTGTGTATTGTTCCTGCTAGCATGTCCATAGTAATTGAGATGATTTGCCAAATCACCCATCACAGCACTCTTCTTTTTCACTTCCCCAGCGCAGAGTAGCAGGTCAGATATTCAACTTTTCGGCTGAACTCTTCATTTCCAAGCAATAACTCATCTGTCTGAGGTTGCATATATCAACCGGTTTATTAAGGATTAAGGCGGAAGCCTTTAATGTCTCATCGTTGTAAGCAGCAGTTGTCGACAGAAAATGTCACGCTTTTCAATTGGTGGAAACGGTCGTGACGTCACAGTGCGCGAATTTCAAACGGGGCCAATTGTACTTTGGCTAGTAACCATGCAACCAATTGAAGAGATCGTATAGTGATGCTCCAAGTAAGTGGGTCTGAGCTTAGTTAATTGCTTAATTACCCAATTCACCTAATTAGCTTTACTAGTCAGGCCATATAAATAAATAAAACCGATTAAGAAATTGGTCGAGCTCAGGAATCAACCCCGGTCTTCGGCGTGAGAGACGAGCATCTATCCACTCCGCCATGCCAGCTCGATGGTTTGGAATGAACAAAGGCGTGTCTAGTGAATACGGTGTCTTCACTCACTCTCATCCTCCTCCATTCCCTTCCGACGAGGTTTAGGTGTCCACCGACAAATAAGAGACAGATACATTTCCTTTCCTCAAAAACCAATTTTCCGACGAGCGATGCGTAGAACCGAATGGGCGATGGCGTTCTATCGACTCCTTGGCAGCGTTGCAAGACGCTGTCGCGTTCCACTCTTAGGGGCGAAGCTTAACATCTTAACCACACATCAGTGACCACACTTTAGGTCAAAAAAGTGCCCCCCCCCCCCCCCTGAATTTTGTGACACAGTTACTGCGTAATTTCCTTTCCTCAAATACAATTTTCATTTTCTTCATTACGGCTCCTCTTTATCTATCTTCTTTCACTACCACTTCCTCCCTTCCTCTACGGTGCGGTTCAGGTGTCCACCGTCATGACAGAGAATTACTGCGCCATTTCCTTTCCTCAAAAAGCGTTGCGTTTAAAGGGCAACGCCACGCGCCGAACGGGTGGTGGCGTTCCGTGGACTCCCTGGCAGCGCTAGAACGCGCTGTCGCGTTCCACTCCTAAAGGCGAAGCTTAAGCGTCATTAATTAGCAGTTAATTAATATTCAGTCATTAATCAGTAATTAACCATTAATTAGTGATTTGTCATCACTTAGTAATTAGTACTCAATTACATGTGACGCCACCAGTGCCACAGAAACAGCGAAGGTGGTGCGGAAAACGCTTCCGCCTCTACCCACTTTAGACAGTCAAAGTGCCCCCTGAATTTTTAAGGACAGCCGTTATAGCTGACATTTTATGGCACTGGGAATGCTAAAACTTCCTGCCAGTTCCCTGCATTGCGCAGTTCATGTGCCTGTGGAAATTATTAGCAGTTTGGCTACAGCTTCGAAGTGTTGCACTACATTTCCTTTCTACAGTAGCAGCTGCTATTGTTCTTGTGGCAGCTAAGTGTAGCTGTACATGTGATGGAGCTTAAATATGAGGAACAGTGTACAGCGCAGTGTGAACTGCAATGAGGCCTTCAGTGTAGTGTCCTCAATATCTCATGTTGCGCTTTTTAGGGCATCCTGTGCATGTCCTAAATTCAGACAAATGTCCTGAAAATGCACTACAAAAGGCCCAGGGTGCCCTTTTGAGGATGTTCTCAAAATGTACTGGGGCCGGAAAAAGGACTTGTTGAAACCCTTTTGAGGATCATTGAAGGACGTCCAAGGAGAACCAAATATCCCAGTGGAGGTATGCTGAGGACGTTTTCAGGATGTATAGGCGTTGTCTGGGAGGCTACGTTTTCTCTGTTGCAACTGAAACAAGGTCTTTGAAAGGTGGTTACCATACCCAACCAATTCCTGGGCAACACCATTACACACAAGTGGACGTACTGGGACGGTTTCCATAAGCGACGTCCCACCAGAGCACAAGACATCGCGGACATCAAAACCTGGGCGGCAGGACTCGGCGATGCAGTGCACTCGGCCACCAAGACCATGCAAAGAGACGACGTCGTCGTCGCCATGGACAGCCGCGTGGTCCATCTGATTGTGACCAAACGTTCGATACAGGCGCGCTGGAAGCGGCAACGGCTGAATCTCAAACTCAGAAAGAAGGTGGCCGACTTAAACAGGGCCATTGACCACTGCACGGTCCTCTGCCGGCAGCTGTGGAACAAATCTGCAACCGAGCTGACACGCAACTGCATCGCGGTTGCACCTGGAACGTATTTCGGCACCTCCTAAACGAAACCATGACCAAGTCGCACCAGCTCGACCGCCTAGCCCGGTTCATGCACACGACCAAACAACAAGGAAAAAACGCCGTTATCAAGAGCCTGGAAGCCAAGTAAGTATTTGCGGGACATGCCAACGGAAACCCACCCGCGGTGCGGTGAGCTGCCCAACGCTTGGCTCGACCGCGACATTACCATGTCCGAGGTACGGGTAGCGCTGCACGAGCTTAACACCCGCTCTGCAGCCGGCCCCGATCTCATTCCAACAAGATGCTACGCAACTTCGACGATGCATCGATCGAGGCCCTAACCCGTTACTTCAATGAATGCTGGCGTTTGGGCAAGCTCTCCCGAGAGTGGAAAACGACAAGAATAATCCTGATCCCGAAATCGGGCAAACCACAGGACATCGGCAACCTGGGTCACATGTTGCTCGACTGCGTGGGCAAGGTGCTGGAGCATGTGGCGGCCAACCGGTGACAGGAATACCTGGAGAAGGAAGGCCTCTATACGGATACGGTGATCGGCTTCCGGCTCAGACTCAGCCCACAAGACGCCATGATACAACTCAAACAACAAATCATCGACAACAAGACAGCAAAGTTATTCTGGGCCTCGCTGCACAAAGCGCATTCGACGAAGTCAAACAGCCATAGTAGCACAAGTATCAATACTCAACATGGGGGCAACAAGCAAAAATTACATCCAAGACTTCTTGACCAACCGCATGGTGGAATGGAACTGCATGCCGGAGACCTCAAGCTCCCCGAACACAAGCTCGGCAGCACGGGTACCCAGCAGGGTCCGGCCATCTTGCCGTTGCTCTTTAAGCTCGTCATGATCGGGGTAGCGAGGGCAGTAGCGGGGATCGGTGTCCAACATACGATCTACGCCGACGACATTAACTTGCGGGTGGCCGGCGGCCCTGATGCCAGACGAGCAACAGCTGAAAGCGGCGGTTACCGCTATCGAGCAGCACCTTGACGGAACCGGCCTAGTGTGCTCGACCGCCAAATTCGAGCTGCTCGTCCTCACACCGTTACAACCGAGACAGAAAGCCGCTCCCCCCGGGAGTGCGATCACATCAAGATCATGACTGCTTCGGGGCAACGCATCTCCGAAGTTCTCAAGATCAGGGTCCTGGGCCTGCTGCTAAACAAGAGCAACTGCAATGACAAGACCATCAACAAGCTTAACACCAATGAACGCCATCCGTCTCATACACCGAGTCTCGACACGACAGGCGGTCATGCATGAAGACAGTCTCGTGCGCCTCGTCCAGTCCTTCGTGATCAGTCACATCGCCTACGTTGGCGCCTACCTCAACAGGCAGGTGACTGACAGGACCAAGATCAACACGCTGAACAAACGGGCTCACAAGGTGGCGCTCGCTTAATTGAGACCTACCAAGGATATCCGTGGTTGACTGGGACGGCCCTCTCCAATGCGCCGTTCCAGGCGTGCGACACTACCGCCACTGACGGGGCGTTTTGTACCAGCCACCACTGACGACTGGTACATTGCTCCGTAGCAGCTGTAGAACAGCGGCACATTTCTCGCTCCTGACTTACCCTACTCCCACCACGGTAAGGAGTTTGAACCTGTTCAAACCAAAACGGAGTGACGCTCCCGAGCCGCACCTGCGACTAGCTTGAACGGACTGAACCCTAAACCAAAGCGAACGCGAAAATCTTATTCCGACACCTTGGGAGAAAAAAACTGCTAAAAGCAGCTGAAAAGTGCCCGAAGTCGAAGCCCGTTTCCATTGCCTAGGTCATAGTTTCGTCACACAGGTCTGACGCATAAATCATGTTAATAAGCAGCAGGTTTCAGCTGTTAAGACGCCGTTATAACTGCCTTTCACCTGCTGGAACCTGTATGCAGTTGTTTTAATATTGGATATGCGATCCAAAATATAACGAGATACAAATGAGTGAACCTAGATTGCATTTCAGTAACCTCTAGAACACTGACCCGCCGGGGCGGCTCAGTGGTCACGGCGCTCGGCTCCTGGCCCAAAAGACACGGCTGCGATCCTGGTCGCGGCGGCCGAATTTCGATGAAGGCGAAATTCTAGAAACCCGTGACCTGTGCGATGTCAGTGCACGTTAAAGAACCCCAGGAGGTCGACTTTTCCGGAGCCCTTCACTACGGCGTCGCTCATAGCCCGAGTTACTTTAGGACATTAAACCCCAATACACGAAGCCTCTACTACAGTGATGAGTAACCCCGTTAATTTGCAGCACTGAATATCAACTAAAGACCCCTCCGCACAAGACCACTCTCTTGTTGCTCACGAGTAGTACGAAGGGGGCGCATGACAAAAGCTTCACATTAAAGACGCGTTTATAGTCCGGCGTGTTTAGCGCGCGGGCGAGCGTCGCTCGCAGTCTGTCGCGCTACGCCGGTTTCGCTGCGCCGGCCGGAGCGCCACCCTCTCTATACTTCGATGCGTCCAGACGCCGCGCGCCGCTAACCACTCACTTCGGAGCATGCGCAGAACGACCGCCGACTCGCGCGCCGATCGTCGGCCCGCGGGTAGTTTTGCATTCTGTTCGCGCTTTTTCTGTGTCGCCTCCTCCGTTTCGCTCCATTCACGACATTGCGGCTACTATATTGCCACCGTACGATCCAATCAGTGGCGCTTTACCGGGGCCGAACTGTTTTACCTGGGACTTGCCATGCCTTGGGCATTCGAGGTGCTCAAAGATCGTCTTCTTCCTTGCTCGAGCTCCCTGCTGTCTGGAACGCCTATATCGTCTTATTAAACCTGGGCTTTGTTCTTCAACCGTTTGTCGGTGACATATTTGGTGGAGGTGCTGAGTAGCGTCTTAAGTACTCAGACTGCGAGGACATTCTTGTCGCCTGTTTTCCACGCGTGGACTCAACACCCGTCCACAAAGGGAGCCGCCGCCTGCAAGGCCTACAACCAGAGTTCGGTCAACTGACAGCGGCGGTAAGAGCCATGACATCCACCGTGGCTAGCCAGACAACTCACCATTCCGGGAATGCCTAGCCATTCGTCCTCCACACACCCTGGTCGCCACCACCGTTCCACGGGGACAGGTTCGAGGACGTCGAGGACTGATTGGCCAGCTTTGGTTGGTTGGTTTATGAGGTTTAACGTCCCAAAGCGACAAAGGCTATGAGAGACGCCGTAGTCGAGGGCTCCGGAAATTTCGACCACCTAGGGTTCTTTAACGTGCACTGACATCGCACAGTACACGGGCCAGCTTTGACCGAGTGGCAGGTTTCAATGAGTGAGACAGCGAGCGCAAATTGCGCAACGTCTACTTTGCACTGCAGGACTCGATCAAAACATGGTTCGAGAACCACGAAGCTGCCTCTGCCACCTGGGAGGTTTTTCGCCGAGAGCTGCTAGCGACACTTACCACCGGCGAAAGGAAATGCAAGCTGAGGTCGCCCTGCACTGGAGATCACAGCGGTCGAATGAGAGCGTCGCGATGTTTATCGAGGACATGACGCTACTGTGCAATCGGGCCGACCCCGCTATGCCCGAGGCCAAGAAAGTGCGCCACTTAATGCGCGCCGTAAAGGAGCAGCGGTTTGCCGGAGTGGTCCGTGACCCGCCAAGAACAGTGGCTGACTTTACGAGGAAGACCACGGGTATCAAGTGCTCTCTGCAGGAACGGGGCGCGCACTATGGACGTCAGGCTACTGTAGCATCCGCTTCCCAGTGCACACCTACGTCGCTGCCCGCCGAGGAGCTTCGGGAGCTCGTAAGAAGCGTTGTGCGCGAGGAACTGGCGAAACTTCGCTTTGAAGCTCCACAGGCCACTGTTGCTGCCGTAACGGACGTGGTCCGTGACGAAATCCGATGAGCTGTGCAGCCGCCCCAAGCTCCACACCCGGCGCCTACCGTTATGACGTGCAGCGACGCACTACATCTGGGCCTGCGTAGTCCTGGGCCAGAGATGCAAGCCTTTTCCCCAGTCGCTCCTGTGCCAGTACCATCTCTGCAGTACCCTCCGTGCCGCAGGAGTCCAGGCCACCCATGAGCAAAGCGCACGTGTGGTTTACGCCAAACAATCGGCCGCTCTTGCCACTGTGGGGAGCCCGGCCACATTCTCTGTCAAAGCCCCTACCGCAGAATGGGTTTAAGGGGGTTTTCATCTGACGCACCTCGACCGCGCTACGATGGAAGACCACTGGATATCGAGCTATACCTGGCTGATAATGTGCAGTCTTAGACTTCGCAGCGACGCCAGTCCCAATCGCCTTCCCCAAGGCGGTTCCCTTCGCCCGGCCACCCGTCATCCTCTGGCCAGTTCAGAGGTGCGTCCCCACATTCGGAAGACTGAAGTCCTCCGGGGGTAGGGCCACCGTTACTGGACCGTGCCAAGAGCGTCCACCCGAAGATTCGCCGTGACGATCCGACCGACGACGAGCTGACCCGACGGTCTCAACGACGCGCTGCGACCGATTGGTTTCCGCCGAAATCCTGGTATCAGCCGACAACCATGACGTTACTTCACTCGTGGATACCTGCGCCGATTTCTCTGTAATGAGCAGTCGGTTAGCCACGGCAATGAGGAAGGTGCTTACCCCTTGGTCTGGGCCGTAGATCCAGACAGCTGGTGGCCATGTCGCAACTCCGATTGGTGTCTGCACTTCGCGAATCCTGATCCGCGGTGTTACTTTCCCTGGTTCCTTTGCTGTGTTACCCAGGTGTTCCAAGAGACCTCATACTCGGTTTGGATTTCCTTCAGGAGTACGGTGCCGTCATCAACCTTCAGGAGCTAATCGTGTCGTTTTCCACCCAAGGCCATGTCCACGACGATACCGTGCCACGCAGAGCTAATTTTTGCGTCTGAGACGACCAGGTGTTGATCCGGTCAATAGCCAGCATGTTTGTTACCATAGAGTGCGATAACAGCCCCTGCACTCGTGGCATAGCTGAAACCAACATCTCGCTGCTCCTGGGTGGGCAAGTCTGTGTAGCTCGCGGAATTATTGAACAGTGGGCGAACCGAACTTTTGGTGGCCAATTTTGGTTCTGAACCTCAGTGTTTGGCTGGAAAAACAGCTATTGCATATTTCGAAGAACTTGGTGAATTCGTGGGACAGCATGCGTTGTCCAAAATCCCGGCATCAGTGGAGACGCCGACCACTCCCATAAAGACCGAAGTGAGCCCGAACCTCTCGTCTAATCAGAAACGCTGCCTGGAGAGCATTATCGAATCTTTCCGCTACTGCTTTGCCACCACCTCCAAAGTTAGGCAGACTCCGCTCACAAAGCACCACATTATAGTTGACGCAAATCAGCGACCGTTATGCCAGCCGCCTTATTGGGTTTTTTCGACGGAACGTGACGCCATTTGCCGACAAGTTCAAGAAATGCTCCAGGACGACGTTACAGCCGTCGACGGCCCGTAGGCATCGCCTGTTGTTCTTGTGGCGAAGAAGGATGGAACCCTACAGTTCTGTGTTGATTACAGGCGTGTAAACAAAGCCACCAAAAAAGACGTTTATCCTCTGCCATGGGTTGATGACTTCCTGGACCGGCTATGCCCCGCCACGTATTTCGCGTCGCTGGATTTATGCACTGGCTATTGTCAAATCGAGGTGGACGAACACGACCGGGAAAAGACCGCATTTATTACACCGGATGGTCTGTACAAATTCCGGGTGCTCCCTTTCGGCCTGTGCTCGGCTCCTGCCACCTTCCAGCGGATGATGGACACCGTGCTTGCCGATCTAAAATGGCAGTCCTGCCTCGTGTATCTGGATGACGTCATCTCCACGTTCGAAGAGCACCAGAGGCGCCTGCGCGCCATGTTCGCCGCAATTCGTTCGGCTGGTATTTCCCTCAAGCCCGAAAAGTGTCACTTCGCTTTCGAGGAGTTGAAGATTCTGGGCCACATCGTGAGCACTAAGGGAGTTAGCCCTGACCCCGATAAGATATCCGCCCTCGCTGCTTTTCTCATGCCCACTGGTAAGCGAAGTGTTCGCCGCTTTCTGGGTCTCTGCGCCTATTATCGGCGTTCTGTGCGGAACTTCTCCCAGATCGCTGAGCCCCTCATCCGCATCACGGATGATGCCGAACCGTTCTTCTAGGACCAGGAGCAACAACAGGCCTTCGAAGACCTCCGCACTCGTCACTAAAGTACGCGCATCCTTGGCCACTTCGACGAGTCAGCCGACACTGAACTCTACAGACACCAGCAACATAGGCCTCGGTACGGTCCTTGTGCAGTGGCAGGATGGTCTTGAGCGCGTAATCGGATACGCAAGTCGCACCTTGTCGCGCTCGGAGGAGAACTATTCCACCACTGAGAAAGAATGCCTGGCAATTGTGTGGGCAGTTACTAAATTTCACCCGTACTTATACGGCCGCCCTTTTAGAGTCGTCAGTGATCACCATTCGCTGTGCTGGCTGGCGAACCTCAAACATCCCTCGGGCGGCTTGCACGCTGGAGCCTTCGCCTTCAAGAGTTCGACGTCACCATTGTTTATAAGGCCGGTAGGAAGCCCAGTGATGCCGACTGCCTGTCTCGTGCTTCTGTTGAGGACAACCGAGCTGATCCCGACGCCGATTTTGTGTTTCTCGGTGCCATCTCCACGTCTGTCCTCACTCAATACCAAAGAGACGACAGTGAACTACGGCCTCTCATTGAGTATCTTGAAGGAAGCGCTCAGCCACCACCGCGAATCTTCTCACGTGGATGTCACCCGACTTCGCGCACTTTTACGTGGGAAGCTCCCAGACACCCTTAGAGCGTGTGGGGGTAGCAGTCTCGGACTCGAAGGAGATGCCCTCGACTCAGCGTGGCAAACTCAGCGGAGACCAGCTACCAAGTGACAAGAGGTTTTTGGGCGTTCGGTGCCCAGCTTTCGCTGGTCGCAAGCCAGAGAATGGGTCGGAGCCAAAGGTTCACAAAACAAAACAAGGTTTATATAGCAAAGAGACGATACAGAGGATTTCACAATCACTAGTACAAACACATACAAAGTGATTGACAGAACAATGCAACTCGAGAGAGAATGCAATACAAAGGCAATATTGCACCTAAAGTGCACTAACACAAGAGAGAGAGGTAAACAAACAAAACACAATTTGTTCACCGGGCACTGCGGCAGTCCGACGACCAGAGTTCCACGACGATGCCGTCCCGCAGGCTGGCGAACGTTGCCTCGTTGGTCCGATGCTGGCCGAGTGGTGTTTTCCCCGGGAGTCGAACGGGCGCGCTTCGACGAAGCTTAAACGGCGGTCCGGACTGACTGATAGCGGTCAACGTCCTTCTTTATAGGCTCGCTCTCCCGTCTGTTTGTTGTTCGCGTCCGAGTAGGCGCGCACATACACGCAGCATTGGCAGTGCTGTCTCCCTTTCCTCTTCTCACCGGCCGCGCGTCCCCATTGGTCAGAGGTCGCGGGTCGCATCTCGAAGTTTCGAGCGTGTTCTTGAGTGGCGCCGACGCCGACGGGCGAGGGGGACGTGTCTTAGTGCACGCAAGGCTACGCCCTTTCCCCCCGTCAGCTGTAGAACCGACTCGCATGTTCGAGAATAATCGGCGGGGATGACTCATTTCGTCGGCGCACGCCGCGGCGGTGGAGAGAGAGGCACGCGCTCGGCCAACACCTCCTATAGACCTTTTCAAAAAGAGGTCCATGGGCGCCGCCATATTGTGCGCTGGGCTGTGCTCGTAGTACAGAAAAGAGTTGGGCACGAAGCTCCCCCACGTTCCCGGCACAGCCCAGAAAACCGGTTTTGCCGGGGGTCCTGAAAAGGTCTATTAGGAGGTGTTGGCTCGGCGGGGGCTTTCCCTCTCCCCCGTCGGGCTCGCGCCGGCGAGACGCCCTGCGCGCGGCGGTTTTTCTTTGTTTGTTCCTAAAATGCGCCGAATTTTGTGACAGTGGACTGTAGTCATTCTGCTTGCGCAATGTCGTACTGTATAAGCACTACCACCCGACGGAAGTTGTCCATCTGCTCGTTGTACCTGCAGCCTTGCGAGACGAAGTCCTGCAGGCGTGTCATGATGACCCATCTTCTGGTCACCTGAGTTTTTCCCGCACTTTGGCGCAGATACGCCAAAAATACTACTGGTCCAGGGCTGCTGCAGTTGTCCAGCGTTACGTCAGAACTTGCCGCGATTGCCAACGTCGCAAAACGCCACCGAATAAGCCAGCCGGACTACTACAGCCTATTGATCCGCCACAATTCCCCTTCCGCCAAGTAGGCATGGACTTTCTCGGCCCATTTTCAGAGTCCACACTGGCTAACCGTTTCATTGCGGTCACCACCGACTACCTCAGCTGGTACTGTGAAACTAAAGCTATCCCTCGTGGTACCGCTGACGAAATTGCTAACTTTTTCGTTCAAAACATTGTGCTTCGTAACGGTGCCCCGATCATCGTTCTCGCAGGGGAACGGCGTTCACCTCGGCCCTTACGCAGGAGGTTTTGCGCCTTAGCGGTAAAAGTCACCGCAAAACAACGACTTACCACCCTCAAACGAACGAAATTTTTAAATATTTAGCTGCATAGTAACGATGTTCGGGGTTGTTTTAAACACGCCTAGTGCATCCTTGAAACTCATGTAAAATGATTTTCTGCGCGGGATGACCAAGGCCTCATTTGATAAACTTTTGAGGCTTGTCCGCGACCGCATCATCCATCCACCGAACCACTAGAATCCAATCACCCCAGGAGAAAGGCTGGCAGTCACTTTATGGTAAATATTCCCCACTTCAACCACCCTTGATTGCACTCACTGACATCCGCTTGTTGTCATACGGGATACTTTTCCATCAACAAGGCTAACATGCGTTTCTCGCTATGAATAGCTTGTCCCTTGACCCCAAGCTGAAAGTGGCATTATAGCCGCCTGATGAGCTTAGAAACTGTTCTTTCTACCTTTCTTGTTCTTATCCAGTGCAGTAGCAGGAAAAGCAATTGTATATCGTTTGCCCACTTTTTGCGCTGGTTTTCAAACGACCATTAACTTTGTCCGAGCATGGAATTCTCTCGCCAAATATTTTTTTGTCCCCATTGCCCAGTTGTCTTCTATTGGTTAGTTGCCTTCCGTTATTCACATTAATTTCTTTCCACCTACGCGCCGCACGTTAAAGGCCACTTTTTTTAATAAACAACACGTCAGACGTGACTCGACCTTTGAACATACCTTAATATAGCTATGTTAATCATACCCCCTCCCCGCGCGACTCTGATTGTATATTAACAAATCTCTGCAACATAGTTGCGCCTCATATACATGATAATTCAATACAGAAAAATCTTTTAACGAACGATGGTGCTGCAATACAATTAATTTGCTACTTCTACTATTCACAGGTTTCTGACCACAGGCGGCTGTATGATGGACGTCGCTGTAAGCTATCGTATGCATGTATCGACAGTCTCTCGCATTCTGAAAGAGACCCTGCCTGCCATCTGAGACTGCCTTTCCCCACTTGTGCTCAGCCAGCCGACTTCCGACCAATGGGAGTTCATCAGACAGGAGTTCGCCACGAAGTGGAACTTTCCCAATTGTGTAGGGTGCATAGATGGGAAGCACTTTGCAATTACTTGCCCTACTGACAGTGGTTAAGTTACACAACTATAAGGGTTTGTACTCATTGCTGATGTTGGCAGTGGCAGATGCAAATTATCGCTTTCTGCTAGTGGATATTGGTGCTCAGGGCAGACTTTCTGGAGCCACAGGGCAGACTTTCTGATGGCTCTATCTTCCGAGAAAGCCCAATCAGAAAGCTTTGAGAACAATACCCTCAGCTTGCCTTCAGGTCATAACGGATGGCCACTGCATCGTGGGCGATGCAGCATTTCCAATACGGGCCTATCTCATGCGCCCTTACCCCGGAAGACAGCTAAACGAGACAAAACGAGTCTTTAACTATAGGCTGTCAAGGGCGCGCCGTTGCGTGGAGAACGCTTTCGGAATATTGTTTTCCCGTTGGCGCTGCTTCCTCAGGACCGTGAGTGGCGACATTGAGTTGCTCACGGCCATGGTAGGTGCGGCGGTCTGCCTGCACAACTTTCTCCTGGCTGACAAGGCATATTGCCCAAATGATTACGGCGACCGGGCCACTGGCGACAATGTCCAGGAAGGCGGGTGGAGGCAGACCGTAGCAAACGTAAACCCTCAGAGTACTGCCGGCGGCACCTGCTCTGCTTCAGATGCTATGCGGATCCGGGATGCCATAGCAATATACTCCATGTCCCCAAGTGGTTGTTTACCATGGCAACTGAAATTGTAAGGCGGTTTTGACGGCTAGCGTGAAGCTGTTGACTACTTTTTTCGGTCAAACAAGAACATCCCGCACTAGCTAAAATGTATAAAACTTTATTTTGATATCTCGTGACTTCGTAAAGGACTTTCGAGTGGATTGTAATTGAAGATATCCCACGGATGTCAAAAGATATACGAAACATTGGTAGTTCTGCTTTTGTGCAAGCACACCACGTTAAGTTTGTTTTGTTTTCATGTTTGTTGTTTTCATGTGAAATATTTTGTTTGAACATGCCAAGGTGGTGTACTATTGTTCAATATGGTTCATGTATAAATTAGCAATAAATTAGCAATGGTGCCTGTTATAATCATGAAATCGCTTGTAAATGTTGAAAAATCACTTGTAAAAGTTGAAAGACGAATTACCATGACAATGCAGACAGCTTGAATTCCGAAACAATGAAGTGGTGAAAGAGGTAGGAGACTATTAACGACATTGGAGCTTACAATGAAACATTCAAGTCTAACAACATATATCACAGATTGGTAGTATACTGAAACAATGGGAACACGAACAGAACGATGTTAGGAAACTGCAGTGCATGGCAGGCAATGCAAAAAATGAAATGGCAATGATCTTTAGGTTATCAAAAGAAACACAGTGCAGATGATATCTTTGCTCTCACCTACACTCCAAAAACTATATCTTGAAATTAAGCCTCAAAGTTGTCATATTCACCTATTAGCTCCATTATTCTAACCTTCAAGCGAGAGGCGATTTCCTTTTCGCATCCTGTCAAGGCTCATGCCAACTGATTGCGCGAAGTCTCATTTTCGGTGTTCTTGCCCAGCTGGGAAAGGAGCTCCTGCTCGAAGTGATCGCAAATGGACGCTTTTTTGATCGTTTTGAGGGCGCCTCCCGCACTGTGGAGTCTTCCTGCCTGGCAGGCTGACCAGGACTAGCTGCTTCAGGCTCCAGCTCTTAATCAACATTGGTGGTGGGTGATGGTGCTGCCGAATCACCTTGCATACTGTTGAAAATTTCTGCTGTTAAGGGGATGTCATCACCTCCTGGCAGGGCCCTTAAGCCCACGCTACAGGTAGTCCTGAAATAAAACTGGTATGACTCCAGTAAGTGCAGTCTTGTCATTTCACTTTTTTTTACTTTACTGCTAACAGAGCACTAATGCGAGTGTAACAGCGTTATGCACACGGATGAAGAAAAAGAAAACGACACGAGCTCTAATTTACACTGATGATTTAAATTCAGTTGAAATTCAAGGCCAATGCATTTATCTTGCCTTCTATTCACGCGTGTGAGTAGTGTCATAAGCAAAATGCTGAACTAAGTGCTCCAATTATCCACATTACTACTAGTGCCACAGAGCGAAAGTGTTGATGTTGCTGGGAATTTGCCTTGAGCAAATCTTCTACCTTCCAAAAGCAGGAGCTACAACCCCGACATATAGCCTGGGCAGGGGGCTGCCCACTAACCGTTCCCAACCCTCAGCCCACCCTCAGCACAAACAGTAAAGCATAAAAAATGACAAAAAGCCAACACCATAGTAGCCGAAAACAAAATATACGCGAGTTCTAAGAATGCAGCTCACCCGAACCTATGAGACCACAAACGCTAAAACACATAACACAAATGCACAATCGGAAACATAATGATCTACAGAAATTTGCTACAGATCTCTCACCACCTGCCAACTTTTTATTGCATGTTTGATATTGCTGTACATTTTGAAGCTGGTAAAAATTTTATCGCATTTTATTACGGATTCGGTCCCCTGATTTCATAGCCGCACAAAAGCCGTGAAACATTTAAAAAACACGAGCAATTCTACAGGCTCTTCCAGGGTCTTCTCCTAAAGCCATGCTAACGTAATAGAGTGCCGCAGTTCATAGGCTGTTACATGGAAAAAAACTGATACTAAACCCCGTCCCTCAGAAGCGGAAAGTCACGGTAAAAAAGCATAAATTAACGAAGGAGGCTTAGTATAAACAAGGTGCACCCCCGCACAGAAGGTAAAAATCACGGTAAAAAAAATTAACGAAGGAGGCTCAGTGAACAACCTGTGCGTGAACGTTGCAACCAATTTATGCCGTGCATTGAACACGTTTCGCGCTCATAACTCCACGTTCCTCGATCCACGAAAACAAACATTCCGAAACAAAGCAAAAGAACTCACTTTCTTGGATGACCACAGTTCTTGAAGAAACTCATTGCTTCAGCAAACTGCCATGTCTGCCGCGCAATGTAGGCGCTGCCGCTCCTCGTAGCGAGCTCGATGGCTTTTAGAGTCGGCATGCATGCGTGTCCGGCTGGCGTTGCATAATTCTAGGATGTGGCAGAGCAGTTGAGCAGAAATTGAGCTTCTAAGGCCGTCGGAAGCGTGCTAGATTTATGAAAAGCTAGCCAGACACGTATGCATGCCGACTCCCAAGGCCGTCGGAAGCGTTCTAGAATTATGCAACGCCAGCCGGACTCGCGTACATGTCGACTATAGCGGCCGCGAATAGGCAGTGTTTGAGTCTTGTCAGAGCGGCTGAGCAGAAATTCTGAGCTCCCAAGGCCATCGGAAGCGATCTAGAATTATGCAACGCCAGCCAGACAAGTATGCATGCCGACTATAGCGGCCGCAAATAGGCAGTGTTTGAGTCGTGTCAGAGCAGTTGAGCAGAAATTCTGAGGTCGCAAGGCCGTCGGAAGCCTTCTAGAATTATGCAACGCCAGCCGGACACGTATGCATGCCGACTATAGCGGCCGTGAACTGGGCGCGCCCATTACGTAGTCTCCAACACGGTATATGAGGAGAAAGGTGGAGAGGAGGTGGGGGTGGACGCCCACTCTTTTCCTTCGCGGCGCATTCCTCCTCGTTTCTCCTCGCCCACCGGCCGCCCGCGCTGCACACGGCACTCTTTTTCACCCAAGCGCCCGCCGGCCAGCCGCGCCTTTCAACGCTGGCGTGCTGCTTTAGCTTCGGTAATGAAAAGAATTCTCATAAACGGTTCCCCAAGCGATGAGAATGTTGAGAAAAAAAAATGTTTTTTAAGGGACTTATTTTGTAACTATTTCCCAAAAGCATTTTTCTGCGGGTCTCATTTACAAAAACTGCCCGTGAAAGGAGATGTGATGTTTTGCGACGCGTAATCAACCAAGTACTGCTACAGGCATATGTTAATGCGTGTTAAGCTTATCAGTGCAAGACATCTAACGGTTTGCTAGTGTTTATGGCGGCGTACAATAAATTAGTTGCAAGTGCAGTGGAAGACGATGTGTTTAGTTTCCTGATGCGAACGTAAGTGCATGCAGTGAGATGCGCGGCCCAGAAGTGATGGACTTACAAAAGCTTACAAAAGTGGCAGATCAAAACAGAACACAAAAAGCAAGCACAAGTAACCAAAAGCAATAGTACGCCATGCATGAATAAATCACTTTTAGTGTGGCCAAAAATGACCAATACAGTCATTCCAAACGGAGACTGATGTAATGACGCCGATGCTACACGGTGCAAGGGCTAGCACATTATTTAGAGCCGAAACTCTGCATTAAAAGGAAGTTAAACGCACGAAACGCAGTTTTCTTAAAGTTTATTCTCTCTCCCTCACCCCATATGGACGCTCTGAAGCTTTTTTTTTCCTGTTGCACTTGCCCATTGAGCTCCTTCAGTTTTATGTTACAGGAAATTGAAAGCGGGTTGAAATAAAAAAAGTCGTTCCTGTTGTGAACGAAATTTATTTCGACATGAAATGCAAAATTCTCACGTTAGATATTAAGTACACAGTGGCTACAAAATTTTACAATCTATCCCAGACAGTGGCTTGCTGCTTATGAAAGATGTTTTAAAAGTGTCATATAAAGGCCCTTTGCTTTGCAAGCACTGAAACGTCAACATCTCATTTAATGTTTGAAACAGCAACGCGCATGCCATTACTTTTACTGGCACATTTGGAACTCTCATCGGAAGATATTTTTAGCCGCTTTTACTTTTCACTAAAATTTCCATGCGCACTTTGCCGAATATTTTAACAATGTCTTCAAGTAAATTATGGCAAGAAGGAAAGCATGTCTGTGAGGTTAGGCTTTGGGTGATGGTTTTTGCACCTTTGACTCATGTACAGAATTACGGATTAGCTTTTCCTTATCAGTGCGGAAGTAGTTTTCAGCTATTTTTATCACTTCGATCACCCCTTGTGATGGAGTGGTCAAATATTGGTGATGCTTTGAAACATTTTTGAGCTCGTATCAGCATCGTGGAGCTGTCTCGTTCAATTGGAGAATTATAGCAATTCTCGCACTGTACTCGCTTCGCAAGTTTTGAAGCAACGTAGCCTGCTAGGTACGCTAATGACTGCTCTATTTCAGGGCTCAGGTCAAGAAGATCGTCTGGCGCTTGAATAGCATCTGTGTCGCTTCTTGCTTCACTTGTGTCGCGTAAATGTAATAATAAATAACCTTCCTCCTCGGAGTAGCTTCCAGATTTGCTAGGCTTCAAAAAACTGACCGAGTGTTGCGTTCCTTAAGCTACACTTAAACTCATAGTCTCGGGATGGGGTTTTCGGCACGTAATGTAGAAAAAGTTTTCTAGCCCATCCTGGCCTAACCTGCTCAGGAACACGTTGTACATTGTGAGAAGGACGTCTTATACTTCTAGTGCTTTAACACGTTTTGGCGGGCTAGTTGGTAAAGCATCTTGAATAAACAGCGCAAACGAAGACAGGCACAAAAGACAAGGAAACAAGACAAGGAAAACAAGGAGGAAAAAAGACAAGACAGGCTTCCGGACAGCCTTTTCTTTCATGTCCAATTTGAATTTTAGAGAAGACCTCGATTATCATTTACAAAAATGCTACACTGGAGTCATACTCCTCTTGAACTGCGTGGCTAAAAACTAGCTTCGTTGTCCGTGACGTCATCAGGCGAAACCACCTGAACACGGTTTCGATAAACCATACAGTAGTAAGAGGGTTTCTCGGAATTTTTCCTCTGCTTTGAAGTAAGCACAAGCCTGAAGCAGTGTCGTTATAGAAAATGCAAAAAGCTGGACCTACCTTCATTTTGTCGTAGTGGCTTGGATCAAGAAAGGAAGCATTTAGGTGCGGGACAAGTTATATTTGTTGTCAGGGTGAAACCAGCGGAACACAGACGCAGGACAAGAAAAAGGAGGTACACACACCACACCGCGGTGTGGTGTGTACCTCCTTTTTCTTGTCCTGCGTCTGTGTTCCACTGGTTCCACCCTGACAATATTATGAACCAACTAGCCCAGCAATTTACGCTCCAAGTTTTATATCATCTGTTTTATCATGGCTTACGAGAGCTTTAATGAACTCGAAATTCATGAAATTAGTTGGCAAGTTATGCAGTTGGCAGCATGGCGCTCCTCCGGCTTCATGAGATTGATCTGCAAAATGCAAGTCAACATTAGTAACGACTAAATGTTGATACGCACTAGTAACGCTAAGATGGGAAAAAAATATGGACAGAGAAAACGAAAGAACAGTAAAAAGGCGGGAATAGCTACACCCGTACTGAGAAAGCAATTCAGGAAAATTAGATTGTACTGTAGAAAAATCGACAAAAAGCTCTGTTATCAAAAAATTCACAACTACCTTCACCTTTAGCGGTTCCAAAATATCAGTTAGAATTCCAGGTCGAAACTTCGCATGCTCGATGTCTCTTTGCAGTGTCCGTTCAGAAGGCAGTGGGTAACCATAATCTCGGAGCAGATTATAGCCTTGCGTTCCGCATGCAAGCTGTAGTCTCAGCGACTTCACCAGTGTCAGCTTCCCATCGTCAACCATGAGTGGACAACCGCTCCATTGACGACATTTGATCATCATTGAAGAGGTGCTTGATTTTCTTCTGTAGGTGCGCCTTCTCCGCTTCACACTTCAGGTATCTCTTTTTAGCTATTTGTAGTTTTCTGTTCGCACCCTTTTTGGCGCGTTCCAAATCTGCTATGCGTTCCAGGAGTGCTCGCTGGGATGCTAAAAAAGAAAGCAGATTTCAAAAGGTGAAAGTTAAGCCCTAAACTCACGAAAGTCTAAGAAACATAACATTCAGGGTTTCTAATGAGGCGCGAAAGCTCTGCTTTCTTTGACGCATATTAGTATAGTAGTAAAAGCCGCATCGCAGCACAATGTGTTCTAAATTGCTGTATGTTACAAGCTACACTTAAACAAAAAGCAGCATTTACCATTCACTGAACTCTGCTCGTGAGGCGTGCATGGTACTTCTTGATCTACTTCGGATGGGGCTGTAAAAAAAAAGAAATAATGTTCTGAACATGTACTACAGACTATATTGAAGTATGAACACGAAGGCAGCCGCTCACAGCACGATTCACTTGTAGCGGTGAACTGTACTGCTGACTCACTGAAGTCTACAGAGACTGCTGCTGCGCTCCTGAATTCTGGATGAAAAATCACGCTACCATCTGATACAAGAAAAATATTAAAACTAACTCACCATTGGTTAAATCTGGTTCATGGCACGTACTTGGTAGCTCAAAGCACTCTTGAGATGGGGCTGAAAGAGGTATGAAACTAATGTAGAAACTGACTATCGGAGCCAAATTCATGAGTAAATAAAAAAAAGATGCTTACAGAAGAGATCCCTTGAAAATGGGACGGGCCCTATTGCTGCGACACTGCATGCAGCGGGCAAGCGTGCACTGGTTGAAGGCGCTGCATGAAAGATCAGAGGTGATTTATGAACAAAAGTAAGGATTGCTTATACCTTTGGCCAAACATTATTCCTGCATTGCATCAGGTAGCAACGAGAACTTTTGGGGAAGCGCTGATTGAGGAGTAAAATTATTGCAGGAACGTGCGAAATTCAGAATTAAAACGGGTACGACTTACAAAAGACTTCATTAGGATTTGTGGCGGGTGTCGAGGCGTGGCATGGAGCGGGCAGCAAAGTGGAGGTGGAAGAGGCTGTACGAAAAATCATTTCGTTCATATCACGCGCTTTAAAAATATGAAAAATGGACGTTTACCATTGGTTAAATCAGGATCATGGCACGCTTCAGATAGCTTGGAGCTCCCTCCATCTGCTGCTAATGAACATTCATTGTAAGAACGCATGACCAGGCACTAAATTCATGTGTTCACAAAGAACATCGCTTACAGTTTTTCATTCGAAGTGCCAGACTCTATGCTGGAGACATTGCAGGAATCAGGCAAGCCCGCACTGTTTACACTTGCTGCAGAAAAAAAATGAGGCGATGAACTGCATCGCTAAGCGACAGAACTGATACGAATAAATGAACAAAGAAAGAAAAAACCCGCAGTTATCCTCACTTCTGTTTTCTCGGGGGTCAAGTCTTAGTTGGTGCGGTTTCCTTGGTTTTACAACAGGTCTGTGCGAGAAAAGCTTCGGAACCGCATTTGGCTTCAGCTTCTTTTTTCCATATTTTTGCAATATGAGTGGTTCAAATTGATCGTCACTGAAATGTGCCTGGAATGAATTCGAAGATTGGGTGTCTCAAGGAGGATGAATCAAGTTTCGTCAAATGACGCGGCTAAAAATTTATATAGTTAAACAGCAATGCCAAGAATGTATTCGCATAAGCATCCCCGTAATATTTCGAAAGAAACTGAACGCCCATCGCAGCTAGAACTCCGTTATTTTTGCCGAAATGAGAGCTGTTAAGAAACATCTAAGGATAAAACGCGAGATGCCATGGTCACACTGCTACGAACGAAAAATTACAAGAAAACAATAAAAATAATAATTTATCATGTATTTGATTTTAACTTAGTAATCGCAAACTGATTTCACGAAATTAAATATTTCGAACGAAAATATTTAGAGCGATCTAAATATTTACGAATAAATGACATCTAATTAAGGTGATTACACAATAACCGAACGAAGTCCACTTGGAATTTCAGCGAATATCTCGCGCTCCCAGATTGAGTAACACTGATTCCGTAAATTTGCTAAAAGAATGCATGGATTACACCTCGTCTATTAAACTTGCACAGAACTGCCTGTATTCTCAAATGAAAAAAAATAAAAGAAACGGAGAGAAACGCTGGGCCCCACATATTAAAGCAAAGGTTCCTGGTTTCTGCATAATTTGGATGCAGAAACCGGGATTCGGGTTCGAAATGAGTTGTGGCCCTATTCGGAAGAAATTAAATTTTGGGGTCCGGTAGGCGAAATTTCGGGCGTAACCCACCTAAATTTGGAGGCCACCATTCAGTCAGCCATACTCAAATTATGTCGACGCCAATTTCGATCAAAATTAGAATCAGTCGAATTGCGGAGGTCCGGTGGGCCAAATTTCAGTGGCGGCCCACCTAAACTTGCAGGTAACCATTGAGCTGGTCATACTGAAATTACACCGCACGCGGATTTTGGCCGAATCAAGACGGAGTCGAATTTCGGAGGTCCGGTGGGCCAAATTTCGGGGGGTGTCCCACCTAAATTTAGGGGTGACCACTGAGTTGGGCATACTCAAATTAGGCTGGACACCGATTTTGGTCGAATTCCTATGAGATATACTGAGTGACGTCACCAGAGGACATGACATATTTGTGCACACCTTTCTGTGGACACCTTTTCCATCATGATCCTATAAATGCAAGAGCGCATTAAAGAGAAGTTTTTAGGCTGCTAATTACAGCTGGCACGATTAAGCACGTGCACCTATCCGCCTGGGCTTCACATTAGAAAGCAGAATCTGCAGTGCTAGCTCCTGACCAGTAGCCCAAAGGCGAGGCAAGTAATAACGAGCAGAGTGATGCGCTAGAGCGGGAAAATGAGAGAGGCGCTTTACCTCGCACACAACGCTGCTTCTTGTCAGCACGAAGTTCTTTCGCCCGATATAATGAAGCCATTGCTTCGTCCTCAAGCGATCCCGCTTTCCTCGAGGTATCAAGAAAACTGCACAGCCATCCTCAGGCCGGTTTGAAGAGTTATATGCGCAACACTGTGGCATTTGGCGAGCGCGCCGCGACGAGAAACAACGAGCGCAAGGTCTTCTTTGCCCGAGTGGGTGAAATATGGCGCGCGAAAGCAAAAAACTTCACGAAGAAAACAAAAAGCGCGCGCGTAACCACGGCGACCCCGGGGAGAGCTAGAGTGACCAATCAGCGCGAAGCGCAACCCGGCGCGCGTCTGCGTGCAGCCGGTGCCCGTCGCGTGGAGCTCTGAATCTAGTAGGTGGCGAGGAGGTGCGAGGAGGTGGCGCGGCGGCGGCAAAGTACAAAGCGAGGCGGTACTGTCCTCTCATCGCGGGACTTTACACTGGGCCTCTTCGATTAACCGCGTTCGGGGAGCCCGCAAGTTCGTCTCTGACAGGAAAACGGATCATGGTCACGTGGGCTGGCAGCCACTGGAACATGGAGGAAGGAAAGAACTAAGGAGAGGCCCTGACGTCACTTTTTGTGAAGCCGCACCGCAACCGGAAGTTGGATCGGCTCTCCTCACTATCTTCTTTCTCCACCGAGCTACGGGGCGGGTTTCGCGCGCGGCTCGCAAGCGCTTCGTAAAAGGAAGGAATAAAAAAAAAACCGCGCCGCTCGCCGCTACACTCCTACACCTCCCTCCCCGCAAACACGCACCTAGACACAGACCGGCGCACAGGTGCGGTGAACCTTTTCCGACGCCAGGCGAAGAAAGACGACATTGCGCGCCGCTTATAGCTCAGCTCACCATCCTCCTCAGGCTACCGTACACCCGCCGTGTGGCCTTCGACACGCAGCTCAGCATCGCCGAGAGCGGCTTCATGTTTCTGTGCTGTTTGGTGAGGTGCGAAAGTTCGCTGATCAAAACAATCAACGCTTCTTCGCGTGTCGAAGCGCGGTTCCGGAGTGCCACCTTTTCGCGAGGTTCATTTCAATGCATCGATCGCTCCGCGTAACGACACCAAGTTTGACGAACAAAATATCAAATGAGCGGTTATTTGCTGCATTTAAAAGCAATCTTAGATGCGTGCGTAACCTCACGACGCCAGGCATGTAGACTTTAACACGCAAGGCCGAACGCACCGTGCCGAAAGCCCGTCCACCGCCACCGAGAAACACTCGGGCCCCTAGCAACAACGACGCTAACGACGCCGTTGCTAGTGGCCCGAGTTTTCTTAGCAACAACGACAACGTTGCTAGTGGCCCGACTTTTTAAGGCTAAATTTTGACGTCACTTCCGCCACATTTTTGCCAATGCATTGGGAATACGAAGGGCCTCTCCTTAGTTTTCCTTCCTCCATGCACCG